>NC_142009.1:319256878-319584378 GCF_049901735.1 Notechis scutatus | reverse complement strand
TATGACAGTTTCAGTATTCCAGGATCATGTGATCATCTTCTGCAACCTTCTGATAAGTAAAGTCAATGGGGAAGCTGGATTCACTTAATTGTGCAAGAAAGCTTGTAAAATGGGCACAGCTTACTCGCCTGTCTTGATGAGCCACATAGATTTTGGGCTCAATTGTGGTCATAACTTTGAGTACAGTTCTTGAAAAAATAAAAAAAATTCAAGAGTTTGATGAAAAGGAATAATTTTACACACACACACACACAGGAAGGGGGGAGGGAGGGAGGGAAGGAGGGAGGGAGAGAGAGAGAGAGAGAGAGAGAGAGAGAGAGAGAGAGAGAGAGAACCTTGTGTTTATTGAAGAGAATTAGTTACAAAACTTGTGATATTAGAGTGAATGATGCAAGGAAACAAAAGTAGGGTTTCCAGCCATTTTTGGAAAAGTGTTATATGATGAAGTTGGACTCTAATTGAATGTATATTGAGGAGCTAGGCTGCTTTTTAGTACAAGGAAACAATGTTTTCTGCCAGAAACGAAACAAAGCCTGCCACTAACAATTCCCCGTTTCCATTGTCATTTGGTCAACATAAAGTTAGTAAAGAATTTTGAACGGATCTTTGTCCCCAGTTTGGTTCTTCTAAAGAATAAAATGGAACAAATCTCCTATGGGATTTTTTTTTCTAATGTAAAACAGAATTTAAAATGTATAGATTAAAATAATTATACTCTTGCTTGTGCGATGTGTGTAGATACGAGTCTTTTATTGTACCCTCATTTCTCCAGCAATCTGAACATTCTTGCCCTTCAATGAAATACTTAGGATTCAATGTTGATATTGATAAACTTAAAAACAGCCTTTAGACGAGCATTTCAGTGCTTCAAATACCATATATTCATGGTATCCTCAAATCATTAACGAAATGGAGAAATCATATAGTTTGCTTCTTGCTCCTTCAGTATCAGATGCTCATCAACATTTTCTGAGAAGAGTATGTGCTCCTAGTATGTGAAGAAGAATAAGAGAACCATTCTGCTTTCCATCTACTAAAACTAATTGTCAACTCCAGAGATGGAGATGAAAGGCCATTGTGATGTCATAACTATGATGGTAATAATCTCTAGAACCTTCCAGAACTGACACTTGGCAGTTAGAGGGAAAAGCAGAGACACCATTCCACAATGAAAACAGAAGTTTAAAACATTCAACAGAAGAACCATGAAACCTTAGAACCTGTTTGGGCAATGAGTCAGGAAGAATAAGGCCAAGACTTTGGACATCTGGAACGCTACAAAGGAAAACAGTAGTCCTCAAGTTTCTTAGTTTTACTTTTGTGAATAGACACAAACATTGGTCCAAGAGAACAAGGCAGGAGGGTAGGAAAGACATTTTCATTGGCTTAAAAAGCCAATGAAGATTTGCTGTAGCCACTGTCCTTTGCTGGGACCAAATCATGTGGCATAGGAGAATGAAAGAGAAAGAAAGATTAAAAGACTCTGAACCTTTATTGAACCAGATTCTCAAGTGTTTCAAGGGAAGAGAAGAAACAGTAGGTACTATGGAACATAACTATAGTGCTGAAATGGGGGTACAGACTGAGAATGAGTTCTACCAAGAGCAGATATGCATGAATGACCATGGTGTCCTGGAAGAAAATTCCCCAGATGAAACCATTCCTAGGAAACAACTTTCAGATCAGTATCTTCTGGTAAATAGACATGAAGAACAAATTGGTAGAAATACATTAAATGATGTTTCCAATCATTCATTCAAAAAAGGACAAGACTGTACTTGGGGTGCCTATGTCTTACTTTCCCCCAAAGAGGGAGTCTTAGTCAATAATATTTCCAATGAAGTCCTATCAAGCTATCATCCAAAGGCAAGAGAAACTGAGCTTCCAGATATCTCTCGGATGAATCCAAGAGGTTGTGAAAATGTCACCCAAAGTTCATCAAATCAAACCCAATCCAGGATTATTGAAAATTATGCAGATGCTCATCAACATGGAGGAAGAGAAGGCAGACTTTGTACTATGGCAGCTGAAAGCAAGAGGGGTGAAAATTTTTGTTTGCTTGGTCCCAAACAGAATTTTGAAAATGAAAGATTAGCCCCTTACATGAAAAATCCATGCTGCCCAGATATGAGTGTGCCTAATTCACAGGAAGAGTTGTGTCAGCAAAGAGATTCCCATGCTAGCAACAGTGATGATTATTATGAGTGTATTGAAGAATTCCTGGGTGAGGGAGCTCTGGTCAACCTAGATTCTGCACAAACGTATGTGGACTTTGAAAATGGTACCATCAAAACGAGTGTCGAGGTTTCTGCAAAGGATGAAGGTGTGACTGTCAAGCATGAGGTGGAATGGGTTACTCGATTTATACAATCCAGAAGCTCAAATAACACTTCCTGGGATATAGGAAGCCTTTTTTACCAGGTCACATAGACATTTACAATCAGGTTGGAAAAGGCAGAATAAAAATGGAGAAACATACCCTTTTAATGCTTCTACTTTAGGCTCGGTTCAAAGTATTACCTTTAGTCTTGCCTCAGATGAGGCCCGGCCCAAGTGTTCTTGCAAATCCTCTGCTGCTTTTTGTTACTTGATAGCAATCTAAAGCTTTTGCATGAATTTTTACAAATCAGCCTGAGAACTAGTGTAATTGAAGAAAACTAGTGTGTTCGGGGAAAATATATATACAATGACCAATCCACATTCCATGGATCCTTGGAAGTGACTTCCATGGGGATGTGTACAAAAAGACA
The DNA here is from genome assembly GCF_049901735.1 of Notechis scutatus. NCBI lineage: Eukaryota > Metazoa > Chordata > Lepidosauria > Squamata > Elapidae > Notechis > Notechis scutatus. Next base: position 319,581,628 of record NC_142009.1, on the reverse strand, counting down.
AGATGGCACCCTTGAACAATATGAACAAAGATCTGCTCCTTCATATTAAATGTTTGCACGCATGCATACACACACGCGTGCGTGGACACACACACACACACACACACACACACAAACACACACAAATAGAGAGAGGGAGAGAGCAAGAGAAGTTACATTGTCCTCCGACCTTTTGGCCTTCTTTAAGGATGCCAAGGATATTCTGTGATATGACTTCCTCCACCCCCAGTTTTTGGAATTGAATTGGAATTGAAAAGTACCTGTGCAGCTATTACAAAAAAAGGTGTTTATTTTATTTATTTATTAAATTAAATTTATATGCTGCCCATCTAACTATCAAGCAAGTCTGGGCAGTTTATACCATCATAAAATAAGACTATAAAACAATTAGATTATTAAAAACATTTTTAAAAATGGAGCATTAAAAGTCAGAACATTAAAATTAACAACAAACTAGGTGAAAAGCACCAACATGTAAATCGGGTGCTGTGGGAATCTTTTCCTAATCAACCATCTTCAGAATGGGATGCTTCTCTCAGGGGCCCACGCCAATAGGCAGAGCCAGGTTTTGGGGCCCTTTCAGAAGATCGAAAAGGTGTAGATGGATCTCACCTTGAGGGACACCTTGTTCTAGCGGGTGAGAGCCATGACAATAAGGGGGTCTTTTCCCAGACCATGCCAGCTGCAAACATCAAAATGACAAGGATTTCTGTAGGCCTTAAAATAATAACATAATCAGGACACCAGTGGTGGGATTCAAATTTTTTTACTACCAGTTCTGTGGCGTGGCTTGGTGGCCGTGGCAGGGGAAGGATACTGCAAAATCTCCATTTCCTCCCCACTCCTGGGGGAAGGTTACTGCAAAATCCCATTCCCTCCCCACCCCACTAACCTGCTTTCCAGCTCTGTTCTCCTGTGCAGGGCAACAAAAGAAGACCCAGCCGATCAGCTGGGACTCAGGAGGCAGAGAATAGATGGGGGTGGGGCCAGTCCAGAGGTGGTATTCAGTAGGTTCTGACCAGTTCTGGAGAACTGGAAGCGGAAATTTTGAGTAGTTCGGAGAACCAACAAATACCACCTCTGACTGGAGATTTTACAGTATCCTTCCCCTGCCACCCAGAATAGATGGGGGCGAGGCCAGTCAGAGGTGGTATTGTTTTGGTTAGGCTGAATTGTTTTGGTTAGGCTGTACCTTTAAGGGTGCACAGCTTATATTATTATTTTAAGGGCTAAAGAAATTCTTGTCCTTTGATGTTTATTGTTTTTATGATGTCAGGATTCCAAGTAATGTGATCATAGCAAACAAAACTCTGAGGCAAGTAGATTCCTCAAATAATAAGTTTATTGGATATGTCATATTAGCACAGACTGGTGAAAACTGGCTCTGAGTATCCCCACGGTTTTCACCTAATTAAAAGTAAAAGTTTTTCACTTTCTCAAAACAGTCAGTCACATGGTCCAATCAGAATACTGTCCAGTTGCTAAGTGACTCCAGTCCCCTCCTTCCGAGCACCTGCAGGAACGTCCTTGGTTCCCAAGAGAAAGTATTTTGTTTTGACTACAACACTCCAACTATCTCTATTACCCCCCTCCCTGTCCTTCTTTTCCAGTGTGTCAGCACTGAAGTCTCAAAATGGCCTCAGTCACACCAGCTTCAGAGGTGACATATGAGCTGTGGTGGTCCAATGGTTAGAATGCAGTATTTCAGGCTAAACTCTGTTAGGGATATACACCCTAGCAGAACGTGCAACGGCAGTCTAGCAGACAGGCAGATATGTGAGATAAAACGTTGTAGTAGCTTACACTCAGTAAGACAGATACACTGTGCAAGTTAAATAGTTTTTATTCCAGCAAGAGTTATAGCATAGTCAAACAGTCCATACGTCATACACTAAGTTCAGTCAGTCCGGGGTTATTCAGTTTGCAAAGTCCAGTGTCGAAAAAGAGTTCATTAAACTTACAATATCAGTCCAGTGATATATCTCTTTTGCAGTCAGAGATATGAAGAAAAATCAAACCCCTTTTCTTCTCTCAGCAAACACGCAGTTATCACCATCAATTCATCATTGTCAGCATTCCAGTAAAAGCCAGAGCAAACAGTGAGCTCTCTTGCTCCCTCTTATGGTGATTTTACAACCACACCCAAAAACTTGGTTTACAGTTTAAAGTGATACAAACACTTAAACTCACTAACATAGTTTATATATTATTTTACCCAAACTAAGTTAGGTAACCAATGTTATCCCTAACAAACTCTGCCCATAGCCAGGAGTTTGATCCTGACCAGCTCAAGGTTGACTCAGCCTTCCATCCTTCCAAGTTTGGTAAAACGAGGACCCAGATTGTTGGGGACAATATGTTGACTTTGTGAAGCACTTAGAGAGAACTGTAAAGCACTGTGGAGCAGCATACAAGTCTAAGTGCTATTGCTAGTGTTGTTTATTTCTCCCAAAGAGTGAAAATCTACACTTCTAGCATCCAGACATTCACAGGGGGCCAAGAGAAGCATTTGTATCCCGTGACAGCCTTTGTATTTGGCCAGAAATTGTGTTATACATTTTCTGAAATTGTGTTTGGAGGAGGTCCTGTGCTTCAATTATAAAATTTATTTGGAACTGCAGAAAGTCCTAGATTCCCTACTTTTAGAGTGAGGTAAAGGCTTCAGGCAGGGGATTTTAGGTGTCACAAAAGGGCAGCAAATTCCTGGTGACTTTTATGCTTTTTACATCCAGGTATGAAGAAAAAGAAGGGGTGGCTATTTTATTGTTTTTGGTTCAGGTGAAAAATGAGATGGCTTCTTTTAAGCTCACTTTAAATTCCTTGACTTGGCTAGATAGGGGCAACATTTCTTCTCTGCCTCAGGAAGTAAAATGTCACAAGGTAACCTTGGTGGACAATTTACTATATCCACACTCTGCCCCTAAGCTGCTCTTGGTCTGTGTTAACGCCGGTGTTGAAAAATTCATGCTGGTAATCAGTGGCTTCTCAGATGTTCAATCTAGATTGCTGGTTACTATAGTTCCTTCATTGGATAGTTACCCACATCGGTGCCCAACCATCTTTCTATGCCAGGGAATGTCAATCAATTTCTATAAAGCATCAAAATGCACATGTGTGCAGGCCAAAAGTGTCTTTAAAATACATACCCCTTTCTTGCATTTTTCCAGATTTCACTCAATAAGATCTGTTGCAACTTTTGCTACAGGAAATTCTCATTAGTATAGTAGTTATAACATTCTGGTGGTCTTCAGCTTATGACCATAATTGAGACTGGAATTTCTGTCATAAGTTGTTGATGCCATAAGTTAAGTCAGATCTGATTTTACAACAATTTTTATGATGGTTGCTAAGCAAGTCACCATGGAGTGTGAAGCCAATTGTCATGGTTGCTAAGAAATTTTGTTACAAATTGCCAAAAAAAGTTGTCAATTGTGATCACATGACCGCAGGACACTGCAACTAGTTGCAATTGTGAGACAGTTGCCAAACACTTGAATTATGATAATGTTGAAATGTAGGAGTGGTATGACAGATGTAAGTGAAATAACAGGTTGTAAGTCACTTTTTTTCAAGATGGTTGTAACTTTGAACCACTGTAAAACAAATGGTTGTAAGCAGGGGTGGGATTCTACCGGTTTGGCATGGTTTGAGCGAACTGGTATCTCCGAAGATCAGCTGGGAGCAAACTGGTTCATTGCAATGATCAGCTGTTGGGCCCTCCTGCTCTAGTCTGCGTTTTATTTCCAGGTTTTCCAGCTCAGCTGCTTCATGTGACACAGCAGATTGCCACACGTCAGCTGTTTTACACACACAGGGCTCACAGCAAAAGGTGAGTTGTAAATGCTATGTGTGCATGAAGCATGCATTCGATGTGCACGCATGTGCAGCATGCACGTGCGTGCGAGAAACGCATGCTCACCGAACCGGTTGTTGCATTGGTTGAATCCCACCCCTGGTCAAGGACTATCTGTATGTATGACTTTCAGAAAATCACGGTTTCAAAAGCCAACAGAAGTATTTTTAATTACCATTTTTTCTTCGCTGAGCTCTCTACTTTACTTCAGTACTTATTCGGATGATTTAGGAGCTTTGATAAAACCTTTCTGTCTCAAGTTCCTTGAAAAATCATGAAATAATGCATTGTTGGACTTACAACAAAGCTTAAACTGGCACAATGCAGAAAACATTCTTTTCAACATGGAGCAGGAAAACATAGCAGAGGTCATATTCACTAACTGGGCTAACTGGGACCAAGCCTGTCCTTCAGAAATTGTTGGAGCAGAGTAGCCACAATGGGGCAGACAGTCCCTGTGGATGTACCCTTACTATTACAGTCTGGATCATAGTTTCTCAAACTGGGAAAATCTGTGATGTGTAGCCTTCAACTCTTAGAATTCCCTGTTCAGCATGGTTGACTGAGGAATTCTGGGAGTTGATGTCCACGTATCTCAGTGTTGCAAAGTTGAGAAATATTGCTCTAGATGCAAAAGAACTGCACACAGCGTAATTAAACTGTGACAGATGATGTGAAATATGCCCCTTTTCTACTTATGGAGACACCTAAAACACATTTAGTCAGAAAAAGTTATTATTTTATGTAGCAAAAACTATGGTGCTGTCAGAGACCTGGTATAACTCTTTCATGGGTTTTTTTAAATTAAAATGGGGGCAGGGAGGGGAGTCGAACTGTAGAAATGGATGAGTAGGCAATTTAGTGGCACTGTCACCAAGATCAGAGGTGGTATTCAGCAGGTTCTGACAAGTTCTGTAGAACCGGTAGTGGAAATTTTGGGTAGTTCAGAGAACCGGCAAATCCCACCTCTGACTGGCCCTGCCCCCATCTCTTCTCTGCCTCCTGAGTCCCAGCTGATCGGCTAGGTCTTCTTTTGTTGCCCTGCAGAGGAGAACAGAGCTGGAAAGCAGGTTAGTGGGGTGGAGAGGGAATGGGGATTTTGCAGTAACTTTCCCCTGCTACGCCCACCAAGCCACACCATGCCCACCAAACCATGCCCACAGAACTGGTAGTAAAAAATGTCGAATCCCACCACTGACCAAGAGGTAGGTTATAGTGACAGAACTATTTTTGTGTGTGAAAGACTTCTGAAATAGATGCACACAAAAAAAAAAGTTGGGAAGGAGGTTTTGGCTGGTCGGAATTCAGCTTTACGATTGTGAAGCTTTGAGTGACAGACCAAGCAATGGACTGTAGTGATAGAATCCAGATGACCTTGAATGTTCTCTAAAGAGGAAAGCTTGGATGCACATCAGTGGTGGGATTCAATTTTTTTTACTATTGGTTCTGTGGGCGTGGCTTGGTGGGCGTGGCTTGGTGGGCATGGCAGGGGAAGAAGACTATAAAATCTCCATTCCCTCCCCACTCCTGGGGGAAGGTTACTGCAAAATCCCATTCTCTCCCCACCCCACTAACCTGCTTTCCAGCTCTGTTCTCCTGTGCAGGGCAACAAAAGAAGACCCAGCCGATCAGCTGGGACTTGGGAGGCAGAGAATAGATGGGGGTGGGGCCAGTCCAGAGGTGGCATTCAGCAGGTTCTGACCAGTTCTGGAGAACTGGAAGCGGAAATTTTGAGTAGTTCGGAGAACCAGCAAATACCACCTCTGACTGGAGATTTTACAATATCCTTCCCCTGCCACACCCACCAAGCCATGCCCACAGAACCAGTAATAAAATTTTTTGAATCCCACCACTGGGCCAGTCAGAGGTGGCATTTTCCAGTTCTTCAAACTACTCAAAATTTCCGCTGCCGGATCTCCAGAACTAGTCAGAACCTGCTGAATACCACCTCTGATACACATGTTTAATATCTGAATGGATGCCCACAAGACTAACTAGGTATATAGGTTAGGCTGGAAAGTTAAAAAAAAAGTTTGTAAGAAGGCAGTGGCAAACAAATTCCATGTTGCTGTTTAGAAACCTACATGAATATGCTTGTGTAATCAAACAGAAAGCGATAAGGATGGGCAAGAAAAGGTAAATGGCATCAAACCACAGTTCTGCTGTGAAAGTTTTTATTTTATGGATAGACCCTGGCTGGATTCATACAGCATGTGAAATCCTTATGTAAGTTAACAAAACACAGCAGCTATATTTACATACCATGCTGTGCCTAATAACTCTGTGCAACACAGCTTGGATTTCCCTTGACAAAAGAGCATCACCCCATGAAGACTAACAGAGTTCTCTACAATGAGAGAAGGAAGCAACCTTGTCTCTTTTGTAATGTCGTGGGAGAGATTGGGTTGAGGCTGAGTGGGGAGGAAGAGGGTCTTTAAACAAGCAATTAACACATGGGAGAATTTGTTAAAGGTTAATCAAAGAAATGGATTTGTGGCCTGTCATGCAAACATCCTAGGGAAAAAATTCCCAAAGCTGCAAAGAGATGCCATCTTATATATTTACTAATAAAAGAGGGCTGGAATTTCCAATTTCAGTTCCTGAGATCGTGTACTCTAACTCCTAATTTTTGGCATTTAAGTGAATTAAAGAAGCCTATATAAATCTTGATCATGTATTGCATTTTAGAGCAGGGGTGTCAAACTTGATTTCATTAAGGGCAGCATCAGGGTTGTGTTTGACCTCAGGGGGGAGGGGGGAGGGCGCCATGGCTAGGGTGGGCATGGCCAGCTCAATGTCACTCATGTCGGGGATGCCTGTGGCAGCCCCAACACTCTGCCAGCAAAAACAGGCTTCTGAGCTCCATTTTTGGCTGATACAACCTCCTGCAACCCTCTGCCAGAGAAAAAGGAGTTCAGGAGGGCTGCCCTTGGTCCTCGCAAGCTCTCTTTTTGCTGGCAGAGGCACCGTGGGCCAGTCCTTCTCTATTTCCAGGGAAACCCCATGGGACAGATACAAGCACCCCACAAGACAGATCTGGCTCCCGGGCCTTGAGTTTGACACCACTGTTTTAGAGGTTTGACAGGTGCTTTGTGTCCCTTCAAAGATTATGAAGGAAGTTGGATAAAATGAGAAATGAAGAATATTGCCATTTTGCTTTCTTCTTAAAATCAACTTGACCTGCACATTCCTGACGGCCAAATAGGTGCCTTAACACAATGGCCTACTTCACACAATGCACAAAGACAATAGCTGGACTCCCACAGTGCACTGAGCTTCAAACATCCCTACTTAATTTAGTTTAATCCAGTGGATTAAATGAATTTAGCCTATGCTTCATCTGTTGCTGAAACAGGACAGTGTTCAAAGGTAGGGATTTGTGTGCAAAAGGTCTCAGGCTTACTTCCTGGATTTCATTTTCTGTATTATTATAGAATCAGCAAACAGATTAACAGGAAAATCCTTTACTGACAGTAAAATCACTGCCAAAATACATAATACTGTACTGAACTAGATAAATTAACTGATGAGTCATTGGGGCAGTGCCCATACATATAGTCTCCTGGAGTACTGCCTGATCTCACCCAAATTAAACATTTTGTAAATAAAAATATTGAAATATTCACATGTTTATATTTAAGGAAAGTTCTTATGGCTATGACAAAATCTCTTGCAAAATCTCATGAGATTTGGTAATTTCTCCCAATTTCATCCCCCCTCATGAAATCTTAAGGTGATATTTCTTAAGAAAAGGAGGTATCAGCCTAGAATCACTGGGTAGCCACAAGCAAACTAAGTCCAACTCGTTTGAATTCTGTTAATTCTGTTAACCCTTATTCTGTTAACTCTTATTTAACTCCAAGCAGGTGCTAATCATTCGTTGAGAAGATTCTTGTGGATAGGCATGATTAGCAATATGGATGCGGACCTGATTTTTCATGCCTGACATATTTAGGGTTCTTGTGAGTTTTCAGATGATTGGGGTAGACAGTACCACAAAATGAAATTTCTGTCTATGCAATAACACATGCTTATGAAGTCTTAGTAAAGAGCTGTTACTAAAAAAGAGCCCATAAAATGTTTAATTTTAGAGTAGGTGAATTAGATATAATTAATAGCTGATGCAGTTCAAACATTCAGCTACATTTTATGACCTGGATTGGTGCACCTTCAAAAGAGAGATGGCAAATTTTATTTATTTTATATTGAGATCATGAGGTCCAGTTTAAATCAAAGTGGGGAGGGAGGGATTTGAAATGAGCAGCTGAATCAATATTTTCCATCTAAGGCAGTTAAAACTCCACACTTAAAATATACAGTAGTTTCAAAGTTCGTAAGAAGTGGAGTTGGAAGTGCCATTTATAGGGACTGCGTTGCAACGTGATTCAGAGGGAGCGTAGGCTGGTATATAGCACACTTGAAAACATCTTAATGCAAAAATGTCTTTTTCTAGCATTGCATGCCAGCAGCTGAAGAAAAGAATCAGTTAAAAGTGTCCCAATAAGAACTATTATATGGATTTTGGGGAGGGTGGGAAAGCAACAAATAAGGACCCAGACCTAAACAGTCAAAAGATAGCAGGCAAGCTCAAATCACAGTTTATCTTATAAGCAGCAATTTAGCACAAGTACAGAGAAACATGATAGCAGTGTTCCAATATTTGAGGGGCTGCCACAGAGAAGAGGGTGTCAAGCTATTTTCCAAGGCATCTGAAGGCCAGACTAGGAATAATGGATGGAAATTGAACAAGGAGAGATTTAACCTGGAAACAAGGAGAAATTTTCTGACAGTGAGAACAGTCAACCAATGGAACAGCTTGCCCTCAGAAGTTGTGGGAGTGTCATCACTTGAGACTTTCTATAAGAGATTGGACTACCATTTGTCAGAAATGGTGTAGGGTCTCCTGCTTGAGTGGGGGGGGTTGGACTAGATAACCTACGAGAAAGAGAGAGGGAGGGAGAGAGAGAGAGAGAGAGAGGTGGGGCCTGGGCCATCCATCAGCCCTCAGATGAAGAGACAGGTCTGGAGGTGGTTGATGATGAAGAAGAGGAACAGCTGGGTCCAGTGCCTGACATGCGGCTGCATAGAAGGCAGAGAAGGGGAGAGCAGTGGAAAGCCATGGGCTGATCCTGGGGAAGGAAGAGCCACCACTGCTAGCAAGGTCCCTCTCTAGCTATGGGGATAAAAGGCAGGGGGAGAAGATGAATAGGTGTGGCAGGCAACTATTCATCTTCTGGCTGTGTGGACTAGTTATCCTGCAAGGGAAACTTTTTGCCAGGGCTGCCAGCATTCCTAATAAAGGCATCTTTTGAGTTCATGTCAGAAGTTTGTCATGTTTGGGGAGCTGGGTCAGAACACTCTTCCAATCTCTGCAGCACCTCTATGAGCTCTTGTGCACCTTATCTGACTCTCTCATGGACCCTTGCCATGTACCTTCATGCTCCCTGGTTGACCCTTTCACTCACCTTGTGCACCCTCCCTCCCACCCTCATGCTTCCTTTTTCATCCTCCTTGACCCTCTCTCACATGTTTGTACCTTCCCCAGGACCCCCCCTTGACCCTCTCACAAACTCCTGTGCACTCTCACCCAGAGTCCCTCACTCCTCCTCCACCTGGCAGCAGTCACCTACTTGTCTACTGGCCTGGGACTTAAAATTTTCTGCTGGCTTCCTATTAACTTTGGTTGTGGGAAGCTGGCAGTAAGTTGCTGTGCCCCGTGGGATCCAGTTAACAACAGCAACCAAGTCTGCAGGGATTGCCATCACTAAGCAATGCAGTCACTCGTTACAAAATGGAGGACTGCCTATAGTGATAATTATTCTTTCAAATGTTTGAGTGTGCTGGTTAGACAGTATATACCTAGTTTGGGAATGAAAGCTGTCCCCTTAAGGGAATGCTTCATGGGAAATGTAGTTAATGCCTCTTGGGAGATGTAGTTCATGTCATGTGGTCACATCTGTAATCCTGATTGGTCACTGAATTGATCTCTGGAGGGCTGAGGGAGTTTGGGGGCATTCTTACCTGGACCCCAGCATCGTTCTGGAGTCTTCTTTTGCTATAAAGCTATGGGTTGAAGATAATCATCTTTTCACACTATGGAGGTAACTATTAATGCAAAGATTGGACATTAGAAGAATCTAAGCATAATTGTGAGTTATACCTTGAGGATGCCTGATATAATCCAATAAAGTAACTTTGTATGGAAGCCTTTGTAGTGTTGAATTGCCTGTCTCTATATTCAGCCAGAAAATTAGAGACTTGAAATGGAGAATTGTCAAACAAAAAAAAGATGGCCTTTCATTTGTGCTTATAAAGCTACATTGTATTGTGGCCCACTGGCGGCTGACAGAGCTGGCAGCAGAGTTGGACAGCAAGGAGGTTGGGGAGGAACCTGGGCCAGTCCTGGAGGCTGAGGAAGGCTTGGATGAGGACTCTGTGTCAGAGGCAGAAATGGGGCCAGGGCAGGCTGGCAGTCATGAGCTGCCTTTGGGCTCGGACAGAAGTAAGGTGGAGGAGCTTCTGGAACTGGTTCCCAGCCTGTGCATGCACAGAACTGCCAAAAAGAAGGAACAATTAAGAACTCAGGGTCGACATGAGAGTAAGGCCACAGGTGGACGATGAATGGCCCCTCCCATCAGGATTAAAAGAGGAGCAAAAGGGGAAGGGGCTTTTGCAGGAAATGGTCATTCGTTCGTTCCAGCCTCGTGAAGATTTGTCTGTGTAACCCAGCCCTTCCTGTCAGCAGTGCGTGTGGAAATATTTACTGGGCAGCTTTCCAAGAGAGATAAGGTTTCAGCTACTCTGGAAATCTTCATCCCCAATTTTGTGAATGCAATAAATTCACATTCATTTAATAAAAGAGGTTTTGCTGGGACTCAGCATTTGCTTAGGGCTTTTGGGGGAAGCTTAGGACAGAACATACTGTGCAATAAAGCTACATTGTTTTGACATCATATTTTTGGAAAGGTAAGTACCACAATTTAGGATCACTGATTTATTTATAGGACTAAATCTCAAGCTTAAATATATAGAACAATTTATGTTGGCCCTGAAGCCATCTTGGGAGCATTTTCAGGGCTGCCACAGCAAGGCCAGTTGGAGATGTGGGAACATGAGGGGGAAGGTAGAGATAGCCGGAGATGTGTAGCCAAAACAACATCCTTTCCCAAAGGAGCCAAGGACTCTCTACCAGGTGTTGGAAAGGCAAGGACAAATGCCAGCCAGAGTTGGGACTGCGACCTGATTGGACTATGTGATGGACGTGTGACCTGGGGGCAAGAATTTTGGGTTTGGACTTGGGTGGGGAAACCTCAGGTCCTTCAGAGTTGGGTTTTCACCAGCTGTGCCAATAGGACATTCCTAATAAATTCATATTTTGAGGAAACTCTAGGCCTCAGAGTTTTTATTGCTTTGGGTCTGTTATTGGAACCCTGACAATTTAATCATAATTTAATTTGATTGTGATCAAAGTGAGAAACTGAGATAGGTTTCCCAGCTCCTTTCTGATAGCCTCACAACAAATATATGTGTTCTACCATTGTATATATTGTGAATTTGATAGATTTATAGCTTGCTTTTTTCCCAAGAGCATAAGGCAACCTATAGCTTTCCCTTTTTGGAATCCCCACCACAGCAACCATGTAAGAAGTTGAACTCGGAGATAATGAATAGGCTATATAGTCATCCAGTGAATTTCCATGGTTGAGTGAATGTGAATCTGGGTCTCTCTAACCACAATCCAACACCTTACAGTAGCTACAACACCACACCAGGTATTAACAAATATTTTCAGAGAGTCTGGAAGTTTATCATAATCATTTCTATTACAAAATGGGGAAAATTGTCTAGTGCAGGGATCCCCAACCTTTTCGACGCCGCGGCCCGGTTCCGACATCAGCTGGGCGCCGCGCCCGGTCCAGCGTCAACTGGGCGCCGCCATCTTTTATGACGAAAAGGCGCTTCGGTGGCGTCACTGGAAGTGCTGTTTCGTCATAAAAAAAGCGGCGCCGCGCTTCTGGTGAGCTTTTCGGGTAGAAATGGCTTTCTACCGGAAAAGCTCACCAGCACTGGCGCCCGCCATCTTTTATGTGAAACAGCACTTCCGGTGAGCTTTCTACCCGGAAAAGCTCACCAGAAGCGCTTTTTACCAAAAAAGATGGCGGCGCCCAGCAACCAGCGACCCGATAAGGCTTGTTCGCGGCCCGGTACGGTCGCGGACCGGCGGTTGGGGACCCCTGGTCTAGTGTATAAAACCCACTTCTTATCCAAATATGTCAGGATCTAGCATCAAACTAGATGCTTCCTGTATTACTCTCCCAAATAATTTAGTAGCCAAGCCAAAGTACATTTTCATAAAACAAAGATGCTAAGACTATCTTGCATGTCAGAAGTTCATTCCAGAAGAGATGGAATAAAAAACAACACAATACGTCAAAAAAACCCACTTTCAACAACTTTGAAGTACTTTGCAATTTGAATCTGGGAAATTTCCCATTACTATTTTAATGCAATACATTTAAAAATAAGCATACCAGATTCAAGACAGCAATGTTGATTCTAGCAGACTAATATGCAATATTTCACACCTCCTACTTCCAACAGTTCCACCTTCATTGTTTATCTATGTTATTCTTTGTCAGAATAATATTTATATTTGGAATCTGCCAGGGTGTGTAGCTTACATTTTTGCAGCATCTATAAAAAAAATCAGCCTTGCCTGGCCCTTGAGAACAGAAAAATAGGGGGCTGTAATTGTCCCCATAACATAACCATAATGTTGAGTCTAATGAAATGAAGGAGAAAGAATTCAGCCATGGCTTTAACCAGCTCATGAGAAAAACTTCAGCCTTTCTTTTTCACTACTGACTAATTACAAGAAGTAATTAGCAAGTTTGGAAAAAATCCTTTTTCAAGAAGTGGGAACAAAAGGGAAGTGAGAGAAAGAACTCTTCAAGCCAAAGCTGTAATCTACCTCAGGAGCTCAAGAAATTGTTAAGGAGCTCCTGGTAAACTAGCTTGCTCCCTTAATTACAGTGACCTTTTATTCTAAGGTAGCTCCATTCAGAAGAATGCTTTAATTATTTTGCATTCTTCCCTTTGCAGACTTAAAATAAATTCTTGATTCTTTACAGGCCATATTATATTGTGTCTATGTCTGTTTTCCCCAAATGAAGATTTCATTTGTAATAGAATGTTATTTGAAGCCAAGAGACACCTGACAGTGAGATGGGAATAATTTTTTATATAAATAAATAAATAATTGCTTATTGGTTGATTTATTGACTAATAGCTGGATAGCTTTCTAAACTTATTTTTTTATTTGTTAAAACATATTTCTAAATGAGGAGTTGTCATATTTCCCTTCCAAAGATGGAAAGGAAGTTTGGATTGGAGATGGATACAAATAGCCTTCAAAATTCTTCACCAACATTATATTCAAAGGCTTTGGGGAAATCACTTTTCCCCCAACATTTTGGGAGGAAGAATTCTCCAACATTTTCTCATCAGCAGTAGAGATTGCTACTGAAAATCCTATGGGAGATGTTCCTTCCTGTCTTGATGGCTTCTCTTGGTATTATGAGAAAATGGGAAATTGGGAGGGAGTAGACGAGTAGAAAGAAAAATGTACGGCAAAAGACAGGACCATTATTCTCATCCGTTGGCCATATTATTACAAAATAAGATGAAGAATACCAGACTTCTCCAATGAGAATGTCATCAAAACTCTATTCTCCCTTTAAAATATTTCAGATCAAGTTATCCCTTTTTCCAATTGAATTAGAACCGATGGGGGAAAACTACAGAGCAATTTTTCAGAATGGAGGAGGAAGAAAAAAAATAAAAAGAAAGACTTCTTGCTCATGATTTTGTCTGTCTCAGGGTGGCTCAATCAAACATATGTATAAATGATGTTATAAAAAGAAAGAGAGAAAAAAAATACATAGCTGAGTGATAACAAAATAAATGAAATAGTTTTAAAATACTGTTGGAATGATTGAAATTGCAGCAACTAAAAAGGGTTATCTTGAGCATTTAACAGATAACAGAAAATCAGACCTGGAAGGGAACTTGTAGGTCATCTAGTCCAATCCCCCACCCAAGCGGGACACCCTACACCATTTCTCACAGATGGCAGTCCAATCTCTTCTTGAAAGTCTCAAGTGATGGCGCTCCCACAACTTCCGAGGGCAAGGTGTTTCATTGGTTGTTTGTTCTCACTGTCAGAAAGTTTCTCCTTATTTCCAGGTTAAATCTCTCCATGTTTAGTTTCCATCCATTATTCCTTGTCTGGCCTACAGGTGCTTTAGAAAATAGCTTGACCCCTTCCTCTCTGTGGCAGCCCCTCAAATATTGGAAGACTGCTATCATGTCTCCCCTGGTCCTTCTCTTAGACTAGCCATGCCCAGTTCCTGTAACCGTTCTTCATATGTTTTAGTCTCCAGTCCCCTAATCATCCTGGTTATTTTTCTCTGTACTCTTTCTAGAGTTTCAACATCTTTTTTATAATGTGATGAACAAAACTGGATGCAGTACTCTAGATGTGTGGTCTTACTAATGCTTTATAGAGTGGTATTAGTACTTCCCTTGATCTTGATTGTATCCCTCTGTTAATACAATTTAGGATTGTATTAGCTTTTTTGGCTGCTGCTGCACACTGCTGGCTCATATTTAGCTGGTTGTCCACGAAGACTCCAAGCTCCCTGTCATAGTTACTGCTATTGAGCCTGGTTTCACCCAGTCTATATGTGGACTTTTGGTTTTTCTTGTCTAAGTGTAGGACTTTACTTTTCTCTACATTGAATTTCATTTTGTTAGATTGTCAAGATCCATCTGAATCTTGAGCCTATCTTCTTGAGTGTTAGCTATTCCTGCCAGCTTAGTATCATCTGCAAATTTGGTAAGTTCCCCTTCTATTCCCTCATCTAAGTTGTTAATGAAGATGTTGAAGAGTGCTGGGCCTAAGACTGAACCTTGTGGCACCCCACTGCTTACTTCCCTGCATGTAGACTTAGATACATTTAGGACTAACTCATTGAGTACGATTTGTCAGCCAGTTGCAAGTCCATCTAGTGGTGGTGCTATCTATTCTACTTTTTTCTAGCTTACTAAGAAGTAGGTTGTGGTCTACTTTGTCAAATGCCTTGCTGAAATCTAAATATATTATGTCCACAGTATTTTGCTGGTCTACTAAGTCACTATGTCTACAGTCACTATGTTGAAGAATGAAATAAGATTGGTTTGGCATGATCTGTTCTTAACAAACCTGTGCTGACTGCTAGTTATTACTTTACTTGTTTCTAGATGTTGGCAGATCTGTTTTTTATTATCTTTTCCAGTATCTTCCCAGGTATTGTTGTTAGGCTGATTGGTCTATAGTTTCCTGAGTCTGTTTTTTTTTTCCTTTTTGGAAGATGGGAACCACATCAGCTCTTTTCCAATTTTCTGGTAGTTCCCCAGTGCTCCAGGATTTTTGAAAGATATGGTGCAGTGGTTCTGAGATTACCTCTGCCAGCTCCTTTAAAACTCTGGGATGTAATCCATCAGGCCCTGGTGATTTGTTTTCATCATGATCAGACAGGTGTTCTCTTACTATTTTTTTTTTTTTTTTGCTGATTTTAACTTTTATTTCTGGTCTGTCTTTTACAGTTATGTTTTTGGTGGGTTGAGCTATAGTTTCTTTTTGCATGAAGACGGATGCAAAGAATGAGTTAAGCAGTTCTGCTTTCTCTCTGTTTCCTGTTACTTCCTTGCCATCTTCTCTCTTTAGTGGACCGACTGTTTCCTTGATTTTTTTCTTGTTATTTATATGTTGGAAGAAACTTTTTTTTATTATCTTTGACTTTTGTTGTAAGTCTTTGTTCGTTCTGAGCCTTTGCTATCCTGACTTCGTCTTTGCAAATTCTGGCTATCTGCTGATATTCTGCCTTAGTTGTATGTCCTTCTTTCCATTTTTTGTACTTGTCCTTTTTTCTTTCAATTTGCCAGAGAGATCTTTGTGCAGCCATACTGGTTTCTTCTTGGATTTCTTGTTTTTCTTTCTCAGTGCTATTGTACTGGTCTGGGCTTCTATGATCATAGTTTTCAGAGTTTCCCAAGATTCTTGAATTGTTTTCCCCTTTAGGATTTTCATCCATGGAATCTTTCCCAAGTTCTCTCTGAGTTTATTGAAATCAGCTCTTTTAAAATCCAAGACTCTGGTGTCATTATGTTCTATTGCTTGTGTTTGTGTTATGTTGTATTCTAGTATGACGTGGTCACTCTCACCCAAGGTTCCTGCAGTTTCAACTCCCTCTATCACTTCTTCTCTGTTTGTAAGAATTAAGTCCAGAATGGCTGTCCCTCTAGTTTCACCTTCTATCTTTTGGACAACAAAGTTGTCAGCTAGGTTGGTTAGGAACTTATTTGATTTCTCACTTGGTACAATTAGTTTTCCAATTAATATCAGGATAATTGAAGTCCCCCATTACTATTGTGTGTTTCCTGCATATGTTTGTTAGTTGATTGGCAAAAAGGACATCTATTTTTTATGCTTGATTGGGTGGACTATAATATACACCTATGGCCATGTCATTGTTTTTTTCTTTTATATTGATCCATATGCATTCTAGGAGGTTTTCATCTTTGGTTTCATGCATTTCTGTAGCAATATAGTGGTCCTTTACATACAGTGCAACTCCACCTCCTCTTTTATGGATCTGTTTTTTTTTTAAAAAAAAAAAATTAAGCATGCCTGAATTTGGTTAGGTTGTAAATTGGGTTTTATCCTGGGTTATTCATATGAATTCAGTTTGACACACTTGGGAGCTGAAAGTGGGGAGAGCTGAGGTAGATGGAGTTCCAGCCAAAATAACATAGCTGGCCGAAGAGTCAGCCACATTCAACCAGCTAGCTGGCCAGAGGAAGGATGTGCGAAGTTGCTAATCAACCAGTTTTCATTATGTGACATATTGTTTTGAAAAATTGATAAAATCCTATTTATAGTGATGTGGAAAGCCCAGGAACTTTTAGTGCTGTCTTTCCACTAGTTAGTGCCAGAATGGTGTATCTAAATAAATGTGTTCTTTGAGGAAAAGGAATGCCTCATTGTTTGTTTTATGATGGATGCATTACTTGGAACCTGACAATTCAGTTGTTAAGTTCTGTCTGATTCTTTGTGATTCCATGGACCACAGAATGACAGCTCCCCCATTCTCCATTGTCTACCCGAGTCCAGGAGTGAGATTCTACCTGGCTGGTCCAGTTCTATAGAACTGGTTGTTATGATTCTGTGCAGTTCGAAGAACCGGCAAATTGCTCCACTGACTGGCTCCGCCCCGCCCCGCCCACTCCTTACCTGGCATGCGCACCATGAAACTTGCCTGCATTTGATAAGTTGCTATTTTTCCTGTTTTTTCCCCAACCATCAGCTGTTCTGTTCTGCCAGGAGATTTAGATTATCTAGAAAGCAGGAAATTGTTGAATTTCTTGTTTTCTAGCTGATCTAAAAGCAAAGCTGAACCTTCCTTAGGACTGAAGCTTCTATTTTTCAGTGCAGACTCAGGCAATAGATTGCAGAATGGTAGATCTCTCAGTGAATCTGTGATTCTGTGAGCAACTCAATCTGCATGCCTGCTTTGCCTGAAGTTGCTCTTTTTTTTTTTTTACAAAAAATCCAATATTTACATAAATATTTACAATATTTACATACAAGCCACACCCAGCCAGTCACATGACCACCAATTGGGCCATACCCACAGAACCGGTTGTTAAGAAATTTGAATCCCACCCCTGCCTGAGTCCACCTAAGCCCATGTTCATTGCATCAATTATGCTATCTAACCATCTCATCCCCTGATGTCCCTTTCTCCATTTTTGCCTTCAATCTTTCCCAACATCAGGACGTTTTCCAAGGACTTCTCTCTTCTCAGTTGGTGGCCAAAGTATTTGATCTTCAGCTTCAGAATCTGTCCTTCCAAAGAACAGTCAGAGTTGATTTCCTCATTTAATCATAACAAACAGTTAAATAGTACATTCAAGGGAGCAGAAATCTGATATACTATATAGGCAACTAAAAAAAATAGTATTTAATTGAATGAAAGACTGGCTTGCTTTGCCTAAAGATTTTAATCAGCTTGTCTTTTCTAGGCCCTTATCACTGGAATTCAAACCAGTGGTAGCAATATCAACAGCACTTAGACTTATATACTGCTTCATAGTGCTTTACAGCACTCTCTGAGCAGTTTACAGAGTCAGCATATTGCCCCCAACAATCTGGGTCTTCATTCTACTGACCTTGGAAGGATAGAAGGCTGAGTCAATCTTGAGCTGCTCAGAATCAAACTCCTGGACTGAGCAGTGAGTCAGCCTGCAATACTGCCTTCTAACCATTGCACCATCATTCATTAGTAACAAGTGACAAGGAAGTCCTCAGGAAGGGTTCAAAAAAAGCAATATGGCAGTGGTAACCATGCAATCAAAACAAAACCCCATAACTTTTAAAAATGTATTAGTATAATTGTGCTGTCCAGACAGTTTAGAGTTAATGGGATTTGGGATAGTTAGTTAGGAATTGAGAGCTGTCCCCTTAAGGGAATGCATCATGGTAAATGTAGTTAAGGTATCCTGGGAAATGTAGTTCATGTCATGCAGCCACATCTGTAACCCTGATTGGTCACTGAACTGACCCTTGGTGGGTTGGGGGAGGTTTCTTCACTCTTGCCTGAACACAGTCTCATGGTAGCATCTTTACCCCCTACTTCTATGATATGGGATGAAAAAGATAACCATCTTTTTACCTATAAAGACAGATATGCAAAGGATTGGACATTAAGAAAAATCTCATCATAACTGTGAGTTATTGAGGATGCCTGATGAACCAATAAAAAAGACTTTGTATGGATGCTTTGTGGAGTTTATCTATCTGCTTTGTACAAGACAGAATAATAATTAATGCATTTAATGTATAAAATATATAAATAAAAATATATATAAATATAAATAAAATATATAATGCATTAATGTATAATATAATAATATAGCATATTATAATGTATAGTATAATAGTATAATAACATATAATACATGTAATGTATAATTAAATATAATGTATAATTGTATGCATGATGCCTATAAAATGAATATGGCTTCAATTGAGTTGTGGCCACCATATTGGTTGTTTTAAACCTAATGTCCCTGATTTTCGCTGGTATATCCTGCCTATACAAAGCATACCTAAACTGCTTTTTTGGTCCATAACATGATACTCCTAAGAGTTAAAATCATTGTAGAGGACATATTGTAACATATTGAAGGGTCTTCGCTTTGAGGAATATTTTGAAATAAGTTCATTTATTATTTCTGGAAATGTAACTTACATTTCCTTTCTGCTCCATTGCATTTTTACTTTGAACCGTTTGGTGTTCATTTGTGGTTTCTCATCTCTACATTTGGGTGGGAATTTTGGTTTTTGAAGACAGTGAAGGATTCTAAGCAAACAAACAGGCAAATAATAATTTATCCAAACAGGTCAGGAGACTCAAGATGAAGTTAGCATCTTGGACTGTGGGTTTTCCCCATTGAGCAGTTGAAATTCTGCTTTTCCATCTTGAATCAGCAGAAAACTATACAGGCATGAAATTGGTTGCCCCCATTGCTGATCTCTATCCTACCTTCAATGCTTCTATTCACAGCCACTACAGTCACCTGATTTGCTTCCAAGGTGACAAGTGACAAAGCCAAAGAGATTTTACACAACTGCAAGCTGCCCATGAATAGGATTAAAAGAAGGGGAAAATTATTACTTTAATATTATAACTGTTCAGAGATTATGGATTTAGAGATGAGATAAATGATGTAAATAAATAACCACTGATGCAACTAAGAAGAAATTCAGGTAATGCGCACTATGTAACAATTTAGTGGAGATCTTAATATTAAGCAATTAGCTTAAGACTGAAACACATAACTGATACTTTGCTGTGAATTACTTTCTTTTTATATACTGTATATGTATTCAGCTTTGGACAAAAAGTTGATCAAACTTATGCTTTTAACACTGACCTTTTAAATGGGAATAAGTACTGATAGAATTTTTATTTTTTTCCTTTCAATTCTTTAAGCTTTTTAAATAGTAGAATGTTAACCATACTTAATTATTTCAACATTATTGCATTGAAATCTGCATTGAACTACATGATCTACATGAGACCATGTACCATGCAGTACCTTACATGGTACCTTACAATGAAAGAAACAAAAAAACAAATCCAGACTATTCCACTCAGATAAAAAAGATGTTGCAATGTTGCACATTTTCTTCCTGTTTAACTATATTATTACTTTTGAGCCATTTTTAATGGGACTTTATCTTAATTTTAATTTCAATACTGTTTGGGGGTGAGATGAATGTGAAGGCAACGGCACAGATAAGGGACTTTTTATACAGTAATACAAGAAATATAAATAGTATGAGAAAGAAAAGAAGACATGTTATCAGGCCTAAAAAATTGCTAGGAGTGTGCTCTCCTCTCCACTTCTTGGAAATAGAGAGTGAATGGTTGTTGTTGTTTTTCTTTTTCTGTTCACCTTTGCATTAGGAGAAAAGCATCTACTTGGGTGTGCTTAGATTCCATTGCTTTCAGACTGGAGAAGGTGCTATCTACTATCCCTCCTGCCTTCCAGGCTGCAGTTTGCAAGCTTCAACCATGGGAGTGAAGCAGTGAATATCCCACATTTGTTGTCTGCAAAAAGCACTTGGATCCACAACAGACCATCCACAAGCAGCAACTTTCATCTTTAGATTCCCCGCCCCCCCATCAGCAGAAATATTGTTTTTCATGTTATGTTTTCCTCCTGGCTGGTACAGTATAGATGCCTTCAAATAATAACCTCCATCCTAAAACCTTTGTTTCTACTTTTGCACCTTGTGCCAGGAGCACTGTTTCCATTATTCATAACATCCTTTCTTGCATAATTTAGTGTGTTTGGACGGCACAGCCAACTAAATGAAAGACACCCAGGAACTCTGGAGAGGCAAGCATACAAAACAGAGGCAAACAGAGAGGCAGTTGGCCGTCATCCAAGCAAGCCCACTTCAATAATTCAGGCATTTTGACATGATTCATTTAAAGGTCTAAGTCTGAATATAGACCTATTGGCAAATTGCCTCAATGTTTATGTCCCTGAACACTTTGGCTCCATGATTATATATGTATGTTGCAGCAGGAGAATGTAGGGTTAACACACCTATGCACACATGGATGCACTCCCAAAATACAGAACATGTTTTTCATATATTCTGGTCATCACAATACAAAAAAGATGCTGAGACCCTAGAAAGTGTGCAGAGAAAAGCAACAAAGATGATAAAGGGTCTGGAGGCGAAATGGTTTAGGAAGCTAGATCTTTCTATCAAAGAGAAGGATTGAGGGGAGAGGTCATGATAACTGTCCTCTAGTATTTGAGGGGCTATCACAGAGAAAAGGCAACAAAGCACCAGAGGGCAGAGCAAGAAGTAATGCATGGACGCTTGTTAAAGAGAGACCCAATCTAGAAGTAAGGAGAAATTTTCTGACAATGAGAACAACCAATGAGTAGCTTGCCTCCCAGAGTTGTGGTGCCCCATCAATAGAAGTTTTCAAAAATACACTGGGCTACCATTTGAACAGGACGGTATAAGGTTTTTTACCTTGAGGTAGAGGTACCTCAGAGGTCTGTTCCAGCTCTATGATACTATGTTCTACATTCTAAATACAAACAACAGAATGAGCAAAACCAATAAAAATTGCTAGGGGTGGTGGAAATCATATTTCTCAGTCCTGTAAAGTTGCACATTCTTATTTGGCCTATTCAGCAACTGATATTCAAGTTAAATGCAATACTTGCCCATAATATGGTCCACTTATCCTACTCTTTTTTTTATGGGACAGTAGTTATATTTTTAAATTTTTATTTTAGAATTCTCTTTATAGCTTGCAGAGTGTTGAACCTACTAAGCTGCTGGGTAGCAGAAAGCTTTACACAGCAGAAAGAAGCCATGGAAAAAGAAATGATAACGTTAGAAGCATATCTTTTATAAGGAAACACTCCTCAAACTGTTGTTTGCATGAAAGAAAAACAAATAAAGATAGGTTTTATTTGGAAAAATAACAGGGCAATAAGAAAGCTTGAGTTACTTATGTTTATCTACAATTACTAAAAGTATATCAAGCACAAGGGAAATCAGGAAATTCAGGCAGTTGAAATGACTATAAAGATTTACTCCTGGCTAAAGTTCTCTATAAGACTCTGGACTACTAATCATCAAGGGAAATTATTAAGAAAGGAATTTAAGGTGGACTGGACTTAGAACTCTTCTGGGGTGTAGAGGCTCATGACTGATGACATGTTCGACCTCTATCTCAGGCTCAGCCTGGTCATCTCCTACAAGTAGTGCACTATCCTCAATTATGAGGAGAGAGAGTGAGTCAAAGAAGTGCTTGAGCTGCACAGATCCAAGATAGAAGAAAGAGAAGACTGAACTTGAAGGAGGGAGGAAATGATGAAAGTTCTGACAATATTAGTCTAAACAATAAGAGGCATATTGTCAACATATGTAAAGCAGTGGTGGAATTCAAATATTTTTACCACCGGTACGGTGGGCGTGGCTTGGTGGGCGCACTTTGTGCATGTGCACACATTTTACATGCGCACGTGTCAATTGCACACTTCGCGCAGACGCAGAGGTGTTCCAACTCACCTCCTGCAAGCCTGCACTCTCCCACTCGCTTCAGCAGCTGCCGCACAGAACTTTGCTGTGCCGTTCAAAGCAGCTGTGCTTCAAATTCAGAGGATAAAGATGAGTATGGGAGCCCAGGTGGGCAGGTGGGCCCAACAGCAGAGCAGTGGAGAGAATCGGTTCAGTCTCCGCTGCTCATTGCTGCTACCAGCTCGGCAAAAAACAGGCCGAACCAGTAGAATACCACCACTGATGCAAAGTCAATTCTTTACACAAGGAAAGAAGATAAAAATGCAGGGCTCTGCTGTTGATTACTATCTCTCTATTGATTGCCTCTAGTAGTCAATAGGTGTTGAAATGAACTGCTTACAAAGTTGAATTCCATCATCTTCATCCCCACCCACAAAGTACTGAGCTGTATATATTTAACAATAGTTATTCATATTGTACCGCCTTCCATATTTGCTCTTTTCACCTCTTCTGAAGTGTGACATGCTACTCTCAATGCTCTTTCTCTTACCTGACAAGAGGATTAACAAAATCCAATAATCAAATCCCAGTAAATCCACTCTTATCACACAAAACTTACAACAAAATCTAGTTTAATGGCATCTGAACCACAGGCAAAAGAAAGATTGCCATCCATTAACTATTGCCACTCATCTTCATAAGGTTGAAGAACAAACTATCTCTCAAAAAAAGAGTGTATATTGATAGCATTATATTTTTAAAAAAACTCAATAGTTTGCATGTATGTCTGAGTTTCTGTGTATATTTTCATATTTTAATTATGAGTTGTGTAGTTGAGAAAAAGAGACTTTATGATATTGGTGATTTCCAGATTTATATGGTCTTAGCCAGCAGGACCAGTATCAAAGTATTGTTAGAATTGATATCAAAACATCTGGAAAGCATCAAGTTAATGTTACATTGTTGCATGGGGTCTCCACACATGGCAACTTTAAGGCTTGTGGACTTCAGCTCCCAGAATTCTTCAGTCAGCTCTTGAAAGAAACCAGTGAAAACGATCAGCCATTGAACCCAAATATGACTGAAGCTTAGTATGAAGCTGAAAAGAGAAAAATCCTGTCAGGGTCCTGGTGCTATTTTCTGATGATTTCTTTTCCTTCTCTGTTCTAATGCATTGTAGTTATGACTACCTTTCTGGGAATGTGGAACGATGAGAAAATTAAAATTAAATTGTTGTTCACTTTTTCATATTGCACAGGGTTGAAAAATGATTTTTTTTAGTTGCACTAGCTAACTTGTCTTTGTTTTCATGGTTATTTTACAAAAAATATAATGAAGTTAATTCTTTAGAGTTCTCTCTTAGACTTTGACAAAGAAAAAAAATATCAATCCCCCCTGTGTTCAGCATGGGGCAACACCACCCACTAATGCTACAGATTTATTCTCATTTTGTCCTAAAACTTTCAAGTTATATAAACTTAAAAAAAAAAATAGATTCTAAGGAAACAAAAACTTGAATACCCTCTGGTTTCTGCATATATTAACATGCATTATCCCATCAGAAAAATCCAAACAGGAGAAATTAATTCTCTTCTTGATCTAAATTGAGCCTTTTGATTTGATTTGAAGTACTTCTGGATAAACCAGAGTACAAACCAGGAGAAAAGTATATATTTGTCACAACAATCCCCAAAATAAAAGAATGGAGGTCATGAACCCTATGAAAAGGTGCATCCTTCATGTTTTTCAAACTATCTTCTAAGTTTAGCTGCCAACTTTGTTGTCACAAAAAGAGCCGTGGTGGTGCAATGATTAGAATGCAGTATTGCAGGCTAATTCTGCCAACTGCCAGCAGTTCGATTCTTACTGGCTCAAGGCTGACTTAGCCTTCCATCCTTGGTTGGTTGGTTTGTGAGGTTGGTAAAATGAGGACGCAGATTGTTGGGGGCAATATGCTGACTCTGTAAACCACTTAGAGAGGGCTGTAAAGCACTGTGAAGTGGTATATAAGTCTAAGTGTTATTGCTCTTATTCTTGGCAGTTAAAAAAAATCAATCAGCATGTTGAACAACTCAATGCTATCATGTTAGAACCTAATCAAACATACTTTTACAAACATGTTTTCTATACTTTCTAACATGCTCTTTAGTTTCCTAATGAGGAAGCTATCTTCCAGGCATAGTTCAGTTGCAAGCTTTGTTCTTGCTAATTAAAAAACAATTAGCATGTTCAGCAATTATCTAATTAACTTACCAATGTCATGTTAGATCCTATCCAAACATGCTTCTGCAATAGCAATTTAGCTAGGGCTTTAGCCATAATGCAAATTGTTGTTTCTTTGTGTGTGTTTTTATTCACTGAAGACATTACAAGCACATGTTTAAGATGGCGACCAAGGCAGATGCATAGTCATGCTGCTGGGAGCCCAAAGGAGAGAAAAGTACCAGTAACTAAATTCAGAGACAGGAGTAGAAGTAACTAAAGTAACAAAAATACATAGATTAAGTCCTAGGGATCTACAAAGTAGCAGCGTAAGGATTCAGACAAAGGCAGCCAGCTGATCTGGAGCACCAGGGTCCAGGAATCTCATCTTGAGCAGCTACCTTTTGTTGGGTAAGGCGATTGAGCAATCCGCTAGGATCTAGTCAAAAAATCACAAATTTTTAAGCTGCCTGGAGAGGAAAAAGCTGCCTAGTGAAAAGAAGCTACCTGACCTAAAGAATCTGCCTGGTCTCGGGAGAGGGAAGCCGACACGGGGAATGAACAAGCTGTGGGTTTGCGGCAACTGCCAGCAAGGACTGCAAGCTTAAAAATGACCCACCTGTGGGTGAGTGTCTCCCCTGGCTCTTTATAAATCAGTGGTGCATTTTTTAGTGGGAGGAAGGATTGGGTAAACGTCTCAAAGATTTACTGTGGATCCGAGACAGAAACAACTTAAAAAGCGAAGACTCCAGAGCGGAAGGAGTAAGTGTGGAGATTAAGCAGCAGCAGCTTAATTTATGTTTTTGCTGGTTAACTCTGGTTTTATTGGTTAACTCTGGAAGTTAAATGGCAGCTTGAGAAAAGTGTGATTAAAGGAGGAAAAAAAGGGGGGGACGAGACGAGAAAAAGAGGTGTGAAGAAGGTTTTTATTCAGGAAAACTGCCTTTTGAAACTGAGATCGATTGTGAATTCCGATGATGGAAGAACTGGAATGATGTCTACAGTCTCCATTTAAATCAAATCACCAAAAATAATTCTAAATAGCCACGAATTGAGGAAAACAAAGGAGACTCACGGAGAATTGATAGTCTCCATATAAATCACCCAGCTCCATTTAAACAACCCAGCTGATTAGTCAGCCTGAATTTAAATCCCACTCAGCTGATTGAACAACCTCCACTAAACCCCCACCCAAATCTCATCCTTTCTAAACTCCAAAGTAGATGATTGGTGAGCTCATTCAAATCTTCTCCATTCAAATCTATTAAACAGCAATGCTTTCTCTTTAAAACAAAAGCAAAACAAAACAAAAACCAACAAACGTGGCTTTAAGGAAAAACAAAGGAACTTTACACAACAAACCTCCAATACTTCACTACCTCCACTATTTCAGTACCTCAAGTCCAAATATTTATAGATAATGCTTTGTCTATAATAATTGATTTATCATATAATAGTATAATAATTAATTGTTAAATGACCACTAATTTACTAATTCATTGAACGGATAGAGATTTAATACTGTATCATTGATTATCTAGTCTATTGATTGATTGATTGATTCTTAGTAATAAGTTGATTGATTGATTTTTAATAATAAGTAATCTTACTGTTGATTTGTTCTCTAACTTATCAATTAACATTTATTAATTACCAACATTCATTAGGTAACTATCTACCTATCACATTAATTCGCTATTGTAATTGTTTAGTGTACTATTGTCATTGACTATGCCAGCCAGAAACTCCAGAAACTCCAAATCCTCCACTACCAAACAACAAAAAAATAATATCTCTACCAATGACCTCCCAGACTGCTGTACATGCTTCAGATGTCTTAAAACCATCAATGACAGCGAAAATAACATCAAATGCTACCTATGTGACAATCAAGCCCACCTTGCCTGCTTAAACTTAAACAAAGATGTAGCTGATCTCCTAAAAGCATCAGATACTTTCCCTTGTCTATGTCTATCATGTTTTCCTAAGATAAACAAACCAAGTACCCTGCTTGACAGAGTTGATAGCATAGAATCACTCATGCACTCAATAGAAAAATGCTTAGCAACACGTTTTGAAACAATTATACAAGAAAGCCTAATTTCTCTTGAAAAAAAATACAGCACTGATAAGTGACTACCTATCAGTTCAAAATCAAATCCCAACCCAACAACCATTACCACAACTACTACCTCCATTACAATCACAACTACAACCAAAAATAACCACCAAACCACAACCACAAAAAATTACTATCCCATCAAATAATTCCACAAATGATATCTCCTTACTCATCAGAGACACCTTGGACTGTGATCAGAAACGTCCAAATGCCATCTTATTTGGTCTTGAAGACACCAACGAATCAGATGACATCGCCAAAGTTCAAAATATCATAAGCAACTCAAATACAACAAACATCTCTCCTGAAGATATCATAGAAATAACCAGAGATGGCCCTGAGTTCAAATACAATGATGGCTTGGTGGCCCCAAAATTTTGTAGAGTTGTATGCAAAAATGAGTCCAGCAAACACATATTCATTCATACAATAAACGCCATTGCAAAAACCAATCCCAACCACAAAAAACTTTGCTCAAGACCAGACTTATCCATACTGCAAAGAATCCGCTCCCGTGAACTCTGCAATGAACTCAAAAGGCATCTAGACAATGGAGAGAAGGATCTCTACATTGACTATCGCGCTGATTGTATCAAAAGTAAGTCACACAACCCACAACTCCACATCTAACCCCATCTCATCCAACCCACCATCACTCAAAACTAGGCACACATGCCCCTAACTACCTCAATTCCAATTACAACTGGCCTTAAATGCAAGCTACTCAATGCAAGAAGTCTTGTGAATAAAATACCTGAATTTCTCCTCTTATTAAATATGGCTAAATTCAACATCATATTTGTCTGTGAAACATGGCTCAATGCATTTGTCCCTAACTTCATTACCACAGTAAGAGACTATCATGTTTACCAATCAGATCATGAAATCCGTAGAGGCTATCTTCTATAAAAAGTCCTTACATCTAAAAAACATCCAAGTTACCCAAGAGCTTGCTCTTCCTGAGACCATCGTCTGTGAACTGTCCTTAAATATCACATTTCGATTCTTACTATGTTACAGAGCCCCTGATTATCACATCGAACATGTAAACAAGCTAAATTCACTACTAACATGGGCAACATCCTGCCCACACACTTTTATCTTTCTTGGTGACTTCAATCTACCTCACATTAACTGGACCCTAAATGAATGTAAAACTGAACCCATACATGCAATCTTCTACAATTCTGTAACAAACCTGGGACTGGAACAACTAGTAACCAACAATACTAGGCTTAACAACTGCCTTGATCTCATCTTCTGCAATAGTTTGAATTCAATTTACGGAATACAAATTAAAGAACCCTTTTGCAACAGTGACCACAGCATGATTGACTTTTGTCTCAACATACGCCCACACAAAAATCAACACAATGATGTGATCCCCAATTATAACTTCAAAAAAGGCAACTATGATCTTATAGACAATGATCTCTCATCCCTTGATTGACAATTTCTGTTCACTGGATGCAATACTGTTGAAGACCATTACAACATATTTTTACTTGACGTCAAAAGAGTCATCAAACTATATGTACCAATAACAACTCCAAAAACCAGAAAAAACAGATTACCCATAACAATAAGGAAGCTTCAATCCAAAAAGAGATCACTTTGTTAGAAAAACAAATCTGGTCACATTGCTAACTTCAAAAGCCAATACAAAAATTTATGCCATCAGATAAAGACTGAATGCACCAATTATCACATTAAATAAGAGGAAAACCTTCTACGCACCAATTCCACCTGCGCTTTCTACAATTTTGTAAACAACAAACTAAAAGAATCAAGGTCCATCCCACCCCTGAAAGGAGCTAATCGTAAAGACTGCAATGATGACACCATTAAAGCCAACCTCTTTTTTTTAAATAAAAGTTTTATTTAAGTTTTCACAAAACATACAAATACAAATAAAATATCTTTTTTTGAGAACAGCATGGCCCCAGGTTATCACTTCTCCATACAGACATCAACTCAATACATATTTATCTTATACATTCTAATCCATATCTTATAACTATTTTCACAAATTTTTCAATAGATTTTCCCTCTCTTTACTCCCTATAGCCTTATTTTAAATTATCTCATTCCTTTCTTAATTCAATTACATATCTTTTTCTAATTTTTAAAATCTTTCTAATCAATATTTTTATACTTTCGTCTGTCCTGTTTATAATTTCATATTGTCTTTTTTCATAAAACCCAACCTCTTTAACACATTCTTTGGCTCAATATTTGTAAACAGCAATGGATCATGCCTAGTATTTCCTAATCGAACCACAGACAACTACAATGATCTAATACATATCGATTTTACAGAAGACAATGTTGAAAAAGCACCACGCAATCTAAAACCATCTCTATCTATTGGACCGGATGGAATATGTGCCTACTTCTTTAAAAAGCTATCCACTGCCATAGCCGAACCTCTAAGCATAATCTTTGAAAAATCTTTTAGGACCAGCTCCTTGCCAAAACTATGGTCACAAGCCACGGTCATCCCCATCTTCAAAAAGACAGACCCCAGCCTAGTTGAAAATTACAGACCAATCTTTTTATGCTGCGTCACCTGTAAAGTCATGGAATCAATTATTAACCAATCCATTAGCCTCCACTTGGAGACAAACAACCTACTCTCTAAGAAACATTTTGGTTTCAGAAAAAAACTATCCTGCAATCTGCAACTCTTACACTGCAAAAACATACGGACTACACAACTCGACCAGGGCAAAGCAATAGACGCAATCTACATAGACTTCTGTAAAGCCTTTGATTCAGTGGTACATGACAAACTACTCCTAAAACTAAAATCTTATGGTATCTCTGGACTCCTGCATAACTGGACACCTGCATTCCTGTTAAACAGACAACAAATGGTCAAAATTGGGAGCATCCTATCAAATTCTGTACCTGTCAACAGTGGTGTCCCCCAAGGCAGTGTTCTAGGACCAACTCTCTTCATACTCTACATAGATGACCTCTGTGATCATATTAAGAGCAACTGCGTTCTCTTTGCTGATGATGTAAAGCTATTCAACACCACAGACAATACTGCTACCCTTCAAAAAGACCTTGACTATGTATCAGAATGGTCAAACAAATGGCAACTTCAAATCTCAACAAATAAATGCTCTGTCTTACATATTGGCAAAAAAAATCAGAAAATAAAATACAGGCTGATAGTCAAGACCTTGTTGATGATCCAAACTCTGTCAAGGATCTTGGAGTACTCATCTCTAATGATCTAAGTCCTAAAGCCCACTGTAACTACATAGCCAAAAAGGCATTAAGAGTTGTTAACTTAATCTTACGTAGCTTTTTCTCTGGTAATATTACACTACTAAATAGAGCATACAAAACATTTGCTAGACCAATACTTGAATACAGCTCATCAATCTGGAACCCACATTACGTATCGGATATTAACACAGTTGAGAAAGTCCAGAAATATTTCACAAGAAGAGTTCTTCACTCCTCTCTACTCATTGCAGAATACCTTATGCCACCAGACTTGAAATTCTAGACCTAGAAAACCTGGAACTACACCACCTTCGGTCCGATCTAAGTATAGTATATAAAATCATACATTGCAATGTCCTACCTGTCAATGAATACTTCAGCTTCAACCATAACAACACAAGAGCAAACAATAGATACAAACTCAAGGTTAATCGCACCAAACTTGATTGCAGGAAATATGACTTCAGCAAGAGAGTGGTCAATGTCTGGAATACTCTACCTGACTCTGTGGTTTCTTCCCCAAACCCCAAAAACTTTAACCTTAGACCGTCTACTATTGACCTCACCAACTTGCCTACCATCCCTGTCCTATTGTTTCTTTTATTTTTCTTATATGTATCCATGTATTCAAAATTATGTTTTTACTTATACCTATTATCTTGTAAGCAATTGACAAACCAAATAAAATAAAAATAAAATAAAGACTTGATGTTTTTGTTGGTGCTCAAAAGAAATACTAGGAGAAAAAGGAAAGAAGAAACATTCTTCTGGCAGGCAATCTACTAAGGAATCCTGCTTTCTTACAATCCAGTTCTATGAACTCATGTGCTGACTTTATCTCTGTTTTATCTCTGCATTTTACTTTCTGTGAGCATGGGCCTACTGAAGTAATGCTTTTCCTTCATAAGAAGAGCCCTGATTCAAACCATGGACTCCTTAGTATGAGACATTCTTCTAACAGAACAAACACTAATTCTGAAAATCTAATAAAGTAAGCTGCCTATCACTGATCTCATGAACGAATTCTTTCCAAAAAGTCCATAGTTTCAACCCTGGGTGACAGATACTATCTTCTATTGGAGACAAGGATTATCACTTATATATTGTATATTCTGATTTCCCAAAATCATGTAACAAAATCCCTCATTAAAATTCTGAGCAAACTCAGCTCTCTCATCATTTGGGAATGATTTTTTTTAAAAAAACAAGAAATTGGAATAAATTGTTTTATTGGTACTCTTACATGACAGAAGATATGAGCATAACCATGGTTGAATGATAACCATAGGAGCACCCAGATTTCAACCATGTCTTCCCAATCATAAACAGTAAGCCCAAAATGGGAAGGACAAGTCTAGTTGCAGCTGCCAAAAAAGCCAACACAGTTCTAGGCTGCAAAGTATCATCAACTTTCCCAGGTTCTGAGACGCCCATGACCACTACCACTCATGCCTCCATATTGCCTTTGTTGAGTGATTCATTTTCCCAGGAATTAGTCTCTCTTTGCTTGAGTTCCTGGACCTGCTATGGAGGTCTGGGGAAACAGGATTATCCTCATCTCATTCTACAACTCTCATTGACACATTGAGAGAATAACAACAACAACAACAACAATAATAATAATAGAAATAAAATAATGCAAAATAAAATAAAATAATGAAATGAAATAAAGTGAAACAAAATAATAAAATGAAATAAAATGAAATAAAATAATAAATATAAAATAATAATACACAACACAACACAACACAACACAACACAACACAACACAACATAACATAACATAACATAACATAACATAACATAACATAACATAACATAACATAACATAACATAACATGTTAGTTGATGGCAGTCCCTAAGACACAGCCTCACCTCGATTATACAAATCGCAGACTAGAACGTATCATACAGGGATGATTCCTGGCCTATATCCTATGACAAAGGCACTCTGGATGAAATCAGCTATACTTCTGTAAACTGCCTGGAGTCATTAGGTGAGATAGGTAGTATAGAAATGTAACAAACAAACAAACAATTGTGGTTTCCTGGCTGTCACTTTCAGTACTGCTGAGTGAGGCTCATAATGAGTGACCCTGCACATGGATTTATTTACTTCAGGTATCATCAGAGTTGCAATGGGATTCACGATCATCCCCGCCCCCCCATGACTCTTCAAACTCCCCCAGTCCCGCCTGCTATGGTCTTCCTAGCTTTACTCATGATCAATAACAATGTTGCCTTAGCTGGGAGAAATAATGTACACTGCCTCTGAGGTCACATTCATTTATAGTACACAGCATATGCAGCATGAAGTCAATGCTCTGGCTAACAGAAGAGAAATCATCTTGTAATTGCCTGGCTGCTGGAAAATAAATTACAGCTGCTTTTTCTAAAATTCCTAGGGGAAGCTGGATTGGGCAGGTTAATGTGCATTGCCTTCAAAAGGAAAGCAAATGGAAAACTGGAGGAAACATCAAAGGGTTTGCGCGTGAGCATGCACTACCGTGATTAAGTTCACAATCAAATGATGTAAATAGAAAAACTACTCATACAATGTTGATTTGGTTGGCTTGACGAGCTGAGCTGTGTGGGTGTATAGTGTGAATGAACTCTGCACGCTCCTGGTTCCTGTTGATTCTGAAATTGAGGATGCTTCACTATGTGCAGTGAGTTTGCCTTCCATCTTCAAAGGCATTCTGAAACTGATTCCATCACAAAGAATCAGAAGCCATCATCAATGCAGTTTAATTATTTCTCTCTCTCTTGCAACAACAAAAAAAAAGTTTTAGGGGGGTGGTTTGCTTTGGTTAGATCAACTTTTTTGGATTTTTTGATTTTGAAAACATTTGAAAAGCAAAACGATGACTCTGTTGGTTTGGTATGCCGTGGTTCTTTTAAAATTGTTTCTTTATTGTTGTACTCTGTGGCTTGCATTCTCTTGTGTCTTTTTGTTTATGAAGAGTTCACAATGTATTTTAAAAAGCAAAATGTACTCCTTGCTGGTTGATTGCTAATCTTATTTGTAGGCACCACTCTGCACACATGCTTGGATCAGACTTGTGCTTTTGCTGCAAAGAGATAATTGTGCTCAGTTTTTGTTGTTTTTCAGGTTGATTCTTTAGTAGTTCAAGTGAAAAAGAAAAGTTGTTTTCCTGAGTAAGTGCACACATGACTTCATCTTTTGATGAATCACTGAAGTTTATATTTTTGAATATAGGAGCCAGGCAGGGAGGGGGTTATTTCTTTTCCAGGGTAGGGTCTCCACCAAGCAAATTTGTTGTATTGCAAGCAGAAAGGAGACAAAAAAAAATCCAGCTAGCAAAATAAAGCAACCACAGTCAATCTGTGCGCAGATAGAACTAACTAGAAATAAAGGGATGGAGGAGGACAATCCATATTCTTGACTGTCTACAAAGTTTGAATTATAACCTTGATTAAAAGATAAATAACTTTAATTTCAAAGATGCCAATTTTAGAGTATTTTTTTTAAAAAAATAGCATAATGAATTGCTTGGAAACAATTTAATATATTCTGCCAGGATGTCCTGTTGCTTTGGAGGAGTTAATGGATTTGAGAGGATTATGTTTTGTGTGAGAGATCAAAAACAGGAGGAGACTGTAGAGATATACTATATATAGATGTTTAGCTATATAAATTGGGCGGGGGAAGCTTCTTGGATGAGAAGTGAAACACCTTCAAAGAAAATACAAGAAAGTCTAGTTGCCTCCTGAAAAAAGGATCACTGGGACAACATGACTTGGATGACTGAGAATCTCTACAGACCTTTAGCTATACAATTTGGGATGAACATCCTTTAAATGATGTGGAAGTAGGAATGGATTTCCACAGGGAAAAATGCATACTATAGGAACCAGGAGCACTACTCAGGTGACCCTGAGGACACAGATAAACCTCCAAGTGCCTCCATGACCCTTCAAAATGATGCAAATGACCAGCTGACTTCAAGGAATATAAATCCTTCCATTCCTCACTATCCTGTCAGAGCTGAAGAAGCTTCTTGGATGAGAAGTGAAACATCTTCAAAGAAAAAACAAGAAAGTTCAGTCGCCTCCTGAAAAAACACTTTGGGACAGCCATGACCTGGATGACTGAGAAGCTCTACAGACTTCTAAATTCTGCTATACTACTATTGCAGAGGTGGTATTCAGCAGGTTCTGACCAGTTCTGGAGAACCGGTAGCGGAACTTTTGAGTAGTTTGGAGAACCGGTAAATACCACCTCTGACTGGCCACTCCCCCATCTATTCTCTGCCTCCCGAGTCCCAGCTGATCTGCTGGGTCTTCTTTGGTTGCCCTGCACAGGAGAACGGAGCTGGAAAGCAGGTTAGTGGAGTGGGGAGGGAATGGGGATTTTGCAGCAACCTTCCCCCAGGAGTGAGGAGGGAATGGAGATTTTACAGTATCCTTTTCCTGCCACGCCCACCAAGCCACGCCCACCAAGCCACACCACACCCACCAAGCCACGCCCACCAAGCCATGCCCACAGAACCAGTAGTAATTTTTTTTTTTAATCCCACTACTGTACTATTGGCTACTATCCAGTCAAGAGTTTCATGTATAAATGTTGGTGTATATTTTGCTGACTATGTTGAGAAATCTGAGTGGCTGGTAATTTGCAGGTTTTTTCTTCTGGCCTTTCTTAGAGATTTCCTAGACTGCCGTTTCCAAAGCTTTTGGAATGTGAGTTGAATTGTGAATATAAGTAAATAGTGCTGCAGGGGTTGCACCAATCACTGCTGTTTTTGAATACGGTAGTAAGGACAAGGTCATTCCCGTGAGCTTTATCACTTTTCTGCTAATCTATTAGCTGCCTCATTTCCCTTACAGACATCGTTAGCCAGCTTGGAAGTTTATCTGTGTTTAAATCTAAAACCACAGAGGAATCATTGTATTTCCATGCATATATCGATCGAAAGTGAGCTACCAAACAGCTGCTGGTACATGATATTCAGGGTTTCTAAATGAATGATAGGTAGTTTTGCACCAAAATGTGTTGGAGTCATTAGACTTGATGGCCATAATCTGCCAATTAATTAATGCCCTTATACAAATCTATGGAGAATACCTTGAGCAAAGATTGAGTTTATTACAAACATTACAGCTATTGACATTTATTGGTAGCTTCTGAGATTTGCAGCTCTACCACAAAGTTTAAAAACCAGGCAAACCAATTGCAATTGCAAATAACCATCAATATTTAAGGTTGGGAAAACAAATTTCTAAATCAATCTAAAATATTTTTACCCACTATGGGAATTCAAGTGGCTCCTTCTTCAGACAGAATAACATTTAAACCAGTGGATAGAAATACACTGTGATCTTTTCATCTCCAATTCATTTCAATAACATCTGTGCAGGGTTGCCACTCAATTGTGCTCCTTCTCTGCAAATTGGAAACAGATGTTCTGAAGTAACCCTTGGTTTTTTCATTATTTTTCTCCTTCCTTTGTTTATATTCCGGGGTGTGTGTGTGATTTCCCCCACAATCTATTTAATTGCCTGTTTCAAAGCAATCCATGTATGCCTTCCTCTGATGCTTCAGACTTTTGGAACAAGTAAATCAAGAAAAACATAAATCTGACTTGATCATTCATAACATATTTCTGACATCCACAGAACTGCCCTAAGATGGGCTTCTTATGTTCCAAATATTTCAGTTCTAAAATCTGGCCTCCAAAATATATAAGTGTGTTTTAAAATTCTTCAGGTTTCCCAGAAATTAGAGCCTCAACAGCTTTATTCTTAGTTCATCACTGTGAATTGCAAAGCAATTTCACTCTTAAATTTTATTTATTTTTATACAGTATGTGTCAGAAAAAAAAAGGTTTCCTTATTCCTTATTTCCTTATTCCCTTCTACACAACATCTGAATTATTCTTCAACTATTTTATTATCAAATAAGAATCAGTTTAATGGACAGGATCAACATGGATCAAAAGTCTGCAATGTCTGGGCAGGGCCAGAGGTGGTATTCAGCAGGTCTGACCAGTTCTGGAGAACCAGTAGCAGAAATTTTGAGTAGTTTGGAGAACCAGCAAATACCACCTCTGACTGGAGATTTTACACCATCCTTCCCCTGCCACACCCACCAAGCCACGCCCACAGAACTGATAGTAAAAAAAATATATGAATCCCACCACTGGGCAGGGCCAAACTTACTATGGAACACCCGGGTTATCCTGGGTGTTAAACTGGTGGCCCACGTCCACCCCAGTTCCACAAAGGCAAAAACGTATGATATCACATGTCATGTGACATGATTGAGTTTGACACCCATGTTATAGACCAAGCTACAGTTTTTAAGCTTTATCAGCCTGTTGTTATAACATCTTAGATCACCAACTGTCATGTCCATTGAATTGATGACACATCACTTTGTTGGTTTTAAGAAGGGTCTGTGTGATATGATGGAGCAAATCATGGGAAGACAACGTTTCCAGTGTTTAGATCAACAACCTGAAGATGGGTGCACTTCAACTCCCAGAGCTGGGGAATTATGGAAGTTGAAGTTGCCTATCTTCATGTTGACAAGGTGAGAAATTCTGCTTAAGACTCTGGAGGGTTTTTTAAAAAAACAAAACACTAGTAGCAGGTTTTTCCATTGCTGAAGGTAAATTTGTTCTGCTCATCCCACATCCCTTCCCATAAATAACAGTTTTGCAACACTTTCTAACTTTTCTTTTCAAATCTTCCATTTCTTAAAAAAAAGTAAAAGTATATCCTGCTCATCCCTAGAACACTACCATGATCACCCTATCTGTCTACTAGGCATTTTGTGGTGGGTATTGTCTATCTACCCTTGACATTTCTCAGAGGCTTTTTCAATTTAAAATCTCACTCCTGGCTAAGTCATTTTACAACTTTATTTAGGAAATTGGTGACAGAAGAAGAGATTGGAGGTTATTTATAAATGATTAGGTAATACACGTGGGCTTTCGGAACATGCTAGTCAGAATCATGAAAGCCCCCTTGTCTCCTCCTTTGTAGAGTAGCTATGCTGTCATCATGTTAACCACCTATAGTGCAGAGATCTGATGGCAGTAAGGGAAGAGCCCATCCCTAGAGCATGATTGGTTAGAAATAAAGTTTTATGGCAGTCCATCTTTGCCTCTCTCTTTGAGCTGTAAAGAATAATACAAATAAATTTTACAAGCATCACTGATGGCTTTTTCCTGCTGAGAACATTTTCCGCAAATGCCCTTGCAAATAGCAGATTTCCCCTCTCAATGAAAGTGCCTGTAAAGAGGTGCCTGCAATGGATAATTCAAAGAGGGGTGTTTATTGCATGCAGTACACAAATCAAGGAAATGTTTTCCTAGCACAGAAAACCATGGAAGAAGATGAATCCAGATCGTAAGAGAGGAAGGAAAGTAGCCTTTGGACATTGCTTACAATTTATATTAGACAAGATTAATGACAGGTGTGAGTCCCCTGATTTGAACTAAGTTCATAAAGAAGGATTGTCTGTGGAGATTCCTAGTCATCCAGGTCATGGTTGTCCCAAAGGTGCTTTTTCAAAAGACAGCTGAATTTCCTTTGTTTTTCCTTGAAGATGTTTCACTTCTCTTCCAAGAAGCTTCTTCTGAACTGAAGAAGCTTTTTGGATGAGAAGCAAAACCTGAGGATTCAGAGCTGTTTAACTCCTCAACTGAGGTTCTTGTCTAGATAAATTCTCCGCAGGTACTTTTGAAAAAAAGCAGGTGCCAGGTATGTTGACATGACAATATTTTATCAATGAAATTCACTTCCATGAAGGTGTGTTCCATGCAACCAGTCTTTCTGAGAAGCTAACAACTATGTTTGAAATTGTTGTATTTTTCCCCCAAGAAGTGTTTAAAGGTAGTTCATATTTGTACCACAATTCATTGGACAAAGCACATTGCAGAATAATATCCTTTAAGATGATGGATCCATACCCAAAATAACATAAAACAAAAGCAAGGAGAAGAGGAAGAGCAAGGAAGAGGCAAAAAATAGGAAGGAATAACATGCCAGATAACAAAGTTGCAAATATGTGATTCGTTTGATGGGACTTTAAACATTGGAAAGAAAAATAACAACACTAAAGGATCACAGTTGCTTGAATAAGGGCAAGCTTCTCCTTTTAGCCAGGAATATGTTTCCATGAACACTTTAAAAAGGAAACACTGCAGCAAGGAATTGTGTCAACTTGTGAGAAAAGGAACACACAACGGTACTTTATAGCTCACTCCTTTGGCAGTTGCATTTTACTACCATCTGGTGCTTAGTCGGGTGTGTGATTTATTCAGATAAGACACTGATACAGCCACAAGTTATACAAGAAGCCACTGACAAGTCTTCTGACACAAGTTATTATATGTTCAGGGCTCAGGGTGAGGTGTGGAATATTTGCAGATCAAGTCATGCTGCATCTTCCATGCTTGGGCAAACTGCCATAGTAACTGAGGCACATCTCACTGTAGCTAGTAACTACTCTTTGGGTATTCCTGTGGCCTTCCATCCTGTTTGAAAAAAAGCTGATAGGACATGACATAGCTTGGTGGAGTTAAATGGCCACATATCCCATACCATTAGCCATACCTACTGCAATGAAATACTTGCCTAGAAGCACATATTGGAAAGATGTCCAAATGTTCAGGAATGTATTGATACGGATACCATGGAATGTACCAGATCAGGGGAGAACATGTTATTTATTTTTTTTACTTTTGGCATTCAAATTATATTTTCTCTCAAAATATGCATGTTAATATTGCATGTGAGCTGAAAACTCTGCAATAATCTTTTGCAAATCCTAGTGGATTACTACCTGGCCAGTTCATATGAAATGCATCCATATCATGTTTCTCAGCAATTTCTGCTTCTGATGTAGCTTTCTTGCTTTGCTTAAATACGATTTACAAAGAGAAGCATTCACAGACTCAGTTCAAAATTTACAGCTGTTGAGTTCTGAATTGGTTCATTCCCCCTCCCACCCCGTGTGAAAAACAGATTGTCTGATCTTAGGAATGATGAACACCCAAATCAAAAGGTTGTTGAAACTGGTTTTAGTTTTTCTGCTAATATGGAAAAGAGCTCTTCATATTCAGAGACATTCTCAACCTTTATAACCACAACAGTTTCATAAAAAAAGCAAACACAAAAAAAAGCCAATGCAATCCTAGACTGCATTAACAGAGGGATAGAATCAAGATCATGGGTACCACTTTAAAAAGCTTTACTAAGACCACACTTGGAATACTGCATCCAGTTCTGATCAACACAATATAAAAAGATGTGACTTTAGAAAGAGTGCAGAAAAGGGCAACAAGGATGATTGTGGGTGAGGGCTGAAACATACGAAGAATGGTTGCAGGAATTTGGTATGTCTAGTCTGATGAAAAGGGGAGATATGATAGCAGTGTTCCAATATTTGAGAGGCTGCCACAAAGAAGAGGGGGTCATTTATTTTTCAATTTATTTTTTTAAACACCAGAGGGCAACACAAGAAACAATGGATGGGAACTTATCAAGGAGAGAAGTAACCTAGAACTAAGGAGAAATTTACTGATAGTGAGAGCAATATACCAATGAAATAGCTTGCCTCCAGAAATTGTGAGTGCTCCATCTCTGGAGTTTTTGTCCAAGAGATTGGACAATCCTTTATCTGAAATGGTACAGGGCTGTGATGGCGAACCTATGGCATGCCAGAAGTGACATACAACGCCTTCTTTGATGCCACGTGAGCCGTCGCCCCAGTTCAGCTCCAACGCTGCCCGCCAGCCAGCTGGCCTTCGGGTCTCTGCTGTGCATGTGCAGGGGTTGTGGCATGCACAGAGGGTGTGCACACATGCATGTGGCATGTGTGTGGGAGTCATGTGTGCATGCATGGGGATGGTCACACTGGCATGCAGGGGTGGGAGTCATGCACACATGCGCTGGAGGCGGTGTGTGGGAAGGGACATCTGTGCGTGTTCAAGGGGGTATGAGTGTGTGGGGGTCATGTGTGCATGCGCAGGGGGCGCACATTGCATTTTGGGGATTAGGGCATGCTTTTTGGGAACTCGGTCCGGAAAAGGTTAGCCTTCACTGGTATAGGGTCTCCTACTCGAACAGGGGCGGTTGACCAGATCCCTTCCAACTCTATTAATCTATGTTCTATGATCTAATTCCTACATATAGTGGTTATGTAGTAGGCTGGAGAAAGACAGTTTGTAGATAGTTAAAAGCAAAAGTTTAGACTGATATATTTCCTTTGTTTCAAATCAGCCCAAAGTATCCTTTTGGCACATTGTATGTAGTGAGTTATATGATATCAGGATATTTGTGCCAAAGAGTAAAGGAAGCTCATAGTATATTTAGGAAAAAGCAGGTGCAACAATAAACAATGAGAAAATGACAGAAGAAAATGCAACCCGTCATGCAATTCTGTCCCTTCCTGAAGGGAAACAAACAAACAAACAAACAAGCAAGCAAATACATTGCACTTCTAATTCTTGCTGCCGCTTGCAGTGAAATACAATATTGATGCAAAAATTCAATGCAACACATTGTTTTCCTCCGCAAACAATGGCCCTCTTCACCTCGCTCTTTCTGACATGATACATCTGAAAAGACACTGTCTTTTAGGAACAGCATTCCATCTTTGACGTGTGTTTGTTATCCTGCTTTCAGGTGCCTGGCCCAGTATATGCACTTAATGTCTTTCAAATAGCACATTCAGCGCAAGACATTTTTTGATCTAAGAAAAGTCTATTCTTTGGGGAAGGAGTTTGATAGAACAAGTTGCCTCTGGCTGGTGTTTTTAACATAGAGATTCTATTAGTCTGACAGTTTCAATCAGAGGTATCCAACCTTGGCAACTTTAAGACTTCTGGACTTTAACTCTCAGAATTCAGAGTTTTCTGAAACTCTCTCAGAGTTTTGTGAATTGAAGTCTACAGGTCTTAAAGTTACCAAGGTTGGATGCCGCTGATTTAAAGGGACTTTCTTCAGGTTTTTGCATTGCACCAAAACAGCACATAAGATTTTTGTTGATGGTCCAATTAAATACTATTTTTATTTCCCTGCTACTGTCTAAAGAAGAGTGAAGGACCAGCAAAGAAGCTTGTTAATGAAGCTCAATCAAGAGACATATACTAGATTCTTGAGTTAAAAATAATGTGCTCCAAGATTTGATTGCATATTTTTATAACTGTTGGCATTAACTATATTACATAGGGAATAAAATAGTCCATGATGATAATATCAGCAGAAAAAATAAAATGCAAGAAAACACACAGACAGAAAAATGATTGCAGAAGACCCTATGAAATATTGTATACTGCAAATATACTGTCTTCTACGATTCATCCATATACTAGCAATATACAACTCACTGCTGATGATACTTCAATGAAATGTCTGCAAGCAGTTTTTGATGTACACCGCAAGACCTCTTTTCTTTTGGTTTGTCAGATCCAAGTGTAATTTACCCAGTTTGGTTACTTCTAATAAGTGTGCATGTTGTTTTGAGATGCACTCAGAGAGCACTAACGACTCCACAATGTACAACTCTGTGTGTGTGTGTGTGTGTGTGTGTGTGTATTCCTAACTTTTATTCAATTCTTAGTCTTCACATCTTTCTTCAATTCTTTTTTAAGAATTGTTTCACATATAGGTTTCACATATAGACTTTTTTTTAGCATCTTCATGTAATACATGTCAGTCCATCCTTGTTTGTAGATAACTTCTAAACACATACTTTTTTCAAATTTAATTTAGAACTGCAAAGTATTTTTGAAACAGCTATTGTTGAATTACAAAGCTGTTGCTACAAATTCTATATACTGGTTTGTGGTGCATGTGTGTGAGAGAGTGAGTGAGTGAGTGAGAAAGAGAGAGAGAGAGAGAAAGAAAGAGACAGACAGACAGAAACACACACAGAGAGACATGCAGAGAGAGACAGAGAGAGAGAGAGAGACAGAGACAGAGACAGAGACAGAGAGGAGAGAGAGGCAGAGACAGATAGACAGACAGACAGAGACAGAGGCAGACAGACAGACACAGAGACAGAGAAATCTCTATGCTGGATACTCTCCACATGGATATTTAGCTCTGTATTTATTTTACTCATCAACATATTAGTCTTAGCCAACCTCCTTCAAATATTGCTCTCAGGATGAAATGAGTAGGGATGAAGTTTCTGGGAGGGAGAGAAAGGACAATTTTAGGGATCATCCTATTCATTTGTGTAGACCTCCTTGATTAAAAAAAATATTCAAGGTTCTTGGTGTTGAATATAAACTACAAGGAATGAACAGTGATTGATTGCAAATCATCAGAATTTTAGTTTACCAAAACTGATCGACAAATGAATAGAACCCATAGCATGAATTCATAAGTAGCTCAATCAATATATGTTCTTGACAAAAATTTCTACTATAGTATTTCCTGTCTCCAGGAAAGACTTTACATCTAGAGTACTTGATACCATATATTAGAAAACTGCATCAAAGGAAAATAACATATAAATAAAGGATAATTGTCAATTAAAATCTATTAGCTTGATTTAATAAACATATAATTTATCCACCATCGTTCAGACATAATGTGTAATATAAAAAAAATTAACTGAAAGACATGATTTGACACAATAAACTCATCTCTCAACACTCAACCATTGAATGAGCTGGGGTGTTATCATGAAATGTTCATTACATTTACTTGCTCCTTTAATGTGGCTTTGACACTTGATGAAACTCCAGCTCACAATGGCTTAATCTTTTAATAATATTTATTAGTCAGAAAATATTTGGCTATCATAGACTAACACTGCTCTCTTTTTGCAATGTGAAAATTACATGGGTAATACAAACAGGAGGAATGGGTGAATAATAGATTACTCTCTCTATTTGGGTTACAGAAACTGGTGAAAAAAGAAAGAATGAGAAGTCAAGAGAGCTGACAATGTGAAAATATGTACCATATCCATTACCGAAACACCATCATCTGCATAGTAAAGAGACAAATGCCATAAACAACAACAACAGCCAAGAGGTATATTGTGGTTAGATTAAGATAGAAGCCAGGGAATTATTCCAGATGAGGTACAATTTTCAATTATTTAGGTCATTAAATTGCTTTCTTTATTGCTTCTCATGACACAAGGGACCATATGCGCATTTATGATAAAACATCATGAGAGAAAAATAATAAA
Source organism: Notechis scutatus (assembly GCF_049901735.1). Lineage (NCBI taxonomy): Eukaryota > Metazoa > Chordata > Lepidosauria > Squamata > Elapidae > Notechis > Notechis scutatus. Next base: position 319,538,364 of record NC_142009.1, on the reverse strand, counting down.
TTAAAAATTAAAATAAATAAAATGAAGATAAGGATGATGATAACAATAGAAGATTTATTTATGAAAGCATTCATATGTAACATTGGCACAAAAAGGGTGCCTTCCTGAAGATAATTATGAGTCATCTTAAGAGCTTATTTAAGTCAATCCTATTCATCATTATGAATAATAGAACCTTGGATTTTCTGAATTAAAGGGTGAATATGGAATAGAAAGGAACTATGTGATGTAACCTTAGAGAGGGAGGAAGGATAATAATAAGATGCTGTAAACAAGCAGTGGTGACTTCTTTAATTATCTTTTTATTTCCTTTTTTCTTTGTTTGTACTATTTCTTGCAGTTGCCCAAGAAGCCAATGCAGTCCTAGGTTGCATTAATAGAGGATCAAGATCACATGAAGTATGAAGGCTGAATACCACCACTGATTAATTGGAACCTGATATTGGGTATGTGTAAGTTAACAAAACAAATGACTAGGGGTGACACGATAGCAGTGTTCCACTATCTCAGGGGTGGCCACAAAGAAGAGGGAGTCAAGCTATTCTCCAAAGCACCTGAGGGCAGGACAAGAAGCAATCAAGGAGAGAAGCAATCTAGAACTAAGAAGAAATTTACTGACAGTTAGAACAATTAATCAGTGGAACAATTTGCCTTCAGAAGTTGTGAATGTCCCAACACCGGAGATTTTTAAGAAGAGATTGGACAACCATTTGTCTGAAATGGTATAGAGTCTCCTCAGGGATGGGTTATTGGGGGTCTGCAGGGGTTGGGGAGAGTCCCTAGCTAAGATTCTGTGCAGTTCGGAAAACCCCCAAAACCCACTCCTGGCTGGCCCCGTCCACCCCACCCCACCCTTCCCAGGAGTTCCCAAGCCACCTGTTTTGGATGCAGGTAAGTGCAGGGTGCATGCGGAGGCTTGGGGAGGGTGAAAAACAGGCCTCCCAGAAGTTCAGGAAGGCCGGAAACAGGCTCATTTCTGTCTTCCAGAGATCCTCTGGAGCCCAAGGAGACAGCTTTCACCCTCCCAGAGGCTCGAGGAAAGCCTCCAGACCCTGGGGAGGGCAAAAACACCCTCCCCACTGCCATGGTGCAGGAGGCCAACTAGGCCACACCCACCATGGCCATGCCCACCCAGCAGCCGGGCAGAGAACCCATTGCTAAAAATTTTGAAGTCCACCGCTGGGTTTGTTTTATATAAAGTTTTATATCCTTTATATGTGTTTTCTTAACTCTCCTTTATATTTTATTCAAGTTCAAATTTTCAATAAAAATATTTATGAGTAGTAGATCCACATGAAGAGACTCACGTTCCAGAGGGAAGACCAGCAGTTGGGCAGATAGCCCAGAAGTCTTGGCGAGTACTTCTCCAGTTCTTTGCTTGTTGATGGAAGAGTTCCAAAAAAAGAGGGATGATAGAAAGGGAGTTCCAAAAAAGGAGAGATGAAGAGTTCCAAAAAGGAGGGATGTCAATATGGTAAGAGATCCTTCTTTCAACTTAAAGTCTACCAATCCTTTATATTAATGAAATAACTTAGATTACTATTGCTTTATTTGTACCTTCACAACTTAACTTCAGAAATAATTTAACACAGAAACATTTTTTTTATTTCTTTCAAGTATAAATAAAAATCTCTGATCTTGACTTTTTTTCCCAGCATACCTAGGTACATCACCTAAACCTAATAGCAGTTCACATCAGTGGTGGGATTCAAATATTTTTACTACCGGTTCTGTGGGCATGGCTTGGTGGGCGTGGCAATGGAAGGATACTGTAAAATCTCCAGTCAGAGGTGGTATTTTCTGGTTCTCTGAACTGCTCAAAATTTCCGCTTCCACTTCTCCAGAATTGGTCAGAACCTGCTGTATACCACCTCTGGTTCACATGGAACATTGCTTTTGTCCTTTATAAATTCAGATAATCCTAGGCTCATGATCACAACTTTGACCAGAATTTCCTGTGGCTAAGCAAGATAGTTGTTAAGTGAGTCACACAACATTTTACAACATTTTTTGTCATGATTGTTAAGTGAATCACTTCACTTGCTAAGTGAACCATGTAGTCATTAAGGGAATCTAGATTTCCTTCACTGACTTGCTTGTTGGAAGCTAGCTGGGAAGCTTGCAAACGATAATCATGTGACTCCAGGACATTGCAACCGTTGTAAATGCATGGTGGTTGCCAGGTACCTGAATTTTGATCACATGGCCCTGGGGATGCAGCCATGGTTATAAGCACAAGGACTGGTTGTAAGCCATTTTTTTCAGTGCTGGTCACTTCAAACAGTTGCTGAACAAATGATTGTAAGTCAAGACCTATTTGTTAAGTCATGCATCAAATATAAAATGTAGTTGAGACCCACATTCAAATGTTCAAATCAAATGTAAGATTCATTAAGTCCAAGCTTCCTAACTCATATTTATTAACATAACAAATCCACCAATGGGTTTATTTGTTTATTTTTCTTATTTAAGTAAATTAAACATGGTTACTGTCTTGTATATACTGGGCATGGCTTACTGAAACTTCCTTAGCCTTGATTAACCAGCTAAGATTAACATGGGCAGGCAGGCTCAGCTGTAGTGGGAACCACTAAACATGTATGTTTAAGGATTTTAATCACTTCTTGCTATGTGTCCATGACTCTGTAGTCTCTTCCCCAAACCCCAAAAACTTTAACCTTAGACTGTCTACTATTGACCTCACCCCTTTCCTAAGAGGTCTGTAGGGGGCGTGCATAAGCGCACCAACGTGCCTACCGTCCCTGTCCTATTGTTTCTCTTATTCTTTTATTTTTCTTATATGTACCCATTTCATGTATTCACAACTATGTATACACTTATACTTATTATCTTGTAAACAATTGGCAAATCAAATAAATAAATAAATAAAAATAAATAAAATAAATGACTAGCTATTATAGGACAGACAGACATTAGATTAATAAATTCTTCACCAAATAGTTCTAATGCTGTTCATTATTGCCCAGTACTTGGGTTCACCTGAACAGGATTTTATTTTATTTTATTTATTATTTTATTTTATTAAATGTATTATGACCAGTCACGATGTGTGGTTAGTTAGAATTTCATGCTGATAAGAGTATCCTTACTGGGGCAGACAACTTTTAAATTGTTGAAGGTCATAACCGAACTTTTGATTTGCTGGAGAGCCACAGGAGTCAGTCCCATTAAGTGCAAATGTCATAACTGGAACTAACATTTTGGATGAAAAAGACAATAAACTATACTATCCATCTGGCCATTTTGTCATGAATTTTGGAGGCAAGGATTTCAGCAGCACAGTCTTGAAGTAAAGTAGCCCATTAGGAATTGTGTGGCCATACGTGGTGACATATGGTTCACTACCCATAGGTTGCTATCCAGCTCAAATTTCAACTAGGAGTACTGCAATGAAATAGTGTTTGTATTTATTTGAACATGTATACAACTCTAAGAAAACAGTATGAATAACTGTGCTTATGTTGAAGGCCTCTTCAATGAATGTGTAGAGGAAGGACAAGTTTCATGAGTGACTTGGGGCAAAATGGAAGTGGACAACACATGGTGAAATCTAGAAATCCAGCAGAGAAGCTTGATCTCTATAAAGCTCCATATGCCTCTTCCCATACACAACAGAATTTATTGACCAGAAAAGTGACTTTAAAAACACCCTTAGCAAAATAATGGTTGTAACATCTAATCAAGTTACAAGTGGACTCTGCTGCAGCCCGTATGCCAGTAATAAACAGTCCAGCATTCTTCCCTAGAAAAATTCATAAAGGCCAGTGAACATTTGAGAAAGCTACATTCAATATCAGCATCTCTTAAAAAACATGTAAAAATATTATGTCTTGCCTTGATTGTATTAAATCTTGCAATAGCTGTATATGGAAAACATAGAGTTTTTATGTAATTGAATATAGCCTGTGGATTAGTACAATGTACATCTACCTCTGATCCTAAAGGTGCATTTGCAAGAGGCAATTGGATTTTGCTTTTCCTTAAAGACATTTTGCTTCTCATCCAAGAAGCTTCTTCAGTTCTGGTTGAATGGTGGAGGATGGAAGGATTTATATTCCTTGCAATCATCTGGTCATTAGTATTCTTTCTGAGAGTCATTGAGGCTACTTGGAGGTTTTCCCTCAGGGTCACCTCAATAGTGCAAATAAGTGGAACCTTTTTGGAACTGCTGAAAGGACTGTGTTGTAAACAGGAGATAGTGGTGTCATATCGCCCCAAGCTCCATTTTTTCCAATTTTAATGTAGTTGGCCTCTTTGACCCCCACTCTTTCAAACCTCTTGAAAAAGCACTTTTCAGACAATCATGACTTGGACAACTGAGAATCTCCATAGACATCTACTTCTGATGGCATGCAAGCAAGAGTGTGAACACACTCAGGGAAAAAGTGGGCTTCTCCTTGCACTTATGTCAAACAGGCCCAAATGTGCCACATGTGACCATTATTGCCCTTATTAATAGCTGAAAATGCTGCACGCAGCAGAGATTAAAGCTCATAATGTAGATTATGTCTTCATCATCTTACTAAAATCATGTAAAAGCTTCAACTGATTGAAGACACAATAGAAGGGATGAGGTTTATGGATCAATATGATGATATGGAAGATTGTTATGTGAGGTTTGAGAATTAAATGGTAAAGACTAGGTAATTTCTGAATGAAATGAAAAGAAAGAAAAATACCTATGGGTCGTGTGACTGTGAAAGTAAGACAAAGTGGAAGAACATAGATTCACCATCATGGAACTAGACAAATCCAATTCCCATAACCTTTCCTTATTGTGTTTTATTTTCTAGTGCCCCTAATAAACTTTGTTGCTCTTCTCTGCACTCTTTCTAGAGCAGGGGCATCAAACTCGATTTCATTGAGGGCTGCATCAGGGGTTCGGGGTGGGCATGGCCAGGATGGGTGTGGCCAGCTTGATGTCACTTGTGTTGGGGGTGCCTGTGATGGCCTGAGTTCTCTGCCAGCAAAAACGGGCTCCCAAGCTCCATTTTTGGCTGTGATGACCTCCTGCAACCCTCCGTTTTCACTGGCAGATTCACAGTGGGCTGGTCCTTTGTTGTTTGCAAGGTGGCCCCATGGGCCAGAACTAAGCACCCCGCAGACTGGATCTGGCCCCCAGTCCTTGAGTTTGACACCCCCGTTCTAGAGTTTCAACATTTTTACATCATTTTTATTTTATTTTTTATATCTCACTCAATGCAATTTTCACAGATGTCTTGCTAACATCCTCATGTGGTCTAGGCTATTAAAGAGAATAATTTTGGAACTTTATTCTGGATAGCCACAAGATAAGGACAGAGCTGCTGGGTGGTAGAAGGGGAAAATTCCAAGGTTTACATTGTTTTCAAGTGGCTTTGCAAAGAGTTTGACGTGGGCAATTTCTACACAGTCTCAAACAAATCTTTGTTCACTCCCATTCTGTGTTCTGGTGTTCAACCTCTTTAAGAAACCTCATTGTGTCTTGTTAAGAGAAATGTCTGAGACAGAATCACATTTACATTTTAAAAGGTACTTATCGATCTGGCTTTGGTGCTGATCAAAGGCCAGGAGCCAAGCCACCTCCTGATGTTTCCACATGGAAAGAAAATGGGAAGAACAGACTAGCTTTAATAAGCAGTGTGATCTTGAATGTTTTAATTTAATTTTGCATTTGAAAGGCAACCTGCATTGGCAGCATTATTATTATTTTTTTGACCAGGAGCAGAATACAAGGTACAGTGAGCTAATGTGATGTAATGTTAACATTGAATTAAGACTTAGGAGAACTCAGGTTCAGCCCATCCTCACTGATGGACATTCACTGGGTGAGTTGTAGTAGGTCACTCACTTCCAGTCCACAAGATTATTTCTGTAAGAATAGAATAGAATAGAATAGAATAGAATAGAATAGAATAGAATAGAATAGAATAGAATAGAATAGAATAGAATAGAATAGAATAGAATAGAAGGGACCTTGGAGGTCTTATAGTCCAACCCCCTGCTTAGGCAGGAAACTCTATACCATTTCAGACAAATGGTTGTCCAATCTCTTAAAAATTTCAAGTGTTGGAGTATTCACAACTTCTGAAGGCAAGTTGTTCCCCAGATTAATTGTTCTAACTGTCAGGAAATTGCTTCTTAGTTCTAGGTTGCTTCTCTCCTTGATTAGTTTCAACCCATTGCTTCTCCTTTTTCTTTGTGGCTGCCCCTGAGATATTGGAACACTGCTATCATGTCACCCCTAGTCCTTCTTTTCATCAAACTAGACATACCCAATTCCAGCAACCATTTTTTGTATGTTTTAGTCTCCAGTCCCCTAATAATCTTTGTTGCAAAGAACTCCTATTACAAACTACTATGAGCTTCCTAGGATCACAGAGTCATAAGGCTTAGAATCACTTAGAAACCTGTAACAAAGGATGGAAAAATCTCTTCTTTCTTGGGTGTTGAGAACTCTTGCTGCTTTACAGTTTTTCACATGCTACTATTTGTCTCATGCTGGCAGAATTCTTAAAGTTTCCAGCAATAACAGGGAAAGCTGATAATGTTGAATTTCTTCCCCTGTGCTAAGGCAGCTTTGCAGTAAATAAACCATAAATGAAAACAAGTGGAACAAAACACACTAGCTTTTAAACGAACTTTGGAAAAACTGGATCAGAAAAAAAGCAAGCATTGTACCTTTTTATTTGTTTGTTTGTTAAGCTTTCTCCTATCTCACCTGTACGGCACAGTGTGAGATGCCAAAGTTTGAAATTACAGGTGTGACTGCTCCAAAAATTGATACTGAGTTTTAATGTATAATGTCAAATCAAATCCACTTAATCCTAATTAACCTTAATGTATTTTAAAACAAATCAAATTTAGTTTTTGAACTAATTGCACCCATTTCTTGAACATTCCACCTCCTGTTGTCAGACCTTCAATGTAGACAACACTAGGAAACCAAAACTATGAATGCTAACATTATTTTTATTATAAGATTACTGTAAGAGAATTTTGAGACCTGGGTGTGTCTAGTCTGATGAAAAGAAAGACTAAGGGTGACATGATAGCAGTCTTCCAATATCTCAGGGGTTGTCACAAAGAAGAGGGAGTCAAGCTATTTTCCGAAGCACCTGAAGGCAGGACAAGAAGCAATGGATGGAAACTGATTAAGAAGAGAAGCAACCTAGAAATAAGGAGAAATTTCCTGACAGTTAGAACAATTAACAAACAACTTGCCTCCAGAGGTTGTGAATGCTCCAACACTGGAAGTTTTTAAGAAGAGTCTGTATAATCATTTGTTTGAAGTGGTGTAGGGTTTCCTGCCTAAGCAGGGGGTTGGACTAGAAGACTTCCAAAAAGGTCCCCTCCCTTTGGAAATTATTATTTGAAACACTAAAAACATTTGGGTTGTTTAAAAAACTTTTTCACAATGGCATTACTTGTTGATGAACTGAAAATGGAATTCAAAAAGCTAAAAGAAGAGGAACAAGAAGGGAAGGACTCTTCTGGATCTGTTTTTCACTTTTTAGAAATGGCGATTTCTACTTATCAGAAATTACAAGAACAAGAAGGCTGGGATGAAGAAGAAGAAGCCATCTTTAATGAACAAACAACTTTAGCTGGGGAAGAAAAGGGAAAGGGAAAGAGGGGGAAAAGAATGGAGAATTTGAGACTTAAAAAAACAACCATAAAAGGGAAAAATAAGGGGGAAATCGATACAATGTCAGAAAGCAACAGAAAAGAGGAATACAGAAGAGAGTGGAGATTAAGAGGGTGAAGATCAAGAGATGGGGGCAGGGTATAAAGGCTAGATTGGAGAAGAAAGGAAGGGAAAAAGGGAAGAGAAGATACAAAGGTTTGAAACAAGATGTAAAGAAACAGGATTTATTCAGAGACAATGGGTAAAAGTATAATTAAAAAAGAGATTCTGCAAAAGTACATAAGACTGTATTGTTGTATTTGTATTTGAAATAATGTTAGAAAACTGGAACATTATATGATTATAAAATGGGATAAAATATTAAAAGGAATGTGTAAAATGCTTAAGACTTAATGATAGAGTTTAATTTGCTATGGATTATTGTTTTAATTATATTATAAACTTATTATTTTCCTATTTTAAAATATAGTACGTAGCTTTAGAATGTACAAAGCAGAATCAAAATGAAAATTATATATTATTTTAAGTGTTAAATTTAGGGGAAAGATATAAAGGTGTCATACTTCAATTAGTGATTACAGGAGAAATTTTGTGTTAATGAGAAAAGATAATAGATAATTGAAATAGAACAGACAAAAGATACAAGCATAATGATTTAAATTGAGATGAAATAAATAAAATAGAATTAAGAGAGTGAAAAGAGGGGAGAAGCTATACAGAAAATGTAGAATGGTAAATAAGATATGAAATGGTATATAAAGTGTGCATGAATTTGATTTATGTCTGTACAAAAAGATGTAACCCGGAACTAAGCCACTTTCCAAAAAGAAGTTTTATGTTTTTATGTTTTGTGTTTTGTTCGTGTATGTTTTTTAATTGAAAATTAATAAAAAAATTATTTAAAAAAAACAAAAAGGTCCCCTCCAACTCTGTTATTTTCTATTCTATTCTATTCTATTCTATTCTATTCTATTCTATTCTATTCTATTCTATTCTATTCTATTCTATTCTATTCTATTCTATTCTATTCTATTCTATTCTATATTGTTGCCTTGATTGTGGCTCTTCCTCTTGTTCCTCAAGGTTATTTCTACAGACCATTGCATCTATTTTAGAAGTGTTATCTGAGCAAAGCTACGGTGATGCAGTGGTTAGAGTGCAGTACTGCAGGCTACTTCTGCTGCCTGCCAGCTGCCTGCAGTTTGACAGTTCAAGTCTCACCAGGCTCAAGGTTGACTCATCTTTCCAGCCTTCCAAGGTGAGTAAAATGAGGACCCAAATTGCTATGGGTAATAGGCTGACTCTGTAAACCACTTAGAGAGGGCTGTAAACTACTATGAAGTCTAAGTGCTATTGCTATTGCTAAAGATCAAGTATGGCGTCCTCAAAAGGCTGGGCATCCCTGCTATAGGACCCACAGAGTTTTCAATATAGTAACTTGGATAGCAAACTAGGGGAGACTGCTGTTCCCAGTCAATTGAAATTATTCATCCCGAACTAATCCAACATGTTTCATAAATGAGCAGGAACATCAACCTTGTTCTTAGTGGTCTTAGCTTAGATTAACAACCTTGCCATTAGAAGGGCTACTAAAATTCAGATGAATTTTAGTCAACCCCTTGTTGACTGCAAAGCATTACAAAGAATGTTACTTCTGTGTAATGAATGGATCAGTGCAGTCCAAATCTGACAACTTTATCTGATAACTTAGTACTTAATATTGCTTGAAGAAGAATCTCTATTTTTCTACTTCTGTGTCTCTCAATGGGGGCAGAAAAATGCCAGAGATATGGAGGAATTGAAGAGCTGAGGTCCATAGAATTTTATGGGTGTTTCATTCCCAGTTCAGCTGCTTTCTCCAGTTAATGCTAAAGATGGCAGAAGAGGGAAAAAAGCCTCCTTATGCTATGGAAGTAGTTACATTTGCTACCAATAAATTGGGAACCTGAATTCAGCTGGGATTTCAATCATTCTTGTAAATATTACAACTTATAAGATGATAAACTTCAATGTCCATCTGAGAAATGATTTGCATTTTTAATGCATCTCATTTGATGTCATTTCTGTGATATCATGGGATTCAATCAAGTTTCTTTCAAAACCTTGTTTGCATCTTCACAATCTCATTTTGCTTTTATTCCATGTTTTAATTACATACCAAGTCAGGTTTATCTCGTATATTAAACCTCAGAAAGGGATCTTTTAAAAACAATCAATTGATATTTAATTGCAATAGACTAGCTGCTTTATTAAATCTAAATTAAATGCTCATGCAGGACTATTAAAAAGTTACTAGGCCATCAAATATTAAATGCAAATCTCATAGTTTCTCTGCTGACTTTGTCTTAGTTAAAGCTAACTTAAAATAGCATTTGCTTTGAGTACCAGATATTTTGTTAACTGAATATCTTCTTTTTCTAACCCCTTAAAGGGGAAGCAAAAAAACCAATAGAATCTTTTTTATTTTCAGATTATCATTAAAAATCATACATCAATTGTCAAAAAGAGTAAAACTGCAAGACATATGTTGGAATACTTTCCATATGACAAAAAAAAAAACCTGGAATTTTACAGTTAGAGTTTATGTAAGGAGAAAATATAGCTGAGATATTTATAATTAAGCATAGTGTAAAGACTGCAAGGAAAAGTCTCTCCAATGCTAATTACATAACATTAGAAGTTGAATTATCTGTTGAAATTGATTAGCAAGTAGCTTTTCAACTTGTCAAGTTATACTGAAAAACTGAATTCCTTAAAGCAACCTTCTCCAGCTTGGATGTTTTCCAAATTTGTGTGCTTTAGTTTCCAGAACTCTTAGCAATTTCTATGCTGTCTATGGAATTCTAAGAACTGAAGTCCACAGTTTTGGAAAGAATCCAATTGGGGGGAGTGGAGAATTGCCTTTGATTTTAGTTCTAAAGTTTATTCAGCCATAGAGGTCTTTGTATGATGTACAATATCTTCTATCTGTTGCCATCCCACCACTGAGATTTTCAGATTCCTATTGATTTCCAGCAGTAATCCATCCACAAGGGGATTGGTTAAAACCATAGGTATGCTAGTTTTCGAACTTTGTTTTCCAAATATTTAACAAAAGCCTGTCACCAGACTCTCTGAGATACTACTTGTGTCTTTGCAGCAAGCAGCTATTTTTCGCTAATCCGGTTTAATTGGACCCAAGATTTTCACTGCTATCACTAAGACAGACTTTATTTGAGCCAACTCAGTTTCAATAGTGGGACTTTGGGTTGACTAGGCTGCTTCTCTTTGCAATTGTTTCAGCTGACCAGAATTCATGATGCAACCCAATAATTAATTTATATCTGCCCATCTAGGGTGGCATACAGTGGTGGGATTCAATTTTGTTTACTACTGGTTCTGTGGGCATGGCTTGGTGGGTATGGTGTAGCTTGGTGGGCATGGCAGGGGAAGTATACTATAAAATCTCCATTCCCACCCCACTCCAGGAGGAATGTTACTGCAAAATCCCATTCCCTCCCCACCCCACTAACCTGCTTTCCAGCTCCGTTCTCCTGTGCAGGGCAACAAAAGAAGACTCAGCCAATCAACTGGGACTCAGGAGGCAGAGAATAGATGGGGGCAGGGCCAGTCAGAGATAGTATTTGTCAGTTCTCCAAACTACTCAAAATTTCCACTACTGGTTCTCCAGAACTGGTCAGAACCTGCTAAGTATCACCTCTAGTGGCATACTTCAAAAACATGTCTCGGTTACACTGACATTTTTCAAAATTAGTATATATAGAAGGAAAGACATTGGCCATGATTCTGTTACATAATTCTCTTGAGGACCAGGAAACATGTATCCAAGTGCTTGTCACAAGTCTTTTAACTGCAGAGGGTCTGGGCAGTGCTTTTGTACTTGAATTATAACTTTTCAGAGGGATTTCCTTGGTTCTCCATTGAGGGCATCATACTCCATCTTCCTCTTGATTCCCCTCTCCTTCTGCTACATCAAACTTTGCTAAAGCTCATCTTTCATCAACCTCAACTAGAGGAAAAGGATTGAAAAGAGGCTTATGACATATAAATCCAGCACACCATCCTCTCCTGGTATAAATCCAAAGTCCTCTGGTAATGGGGCAGGCAGATGGTTTGGACAATGTGAGTTAAAAACAGAACTGTTCCTGCAATATGCAAGCTTTGTCTTCTCCTCTCCTCTCCTCTCCTCTCCTCTCCTCTCCTCTCCAATGACTGGACAGGGGAAACATTTACCTTTACTTTTCTTTTTTAAATATCAGGTTTGTCTTATGAAGATGGGTTCTCCAAAAGATTCATTAAATCAAGAGAGATATGGACATCTGGGCCTCATCCAACAAAATTCTTACTGTGTTCCTACATACTAGATCAAAAGTCAAATGGTTCAATATTCTCTACCCATGGCTAAACATAGAACTGAATTTAGATTATTCTGAGATACAAGCTACGCTAATACCCAGCAAAGCATTTTTTCTAATAATTGTGAATTCTTTGAATTTGTCATTGTAGAACTGGAGTCTAGAGGAAGAGCCTTCTAAGACAATTGGATCAATTTAACTTCAAGATCTTCAAGCATGATAAACTGGATTATAGCCTTTGTTGAATCAAAGCTAAAAACAAAACAACATCTATTTGATAATAAAATAAATGAACCTAATTTAGATGTCTGACAAAGTGAAGTTGAAAAGGAATCAAGAGAAAACAAAAGCACTCATGGTTTTCTAAAAATAATTAGACACAGTAAGGCTGAGGAATTCAGAAATGTGACTAGTGAATTTCTTATAATTCATTCAGTGCAATGCTCCATTCTGACCAATGGACACTTTCTTTCCAAGAGAAAAATATATTTGATTAACCACTCAAATATAGTATATGCCTACTTGCAATAGGAACAAATTTCAGGGACTTATTTTGATGAGAACAGGACAGCATCTTTATTAATCAAGGCTATAAAAACTACTCCCACCTATGAAAACTTTGCTTGATTGATATCAGAATCACCTCCTGTATCTTCAGGATGCCCTAATGCTTGTAAGCAGCTTGAGAAATTGAGCCAATTATCAACTCAGTCTCTGCTCCAGAAGAAACTTTGTGAAATTATTTTTGCAGCAACCTGGAGCTTCCAGGTTAGATGGTTTTCCATTGACTGCCACCATGTATTATCTCCAGGCCCTTGGACTTCCCAACTCCCATTGCCAAGAATACACTAAGGCAGAAGCTTGTCCATCCCAAGGATAAAACATCCCGACACAAACTGAGTAATGTGATGTATGCAGTAAAATGCAGTGAGACATTTGCCGATCTGTACATTGGAGAAACAAAACAACCACTTCACAAATGCATGGCACACAAAGAACACAGCTGTCAAAATCGCAGCCTGTGGGCCAGATGTGTCACATGCTGGCCACACCCATGCCTGTTTTAGCAAAGGGGGGAAAAGTCATGTTACATCGTGTGATGCTGCCGTGATGACGCGAGTTTGACACCCCTGACATAGAAGAACAAACCTATCAAGACAAGATTCAGTCCATCTGCATTTGAAAGACAATGGTCACTCTTTTGAAGACACATTCTGCTCATCTGAAAGAAGGGTCAAAGAGACCATCTATGTTAAAACTGAAAAGCCCTCTCTCAACAGAAGGGTAGAGACATGACACCACTTATCTCCTGTTTAAACAACAGCACAGTCCTCTCAGCAGTTCCAAGAAGCTTCCACACCCACTTGCACTATTCAAATGATCCTGAGAGCACAGATAAACATCCAAGTGGCCTCAATGACTCTCAGAAAGAGTGCTAATGATGAGATGACTGCAAGGAATACAAATCCTTCCATTCTCCACCATTCAGTCAGAACTGAAGAAGCTTCTTGGATGAAAAGAAAACCGTCTTCAGGGAAAAAACAAAGAAAATCCAATTTCCTCTTGAAAAAGCACCTTTGAGACAACCATAACCTGGATAACAGAATTTCCATAGACATTCCCATAGCCAAGATACCATGGTGCTAAATGATAGTCACACCAGTGTAAATTTTGCAGAACAAATACTGTAGTTGTGGGTTGTTTGATGATAAACTTATATTTCAGTGAACCAGAATTAGCGATCATTTTAGTTTTATGCCTTCGGATTGCTGTCACTTTTGAAGAAAACCATAGTACTCATTAAAACTGCTAGGATCTTATAAAGATATTAGGAATATGTGTTTTCAGAATGTACATATGGTTCCATTACATGCTCTTTTTTGCCTTATCAGGAATACACCCTGACAGCCTAATCACTGGTTTTTATTTTCTTTTATCACAATAATATGTCATTCTTTTGTGCTTTTTCGACATATACATTTTAAATGTCATCCTTTCTGCCCAGTTTTATTTCAGAATAAAGCTTAGATGGTATTCACTAGTCTTGTGCAATTAAGAAAAAAAAAGAAATAAAATAAAAGCATTGTTGGATATCTAGTTGTGCATATGGGTGTGCATTTTGGGCTACAACAATTTTTACTTTTTTTTTTTAACCTGCTAAAATATATTTATCTTATCTTAGTTATTTCACGGTGAGAGACATATTTACATCACATGTTACAATTATTATTGAATCTCTTAGAAAAACCTGGCAATAAAGTTTTAACAATAATTGAATAAAATTTGGGGAAACATCTTAAACAAATATATCTTGTATTAGAGGAATTAAAAAACAAAACAAAATGTGACTCTATAATGTCATGTTTCTCTCTTGTTTCTGATGTTGTTTCTTGCTTGAGTGAATTATTTGAGTACCAGATTATTTGAGTACCAGATTTACTAAATGCTGCTGCAAGTCTACTATTTGACTGTCAAAATCCAGATAACTGCCACCTGTCAGCTGCCATAATCAACCAGATGTTGATTATTGTTTTAGAATATTTTGATCTCAAATGTAAACATTGCATATCCAATTTCCATATTCACACTTTCAAAGAATGTAAACATTTGCAGAAGATACATATACATATACATATACATATGTAAAGCTGAATACCATACATGTAGGTACCCGCGAAAACTTAAGAAAACATATATATATATATATATATATATATATATATATATATATATATATATATATATATATATATATATATATATATGCCAGAATCAAGATGAAGAAAAACCATTCTGGCACAGCAATAGGCTGCCCCAAATTTAAAACTGAAACAACTGTGGGGGCCTGACTCACAGACGGACACAATACAGAAGCCTGATGATGGCAGATGAGATTCTGCCGAAACCTTGCTACAACTTTAAAAGCACAACTACAATGACGTGGGAAAATACCCGAACTAAGCTGAATACCATACATGTAAGTACCTGCGAAAACTTAAGAATGAATATATATATATATATATATATATATATATATATATATATATATATATATGTATATATATATATATATGGATCTTTGGTTATTCGGGTTTTCTCCCGCGTAAGATTCAAAGTATCTAGGCAACGTTTCGGCGAGGTCCCACTCGCCATCTTCAGGCTGGTGCTTTCGGCTTAGTGCCAGTGCAAGCAGTGTGTGACCGGAGCTGCCATCTCTCTCTATATACAAGTGGTGGGGGATGGTGTGCTGGGCTGGTTGGCTGTGCTGCAGCCTCTTGATTGGTTGATGGAGTTGATGTTGGTATAATGGGCTGTGTAATGGCCTTTTGTTGTAGAGATATCCTGGATCTTGTGCTGTCATCTGACTACCAAACACATCTAACTACCAAACACATCTGACTACCAAACCAAGTTAACCAACCTACTCCTAGACCCCACATACAAACCCCTAAAGACAGACCCCACCACCTACCTAGAAAAAACCACCAGATCCAAAATAAAAGCCTCCCCCATCAGTGAAGAAATCCAGCAAAGAATCATACCCAGAGAGAAATCATCCAGATGCCCTAAGCTTTATGGTCTCCCCAAGATACACAAAGAAGGAACTCCACTTAGACCAATAGTCAGCTCCATAGGCTCACCTCTACAAAACCTAGCCAAATTTCTCGCCAAACAACTACAGCCCTATGCAGAATCCATCAACTCACATGTAAGAAACTCATTCCAGTTCATCGAGATCATAAAGAAACAAAACTTACAACCCAGCGACCTACTAGTTAGCTCGATGTCATATCCCTCTTCACCCAAGTGCCAATAAAAGAAGCCTTGACAGCCATCCAAAACAAATACAACCCCCCCAAGCACATCCTAGATCTGACCAACCACTGTCTATCCAATACATACTTCACCTACAATGGACAAAAATACAAACAAATAGAAGGAGCACCCATGGGATCACCCCTCTCACCTGTCATCGCAAACCTCTACATGGAACACTTTGAAACACAAGCTCTAGAAAAATATGATCACAAACCCAAACTCTGGCTCAGATACGTAGATGACACCTTCATAATCTGGCCACACGGGAAAGAAAAACTGAACAACTTCCTCACACACCTCAACAGCCTACACCCCAAAATACAATTCACCATGGAAACAGAAGCTAACAATCAACTTCCCTTCCTGGATGTCTTGGTATACAAAAAACCCAATGGCTCCCTAGGACACACCATCTACCAAAAGAAAACACATACAAACCGCTATCTACACGCACTCTCACACCACCACCCAGCACAGATCAATTCCGTAGCTGAGACACTCATCTCCAGAACAAAATGCTTAGCTGATGAACAACACCTAAAAACTGAACTAAACACTCTCACCAACGTACTAACAGCCAATGGATTTCAAAGAAAGAAGATCACCCACCTAATCCAAAAAGAAACCCCAACCAAAATCCAAGACAGAGAACAAGAGAACGGCAAAGCCCTCCTCCCATATATAAAAGGCACTACAGACAAAATCAGCAAGATCCTCCAAAAACACAACATTAAAACAGCATTCTGCACAAACAGAAAAATATCCACCATCCTAAGAAACCCTAAAGACAAAATCGAGTTAGAAAACCAAGGAGTATATGAAATCCCCTGCACTGCCTGCCTCACCACATACATTGGACAAACCAACAGAAGAATAAGTGCACGCGTTGAAGAACATAAGAACTCAATCAAAAAGAAGAACCAACCTCTTCCCTGGTCCAACACCTCAAAGCCACAGGACATGAGATTGACTTTAAAAATACCAGAACTATCGCCAAAACTGAACACCACAGCAGCAGAATAATCAGAGAAGCCATAGAGATAGAAAAACGCCCACACAGCATGAATAAAAGAGATGACACCTCCCGCTTACCAGCCATTTGGAAACCCGCCCTCATGAACAGACGAGTACCCAACATGATAAATGACACCAGACCCACAACCATGAGGGCCACACAAGATGCCACCACCATACTTCCACGTAAAAATCAGACTCACACCCACACAGAAGATGAGACACGACCACAGACCAGAAGCCGCACTGCAGCTGCATCACTACCCACTTCAAACTCCTCTGAACAATACATGAAGCGAACTGACCCCCACCATGAAGATGTGGCACGACCACGAACTCGAAGCCAAACGAACACAGACCCAGACCCCAAACTCAAAGCCATATTAAAAACCCAAAATGCTACATCACAGCCACCCGCTCAGGACATCACATCAGAAAACTCAAGAAATTACACCTCAAGAACTCAAGAAGTCACAACACAGCAAATGACCCAGGATATCACAGCACAAGACCAAGGATACCACAGCAATAAATCTCACAAGGTCATCACACAACCCATTACCCAAGCTGTTACTACACAGGAGGCTAATCGAAAAGAGATCAAAACACAAACGACCCAGGAGATTACAACGCAAGACCCAGGATACCACAACAAAAGAACTCACAAGCCCATCACACAACCCATTACCCAAGCCGTTAAAACACAAGAGGCTAACGACCCAGGAGATGACAGCACAAGATCCAGGATATCTCTACAACAAAAGGCCATTACACAGCCCATTATACCAACATCAACTCCATCAACCAATCAAGAGGCTGCAGCACAGCCAACCAGCCCAGCACACCATCCCCCACCACTTGTATATATAGAGAGATGGCAGCTCCGGTCACACACTGCTTGCACTGGCACTAAGCCGAAAGCACCAGCCTGAAGATGGCGAGTGGGACCTCGCCAAAACGTTGCCTAGATACTTTGAATCTTACGCTGGAGAAAACCGAATAACCAAAGATCCACATACAAATACCTGAGAACCTCAGAATATATATATATATATATATATATATATATATATATATATATATATATATATATATATATATATATATATATATATATATATATATATATATATATATATATTCTGAGGTTCTCGGGTATTTGTATGTGGATCTTTGGTTATTCGGTTTTCTCCCGCGTAAGATTGGAAGTGTCTAGGCAACGTTCGATGAAGTCTCATTCATCATCTTCAGGCTTGTGTCTTCAGAGTGATGTGAGCTTGCAGCTGCTTCTTCCTTTTAACTGCTAGTGGGGGTGTGACTTGATTGAGTGGGAGCACAGCTCTGTGCTTCTCAGCACTCTGCGAAGCACAGAGCTGAAGACACAAGCCTGAAGATGATGAATGAGACTTCATCGAAACGTTGCCTAGATACTTCCAGGTCTTGGCATGTTCAGGTCTTTTGTGTCGGGATGTTTTATCCTTGAGATGGACAAGCTTCTTCGGAGGCTGGCAGTGGGGTAGGCAGTCTGGGTGGGCAAGGACGGCTAGCGGCGGCGGCGGGAGGCAGGCAGGGCAAGGCAGGCCGGCCAGGCAAGGATGGTTAGCGGCGGTGGTGATCGGGGCTTGCAGCTTGCCCTCACTCAGCAGGGCAGCAGAAGGCAGGCAGGGATGGACAACTGGCTGGCTCAGCTGCTGCTGCTGCTGTGAGTGATGGCGCCGCGTGGGTAAATTTTTGTAATTAGTGCACATGCGCTATAGGCAGGGAGGGTGGGGGAGAATGAGAAACGGATTTTTGTGCATGCGCAGTAAAAAAAACCTGTTTTTTTTTTTTTTAAAAAAACAGGTTGTTTTTTACTTTGGAGCGGTGGATAGGGACAGGGGGCTGGAGCAGCGAAGGAGGGGCGGGCAGGGGAGAATGAGGAAGGGATTTTCACATGTGCACAGTAAAAAAAAACTGTTTTTTTTAAAAAAAGGTTTTTTTTACTTTGGAGTAGGATAGGGCGAGGGCCAGGGCAGCAAAGGGAAGGGCGGGCGGGGAAGAACGAGGAAGAGATTTTCCCGCATGTGCAGTACTAAAAACCGGTTTTTGGCCCGTAGGAGCGGCGGAGAGGGGCGGGGCCAAGCAGGGGTCGGTTTTACTGGTTCTTAGAACTACCGTTGACGTTAACAACCGGTTCTATAGAACCAGTGCGAACCAGTAGAAACCCACCCCTGCATATTTGCCTTCATTTGTGAGTATGTTCTCTGCTGAAAAAGGAAGAGAGTTCCATTCATTGAGGGAATAGGTCCATAATCTTCTCCCTTGGTCCTCTGCAGTTAGCTTCTAAACTTAGTCTTCTGGCTTTAGAATTCCATTGTCTTCTTTTAGAAATGGCCAAGTCACCTTCACCATTAATTGTATTATTTTTTGTATGGATTGTTTACTGCTGAAAACAGGTAAAACCATAATGTCAAGACAGGCATTGATTTTTCTCATTATTGGTTGGATTCATTTGCTGAAATGATTGCATTTTTAATTCCTGGAGCCTGATTCCAGGTAAAAGGCATGGAGACTTGGAAAATCTCTTATTTCAGTTTAAGCCCACCCCTAAAAAGAAACCCTCTTATCTTTTCAATGCATGTTGCTTCACCTGAGCAGACCAATCCATCCGAATTCATTGTTCTGAGACCACTAAGAGGCCTTGGCATTTGGAAGGGGTTGACTTGTGTGTAAAAGAAAGTAAGGTGCTTAAATGACCCTTGTAATAGCTCATGGTAGAGCAGAGCAATTTATCAGTTCAGGACCAACAGTCTGAGTGGTAAAACTTCACACCCAGAAAAGGTTACAGAGCATCCTGATGGAAGGAGACATTTATTGGTAAATGTCAGTTTTATCATAATTACATGCAGGCCAGCTGTGGATTTGAGGGCAGGGGAGACTCTCCCATAAGCACATTAAAATCAAATAATAATAATAATAAAAATTTTGCTTCAAAAACAAGACACTACCAGCTCTGATAAACAGGAGTGAAGGAGAACTCAGTGTAAAGTACAAAAACATAACATTTAGTGATTTTTCACAAATGGCCATGTCTTAAGCTACCTATTACATTAAGGTAGGGTTTACATATCAATAGTATAGGGATTAAAACTTAACTGGCTGACTTCATAGAACAAGCCATAAATCATGGTTTGCAAATTACAGTGACCATATTCACACAATATACTGAGCCAAAGCTAACGACATTACAGTTTGGCATGATTTAGGTATGTTGTTTTTGGTTTATGTCAGCTCTGCAGAACTTCATGAAGAAAGAGCTTCAGTCTGCTGCTGATTCCAGACTGAGTTCTGGATTGGCTCAAGCTTTGGCCAAAGTCACTTATGATCCTAGAAAATCATTTTCACAATTCTTTTTCCCACATGCCCTAAAAATCCTCACTACAATGTCTGATATGTTAGGAGTGCCATGCATTGTGTGCAGGAACTGTACCAGAGGTGGTATTCAGCAGGTTCTGATCAGTTCTGGAGAACCAGTAGCAGAAATTTTGAGTAGTTCGGAGAACTACCACCTCTGACTGGAGATTTTACAGTATCCTTACCCTGCCACACCCACCAAGCCACGCCCACAGAACAGGTAGTAATTTTTTTTTGAATCCTGCCACTGAATTGTACATAAATTATAGTGCTAGGGTGTGTTTGTGTGCATGTGTGTGTTTCTGTCACGCTTTTTTGCAGAGCTGGGATTCACAGCCATTCTGAGAAATTAATTGACAGGTAATTAATTAGGTCTGTGTAACATTTCAAATTCCATTTGGAAAAGGTGCCTCAGGAATGCAAATGCAGCCCTCATTTGTATCACATCAGAGTGTCTCCACCAGTTTCTAGGATTGTACAGCTGTTGTAAGGAAGCTTCTATTGCAGATGTACAATCTTAGAAACAGACCTGGCTGTTTTAATGAATTGTAGACAGATGCTGCCGCTACTCTCCTGTGTTTTTCGAAGCATCTCTTCTGAATCAGATCTTAAACATGGCCCACCCCTATTAATCATACAATATATAATTAGTTTGTGAAATTTAGTAGACCGGATGAATTATTGCTACTAACTTAAACTGTCATTAATCTGAAGGGTCTTTAAAAAAAAAAAAGATGGACACAGAAAGCAATGCAATTGTAGAACTGCAGAATAAATATATCGATTTTGTATTTTAAGATAACATGTATGATTAGCAATTTGTGGCCATGAGAAGATTTCTTGGAGACCTTGCAGACGTTTTTGGATAATTGGAAGAAGGAGAATTGGATGTCAAATGATATTTTCTTTGTCCTGTCAGTTTGTGAGAGAGTTGAGGGCTGTTTGGAAACTGAAGCAGTATTTGCTGTGTGAGCAAGAAGGAGACACCAAGGAGCCTGGTCGTGACTTAGATCATAACTGTTCTGCACTAAAGCTGGTTGCTGCTGTGAAACAAACTGAAACTGAAACTCCTTTCCTTTGCTTGTGTTTTGCATTTCGCACAGATTTCTTTTCAGGTGGGGAGGGGGAGTAGAACTCCTTAGCATCAGAGCGTGTTAATAATAATATACGAAATACTAATGCTCTGATGGTCATTTAGAAAAACCCTTTCTTAGTGAGCACCTAGAAACCAAGAGGAATATACATGCCAAATTTCAAGTTTGTAGGCTTTATTGTTCTGGAGATTTTGTGATAATGCGTGAGTGGTATTTCACTTATATATATATATATATTAAAAGAGCTTTAAAAATTATAAAAGCAGAACTAAAACAGGAAAAGAGAACAAGAGATGCAGGGATGGTAATAATAACAGAGCCACCTCACAAATTGACCAATCTTTTGTATAGCCATGTAGTAACCATGAATAGGACTCCTTGACACATGAAGTTATGTGAAGGCCCTTCTACTCACAACTCCCATCTGCTCCTTGAGCAGAAGTCATGAATCCAGAAGGATCCCCAAACTGCACACAGAGTCTGGGGCAGTGCAACTCAATCCAGCACCAAATCTAGTATAGCCTTAGAAGCAGAAGGCACCCAAACCCAAACCCATTCAATCTTGCCAAGGTTCAGTAGAAGCCTGACACTTCACTTAAGAAAATTTCTCTGAAGGTTTTCTTATCAAACTGAAAGGAGATATAAAAATGGGAAAAATAATGCAGATTTTGGTCTGATCTAACAAGACTCTCTGTGTATATGTGTGTGTGCAAGGCACACCACATTAGACCACAGACCGACCAACCGACAGACAGACAGACAGACAGACAATCTAGCTTGTAAGTACAAGGTACCATTAGAGCAGGAATACTTCCACTGAATGTTAGTTTTATAAAATTAAAAAAAACTATTTTTTTCTTAATACTGGATTTTCTTAATACTGAACTCATTTTACAGATTTCACTTGGCTGTCTTTCCTCACTGTAATATCCAGTTTTCGCCCTCATCCTTTTCATTAACTTCCAGGCATCTTGAACTTATATTGCGTTATTCTCGTCAGCCAAAGTAATAATTTTCTTTGAAAAATGTCATGTTAGCCCTGCAAAGATGAATTCATGATTAACCCAGTCTTTGAATTGTTCTGTACATCCCTTTGACATTTTCTGATTTTTGTGTCTCATCTTCCTTTCTGGCCCCATCCCAATTATCTAAAGCAGTGGTCCCAACCTTTTTTGTACCAGGGACCAGTTTCACACAGAAACACTTTTTCAAGGACCGGGGGGAGGGGGGAGGGGGGAGGAGTCCGAGTTTGGTGGTTTGCTTGCAGACGTTTCATTACCTGACTAGATAACATCTGATGTTGTTACCTAGTCGGGTAATAAAATGTCTGCCAGCAAACCACCAAGTTCTGGGAGCGCCAATGCCTCCTCATTGCAACCCTGAGCGACAGATATTCTCTTCTATTGGGACATTTAAAACGGAGGGTTTCAGCTGCAGATTCAGGAACTGCGCCGGGCTGAGGAGCGCCTTCAAAACTGAGCGCTGGGCGGCGGCGGCCCACAGCTGTCTCCGCGGCTCAGGACAAGTCCCTGCAGGACGGCTGAGAAGCCCCGCCTCTCGGCCCTGCCTCCCTCAGCCTCATCCCTCAGGTGTCTGCCTCGTTCCTCTCTCAGTCACTCTCTCGCTCCTCCACCAGCCCAGGAAGAAACTGCTTCAAAGAAGCCGGCAGGGTGGCTTTTCCTGTTGGCGCAGCTCCTCCGAAGCGCCCGTTCACCCCCACCCCGCCGCCAATCAATCCAGGTTCAATCCAGTGCTCCGTTCTGCCTGCCTGCCTGCCTTCGTTTCTGGTTGTTTCGGAGCAGCTTCGGCTGAGTAAAAGAGGCGAATAGTTATTATTCTCAGCTGAAGCTGCTCCGAAACAACCAGAAACGAAGGCAGGCAGGCAGAACGGAGCACTGGATTGAACCTGGATTGATTGGCAGTGGGGTGGGGGTGAATGGGCGCTTCGGGGGAGCTGTGCTGACAGGAAAAGCCATCCTGCCGGCTTCTTTGAAGCAGTTTCTTCCTGGGCTGGTGGAGGAGCAAGAGAGCGACTGAGAGAGGAACGAGGCGGGAGGAAACCGAAGCCACTGAGCCAGAGAGCAGGACAGGCTTTGGTTGCTTCCTCCCTCCCCTTCTTTCATTTGTGTCCTTGATCCCTGATCCCAGCAGCATTCACCGAAGGCGAAGAAAGCCGCCATTTTTATTTTATTTTTTATTTTTATTTTCTTTGCGGCCCGGTGCAAAGTGATCCGCGGCCCGGTGGTTGGGGACCCCTGATCTAAAGAACAAAAATGTTTCAGACTAGAAGTTTGAGACTTTACCACATTATGAGAGTAAAGAGAGAACAACCTAACTGGCAAGTTTCAGAACTTGGGGATTGAAAAGCAGTCCTATTTTTGATGACTTGTGTTTTCAAAGGTCTCCTGTAAAAGATAATAATGGGGAAGAAAACAGGACTATGAAGATTTTCCCTCTAAGAACTGTTTCAAGGATCAGTCCAGCTACCTTTTGCTTCCAAGAGTAAATCAACTTGCTGCTTTCTTGTTCTTTTGCAACTGACAAATTCATGAAATTCAAACAAGTGGAGGAGTCTTCTGGGCATGCAAGAAGTGTCTTCTAGTCAATTTCTTGAAATGACAGATGAGGGTTCTTCTCATGTACATATTTGTGCACTGAAGATTCTTCCATTTTTTTGGAACTGCTGGTCAAGGCCTGGAAGTGGTAAAAGATACTTTATCAAGGAGAATGTATTACCATCTTACCTCAATTACATTTCAGATGTCTCTGCAGTACAGGCCAACTAATTGATATAAGCTCAAATCACATTTTTGTCTGCATACTTTTTCTACACATGCAGAAAAGATTAACAGAAAAGACACTTTGTTAGGAGAGGATGTCAGCCTTAGGGGTGGTGTTTTGATCTACTATACTTACATTTTTACGTATTTACAGACCCCTCACATCCCAGACATAAACTGTTTCAACTCCTTCCCTCAAAACAATGCGAAAGAGCATTGCACACCAGAACAACTAGACACAAGAACAGTTTTTTCCCGAACGCCATCACCCTGCTAAACAAATAATTCCCTCAACACTGTCCAACTATTTACAAAGTCTGCACTACTAGTACTATTAATCTTCTCATCACTCCTTATCACCCATCCCCTCCCACTTGTGACTGTATGACTGTAACTTTGTCGCTTGTATCCTTATGATCTATATTGACAGTTTCCTAGTATGATTTGATTGCTTATTGTACCCTATGACTATTATTATGTGTTGTACCTTATGATTCTTTTTTTTAAACAAATTTTATTCAGTTTTTCACATTAAAAACAAAAATCTCTTTTTAGTGGACAACACATTTCCAGGTCATCACCTTTACATACAAATATGACAGCAATTATACATTCATATATGCATACTTAATTCTATTATCACTTTTTCCATTCCAAATTTTCAGTAAGGAGAGAAACAAACACATTAACTCTAGCCTTTTTCATTAATCTCAGTCGAAACATCTTTTCCTTTCATTTCAATTATTTCAAATATAATCCTTTAATATTTATTTTAAAAATAAAGATAAACAATATGTGTTTGCCTAATAATATTAATATTAATATTAATGATGATGATGATGATAAAAAGTTACCAATGTCTCTCCTTGCTTTTAATAGTCTATAT
Source organism: Notechis scutatus (assembly GCF_049901735.1). Classification (NCBI taxonomy): domain Eukaryota; kingdom Metazoa; phylum Chordata; class Lepidosauria; order Squamata; family Elapidae; genus Notechis; species Notechis scutatus. The sequence goes on along the minus strand of NC_142009.1, from coordinate 319,513,375 downwards.
TAACTTATTAATTTAGTTGGTTCTTTAGTCTGTCATATTCCCTTTCCATTACACATTCTTTTCATAAATTCTAGATTAATACAAATTTTAACACTTTAAAAAAAAAAAAAACAAGTACAGGTTTCCCCCCTTTTACTGTTTTGAGTGTGACACCTCAGTGATTAAAATATACCTTTATTCCCTCATCTTGATTCCCAATAAACCATTATTTTTAAGAAGTTACAATAATAATCATTACATCTTTTCATTTGGATTCGCAGCATATTTTCCCCTTGATTTTTAATAAGAGTTATCAGTATCTATATTACCCTATTTTCTAAATATTTTTAATTGCAGAAATATTCTTATTACCCCTTGTCACCCTGCAGAATCCCCCTTTTAATTCATCAACCAGTATCTCTGAAAAAACAATTTCTTTTCAACATTTTACTATTTCCGTATTTCTTTATTTCATGCACCTGTTTCTTATTGCTTCTCCTCTCCCTCTTTTCCCCATATCTTTTCTCATTCCAGTTTATATCCCTCTCTTTCTTAATATCTTCCTTTCCCCTTTTCTGCTGGATCTTTCTGCCTTTCCTGACTTCACAGATATTCCCCCTTTTGATTGCCTTCTTAAATTTCAACTTTTTAACCTTCCTTCTTTCCCCACTTCTTTGTAGTGTTCTTTGTGTTAATTGTCTATCTAAAATGTCTTCTCCTTAAGTCGACTCCTCCTCTTCTGAAGCTCTTTCTTCTTATTCTTCAATCGCCATTTCCATTTTTTCTAACACAGAGCAAAGTGATTCGCCTCTTTCCTGTAGTAACTCTCTCATATTTTTAAGTTCCATTTTTAATTCCCAAAGAGATATCATCATTACACACTCTTATATTTTATGATCGTTAAAGTCCACAAAAAACCCCCAAACACTTTTACTTTCCTTCTTTCTTCTTTCAATTTTCTAATGTTCTCAGTTATTCCAGCTGAGGGTCTATACCAAAAACATCAATCAATCGCACAGTCAGTCTTTCACTTTCTAAGATTCTTACTTTGTTTCAATATTTCTTTAATGTTATATCCACACAAGTTCATTCAGAAACAGGATGCTTTCCCTTTTGTTTGAGCTCAAGTTTTTGTCAAAAGGTGGCATTCTCCATTATAAAAGTCTTCACCTTTTCCCCCTATTTTTTTATTTAGGGTTTTTTGAACCTAAATATTCCAGCACAGTTCAGTCTCCAATTTGTAAACTTTATTATTATTATTATTTGACAATCTTAAGTCCAGCTTAATTTTATGCCTGTTTATTCCCAAAATATTTTAGTCCAATTTAGTTAAATCTTTAGTTCCAGCTTCTTCCTTTCCGGGTTCAAAGCCCCGCTTAGCTGTCAAAAATATTTTCTTTTTTTCCCCTGTCTCTTTGTAATTTCGCCACTCACTTTTCTTTTCTTAAAAATTCCATGTTACCTTAATCCCGGGGTACTTTTGTTTAGTTGTATTGCCCAGTTGTCCCGGTTCAGATGTTATCCACCTCTTTCTTCCTTCCTGCACAAATCTTAATCCAGCTGAGTCCTCCTCTTCGGGGTGGCCATTTTAAACCACCGCTGCAGTCGTCTTCGGGGGAAAAAAGACCAAAGCCAGGGGGAGAGATACAGCTCCCCTCAACCTGGCTTGCTGCTTCCCCTTACTCTGCCGCCCCTCCAAGGCAGCTTCAGCCCCTAATTGTAATAATCGGGGCTCTCCAATGAAAGAGCACGGACCATAGCCGCAGAGAGTCGCGATCTATGGTCTGTCAGCAAGGAGGCTCCACCTTCTTCCCCCCGATTCTTGACGAATGTAGCTTTTCTTTTATGTATACTGAGAACATTTGCACCAAGACAAATTCCTTGTGTGTCAAATCACACTTGGCCTATAAAGAATTATCTATCTATCTATCTATCTATCTATCTATCTATCTATCTATCTATCTATCTAGAATTTCTCTGCTCTATGTCTCTATTACTATTCTAACTACTACCTCACATTTCAAATTTTAAAAGTGGTTGCAACTGGGACCTTTATGCAGCTTCAGTCTAACTTCCAGAATAAAAGATTAAAATATGAGTTTAAAGCAGAATTTGAGTAGCATGTTGACAGGATGGGCCACATTTAAATTCCTACTGGTCTTAAATCCTCAAGCCAGGAATCATGAACTTGTAGGCACTGGGATGCCATTCTTTCATGGCCAAATTGTGAAGGAATGAAGTTCTTCAACTAATTAATAGTTACACTATTCCTTTCTTTGTAGAGGGAAAAAGCTAATGTATGACAGGAGGCATTCTTTAGAGCAGGGGTCCCCAACCTTGACAACTTTAAGACTTGTGATCTTCAATTGTCAAAATTCAGGCAGCAATACTGGCTGAGGAATTCTGGGAGTTGAACTCCACACATTCCAAATTTACTAAGGTTGGAGACCCCTGCTTTAGAGGGATATACCAAAAGTTACTTCAGAAAACTGAATCTAAGGGAATAGGAAATATAACAGTTCATGTTTTAGATTAGGACAGTAGAGATCCAGATTCAAGCTCACTCTTAATCCTGGAAATGCACTAGATGACTTTATGGTAGTAGTCATTTCTGGTCAAGCTATCAGTCAGTGTTGTTGTATAGGAACAATGGAGGAGGAGGAGGTGCAAGTATTTTGTCTTGAGCAACAACAACAGGAGAAGGAGGTTATTCCAATGCCATTCAGAATAGGAAAAAGCAAGAAATCAGAAATTAGTAAAGGATAAGGAGATTGCAGAATGAATTATTTAGGTTGGCCTTCAGTATAACAACTGAAAGGTATTACAGTACTTGTGACTGAGCTGATACTTTACCAAGAATGCACCAAAGCAAATAAAGGGTGACAGAGTATGCAAAAAACATCTGAAAGAGCTCCAGTATATTATTTTTGCTTGTCCTGCACCTGAAATCTCCCTGCATTTCATTTAAGTTCATGACCTCAAGTTGTACCATTGTGAGACAAAGAGAAAAACTTCCCTCTTTTGACATTTTCTATTCATGAATAATTTTCTATATTTTTATCATACTGCCCTTCATACATTTTAAGGCTAAGACACTAAATGATAGGCTTGTCTATGTACTATAGATATGTCATATGGAGAAAGTTAATTTCTCTTCATAGGGCTTAGTTTCTAATCCCCTGATCTTCTCATTGCCTTTTTCTGTGTTCCAATTTCTGTGAACCTGCTCTAAAGAATAGTGCCAAGAACTGAATAAAGTACTTGAGATAGGGGTTTGGCAAGAGAAAAATAATTACTTCATTACTTGGAAATTATAACTCTGTTGATGCAATCTAAAATTGCATTTGGCTTCTTTGCAAGCACATTTATTTATTTATTTATTTATTTATTTATTTATTTTTATTTGTCAATTGCTTACAAGAGAATAGATATAAGTAAAAACATAGTTATGAATACATGGATACATATAAGAAAATTTTTTAAAAAAATATAAAAGAAACAATAGGACAGGGACGGTAGGCATGTTGGTGCGCTTATGCACGCCCCCTACAGACCTCTTAGGAAAGGGGTGAGGTCAATAGTAGACAGTCTAAGGTTAAAGTTTTTGGGGTTTGGGGAAAAAACAACAGAGTCAGGTAGAGTATTCCAAACATTGACGACTCTGTTTCTGAAGTCGTATTTCCTGCAATCACACAACATCATCACACAACTGCTTGTGTTCCATTGCAGTCAATGCCTATTCCAAGATCTTTATCACACACAAAAAATTATAACTAAGCCAATACCTCCCATCCTATACCTGGCACTTATTTACTCTTTCCTAAGTGGAGACCACTTAGGAATATTTAAATGGTATAGCTGTCTCCCTTCAATTTCAGTCAGTTACTTTGATCCCATTTTTTCAACCTATCAAGATCATATTTCTTCCCAGTGTTTTATGGCAATTTTTAAAATGTGCATAAGAAAAAAAACAAATACAATTAAAAATATTTGTAAAAATCAGATTACATTTTAAAAATTAATCTGATCTCATGAAGCCATCAATTCCTAGTATAATCCAAGCAAGAATGATAAAATAACAGAATAACAGAGTTGGAAGGGAGCTTGGAGGTCTTCTAGTCTGACCCCCTGCTCAAGCAGGAAACCCTGTACCATTTCAAACAAATAGTTGTCCAATCTCTTCTTAAAAACATCCAGTTTTGGAGTAAAATAAATAAATAATTTTAAAACATTTATTTCTATCTTCTATCTGATTAGTCATCCCACCCAGTTTAATATCATGCATAGGACTCTACCTCTTCATTTAAATCATTAATGAAAACATTGACTCATTAATTAAATTACACTAATGAAAACATTGAGAAGTAAATACATGGAACTGATCTCAGTGGCACTCTATGTCAAGCCCGAAATTGACATAAGTGTAGCCATTTTAGGTAACCTTAGTATATATTCTTTTTCTTACTTTCTCTGTGGCAGTCATAGGGGGGAAAGGTTTTGAGCTTGCCACATTCCTAAGGTGGGAAGAGTGGAGATAAAGAGAGATATTTTAGCTTGGTGATCTTTCTTCCCGTGGGAAACGAGTTGGAGATTTATGACATCAAGCAACGTTGAATTACTTCTATTGGAGAATGTGACTTCTGGGGGGTGTTTCTAACTTGTAATATTGTGGGGTAGTTCCGGGTTGTGTCAGATCTGGAATTACCATGGACTTTGCCAATTTGATGCTTTCCTAAATAAAATAAATCTTTTTTGAAGATGGACTTTGTACTTTTCTTTTTAAATGGATTTCATCACTTGGAAACCTGACACTCTATTTGATACTTCTCTCCATTTTCAAAAGAAATTTTTATGAACACTCTCTAAGATTTTCAAGCTGGCTATATGTTCACTTAATTGTCATGCCATTCAGCTCACACGCATATTTCTGGAAGCAGATGTAATATGCCAAGACCATTTGCTGGTGGAGGGAAGTGGGGATGTATAATACATTCATAAATTGCTTGTGTGTTTCCCATTGCACCCGATTAGCTACAAAATAAAATACATTCATCTTTTCATCAAAATGTTATTTATTTTTATTTAATTTATTTAATAAATAAATGTGGTGAGTCTGTTAAAAAAAATAACACAATATAAAGCATGTGTATAATAAAGATAAAAATATTAATTAGCAGCTATAACTAAAAGATTGGGAGGGAAGGAGTAGAATGAGCAGGGGTGGGAGGTGGGATCAGTTATTAATCTATCAGCCACCTTCAGCATGGTGGTCCTCCATTGGAGTTGCAGGCCAACTGGCAGAGCCAGGTCTTTAAGCTCTTATGGCAGGGGTGTCAAACTCAAGGTCTGTGGGGGTGGAACCAGCCTGCGGAATGCTTAAATTTGGCCCATGGGGCTGGCCTGGAAATAGCAAAGGACTGGCTTATGAGGCCTCTGCAGCCAAAATGGGGCACGCATGGCCCCACATGGCCTGTTTTCAGCTGCACATTTTGGCTGTCAAAGTTCTGCAGGCCATCCATCCCACCCCCCCCCACCCCGCCGTTGGCCCATGGAGAAGAACTTCAATGCTTATCCAGCCCTCAAAGAAATCCAGTTTGACACCCCCGTCTTATGAGAAGGTAAGGAAAGTGGGAGTTGACCTCACTCTTGGGGGGAAGATATTCTGAAGGGCAGGAGTGATTGCAGAGAAGGTTCTTCTCTTGGATCCCTGCCAGCTGGGATTCTCTGGATTGGGGTCGCCAATCTTTTGGACCTCAGGGACCACCAAACTCATAATTTTAAATTCTATGGACCAGAGACTCTAGGAAAATCCCCCCAAAAAAGTCTGCAGGAAAATTCCCCACTCTGTTTTCCTACTGATCGATCATTCTTTATTTGGAATTGCAGGATACTGTCTCCAGCTTCGTTCTCGGAGGATGGGGGGAGAGAGAGACTTTTGGCTTCATGCAAGGAAAGCAGCAGAAGTAGCAGATATCTTTCTTTCTCTCCTCCAAATTCCACCAGAATGGCGCAGCCTCTTGGAGTAGGATGCCTTGTAGGGGCCCTAAGACTGGTAGCATTTGGGGGAGAGAAAGAAAGACTTTTGCTGCTTTCCTTGTGTGCAACCAAAAGCAGAAGCAGAAAGAAGCAGAAAGAAGCAGCCCAGTGGCCAGGCCAGGTGCGTGGGGTGAGTGGGGCAAGTTCCCCCACCCACCCTTTCCCCTCTCCCCTCAGTACCTCATGGTTGTTCACAATGCAAGCGACACAAGCCTTGTGTTCCCACGCAGCCTGGATTAATTGCTTGGGGGGTGTTTTGGGGGTGACATTTCTCTGCAGACCACCAAAATTTTCTCACGAGCAACAGTGTCCCCGGCCCACTGGTTGGCAACCACTGGTCTGGATGATGGGGCCCACAGCATTCCTCTTTTGCCAAGCATGGATATGATGAGCCAAATCCATTGGGATGAGATGGCTCCTCAAGTAACCTGGACCCATGTCATGAAGGACTTTAAAGGTGATAACCAACACCTTGAATTACATCCAGAAGCAAACTGGCAGCCAATGCAGCTGATGAAACAGGGGTGTGACATTGGCTACTCTAGGGGACCCAAAAGCTACCTGTGCCGCCGCACTCTGTAACCAATTTGTGACATGTATTTTTTTTATTGACTATTAAGTTTTATACTGTGCCCTGTTTGGCACTAAACTCTTGAATTGGGTCAAATTCTTTCTATTGTTTTATTCAGCACAATACCATTTGAGGAATTTGGCTTTCTTGTCATGGTTGCTCTGGCTGGCACAAAGCATAACTTGTTAAGTTCTTTTAAACAATGGAACAATGCAGTTTTCAGAGTCCAACAACTTACAGGCTAAGCTGAGCTGTGTCATCTAGTTCAAAAGGAACATATACCTGGGCTGTTTCAAATCCAGTGGCTTGTCAAGTACATTTGTTCTGCCTATTGTGGCTGTCATGCTTTTCTGCATCTCTATTACACAATTCAGCTTGGCCATCGGGAGTTATTGGGTGCATTTCTTTGGATAGCTGGTTGATAATGCCTCTTTCAGCAGGGAATCCTTTTACACATCACTGAAGAGCAGATCATGGTGTACTGTGAAAGTTACCAAATGTACTATCTTATAATGGTCAAACAGAGATATAAAAGAAACCAGTAATGATATCCACCAATCCATCAGAGTCATGACCTACAGCTACAAAGGGCATCCATCATGCCTGGTAAGGAAAACTGCATAAATACTAATGCATATATAGGAGTGCATGCATGCATGTGTGTGTGTGTGTGTGTGTGTGTATACAGATACACACACACACACACACATTATAGAACAATGTCTGACAAGACTTGATGTTCTGGGTTCCATTGATCAAATAATCCAAGAGTCTTCTCTCTCTCTCTCTCTCTCTCTCTCTCTCTCTCTCTCTCTTTCTTCCCCAGGCAGTGGATCAAGATTGTATATGAGTCTGTTCTAAGTACAATATACGAGATATGTGTGCCTGGCCCCAGGTGTCACGTAGGATATTTTTATGCTATTCCTTTTGTATTGTGATGTTTTTAACCCCTGTTAACTGCCCAGACTCACTTAATAAATGGGCTGGCATATATGTTGAACAAACGAAACAAACATAGGTAAAGTTTCATAGAAGAAGAATCACACCTGAAGGGCAAAATATATATTGTAGATAATAATATAAGCTGCACAAAGTATATGTGATACAAAAAAATACAGGCAATCTGTACAACAGAAGCAGTGACAACATGAAGCAATGTTTGCAAAGAATATCTACTGAGAAATCGGATGGAATGGAATAATATATGAATTCATAAAGCAGTAGAACAGACCAGAAGAAGCTTCTTGGAAGAGAAGTGAAATGTTTTCAAGGAAAAAAACAAAGTTCAATTGCCTTTTGATATTTGAGACAGGCTTAAATTGTCCTACTTCAAGCACATTATGCAAAGATATAGTTCTCTGGAAAAGTCTTTCATGCTGGGGAAGGTGGATGGAAAAAGAAGCAAGGTAGATGGATTCTATTATAACTCTGATGTGGCACTATTGGAAGATGTAAAGAATCAGACTGGGCACAGATGGTCCTGAAGAAAATGTACATGGGTGCTAAGATCATTGACTTGATGGCACCTAATCAAATTAAATCAAATTATTAATATAGTTTTAATATTAATGTTGCTGTTGTCAATATTATGTTTTTTATTAGCTGGTGTCAGCCTCTCAAGTCTTTGGAGTAGAGCAGAACATCAATGACAGTAAAACGCTAAAACTAACCAAAGAAATGACTTAAAGAAAAACCATCCAAAAAAAAAAAGTCCTGTAGGTTTCCTTCTACAAATTTTATATCAGCAGTCTTCAACCTTTCCAACTTGGTGGACTGGTGTGTGTGTGCTGGGGGAGAGGAGATGGTTCTGTAAAAATGGTAAATGTGTGTGTGAGAGCATGTGCCACCTGCCATTCACACAAATGGATCTGTGTGTGTGCCTGTGCGTATGTGTGTGCATGCTTCCCCCACAGCTTGCATGGCCCCATTCCAAATGGGTCAAGACCCAGTAATGGGTCACGGGCTGGGGGATGGGATACCTATTCTATAGGACATCATGGCACTAATATCAAGTAACATTTGACAAACACTAAAGTACCAGATTTGGATATATTGGCTCCTAGTAATTTTCAGAGGTATTTAAGACATGGGACAGCTGGCCTCCTTCTACATTATGGACAGGTGTCTAAATGTTCCCAAATCATCTACTTTAATGGATCCAAAAACTTTCCTATGCTTATGTATTTTAAATATTTTTTTTTAAATCCCTGCACTTTTTCATCTTAGGCATCAGAAGCTAATTCCCTGGAGATCTGATTCATCATAATGGTAATCACAGGTTATCATTTTTGCTCATACCAATTAAAATGTTCCTTGGTTGTCTCTTTTGGTCTCAGACAGCTCAGAGCAAGGCTTTGCAGATTTCAGCGAGACACAAGTTTAATGTGCACTCCGTGAAACTAGTGGATCTACATTAAAATGTAAGAAAATTGGTATAGCACTTAGAATTCAGAGAGCTTGCTTTATTGGATCCTGGTGGACCTAGAGTTTAGAAATGTAGACCAAAGTCTGATTCAGCTACAGAGCTGCACAGAGCTGGATCATTTTTAAAAAAACATACAGTCAGTTTTCATTGGTTTTTAGCAGTTCCTGAAGGCACTTCACAACTTTAATGATTGTCGGATTAAAAAAGTACAGTGCTATCTGCCACTTTTAATAGGCAGCTCATTTGAAAGAACAAGTTCCAATTTAGATACCAATTCAGGCTAAAGATAGAGTTTGAATTAAAATTCATTCTTAACCCTGGGAATGCTTGCAACATTAGCAGAAATAGGAATTTCCTTTCTCAACTACCATAAGTGCAGGGGGTGATGTAAGGGGGACAAACCATGAAATAAGCATTGAAATGGCATAATGCAACTATGTCCCTTTGTTATATGTCATGACACTACATGTAGACGCATAGAAAAGTGACACTCATTTTATCATTTGGACAAAACTGTTGGATACTGTGGAGCCTTGCCTGCTATTTTTATGATTACAGCAGGTCAAACTCTCTGTTTGCAACATTTGTGCACAGTTCTGTGTGTTGGATTCCAGTGTACATTTTCTCCCAAATAACTATAGGTAATAATAAAGTATTATTTTGTTGTACCTAATAGGGTTTAAGATGAGGCATGAGTTATTAATTAAATATTACATTAGGATGGATAGAATAGGAAATATGATACTGAAGCTATTTCAGGTATCCAGAATGAAAAACTGAATTATATTGTTTCCTGTATCATTCAGAAAGATGTGAAAAACAAGCAAGCTTTGATGTAAAATGTGCTTACTTGTTTATTTGATTTTTATTCTGCCTTTATCAATTTATATGTAACTCAAGGCAACAAACGTATCTGATACTCCTTCCTTTTCTTATTTTCCCCACCACAACAACAATTGTCTGAATGCCTTGCCATGCATGCTAAATTGATGTGGGAAATTTCAATATCATTTTTCTTGTTTGAAGATGCAGTAGATTTCTTTCTAATATAGATAGAATATATACTTTTTGCTTCATATAATAATTAAAGATTAAAAAACTGTGTTTCCAAAAGAAAAGTTTAACATATTTGATATCTGGTGAGTTGAATGGCTTAGTAAAAAAAATAAATAATACACATATCTTGGCTTCTCTTCAGATTGTATAAATCTGTATTGTATAAAAAGAATTTCGCAAAGGAGTTTTTGAATATATAATAGAATAATTGTGCACAATGCTATTTAAAAGCATTAAGATGATGAAGTTGATAAAGCAGATCCTCCCATGCAGTATCAAATTTGAGAAAAGGCAAGATAAGAAGTCATATTCTGGGAGAATTGCATAAAGTTTTATACTTGTATTCTAATGTTTAGAAATATGTTTGAGATGTTGGAATAATTGGCTTGGTGACCCAACAATTTTAGCCTGGGGGCTTTGTAGCATGGAGCCCCTGGATCGTAAAGATTTCAACCTGATGGGCCTGTAATCATGACCAAATATTTGATATAGCTCAGAAAATATTGGCCGGTGGCTTGCAAATATCTAAAGAAAGACATTTCAGTCATAGCATCTGCCCCCTGGAAACATTCCCCCTCTGGCTTTGCTAGATTTTTGTAAGGCCCTAAAGACCTGGTCTTGAGTTTGAGCCTCGAGTCATATGTGTGTCTGAAGGGACCCATCTCTTCAAGTGTTGTGATTGGGGTAAGAGGCAGGGGTGGGATTCAACCGGCATTACTACCAGTTCGGTATTTGTGTTTTGCGCTGCACGCATGTGTACTACACCATTAGCTGAGCCACCGGGACAGCTGATAAGTGCTGCATGTGGGTGCGCAGCATTTCAAAAAGCACTTTTTTACTGCTTTTCAACCTCAGCTGTGCCGCACAAAGCAGCTGAGGTTGAAAAAGCAGGAAATAAAGGTCAGGTAAAAGCCCGGGCAGGCAGGTGGGCCAAGCAGCAGCAGACACAGAACCGGTTCTGTGTCTGCTGCTCTTCAGAGCTACCGGTTCTATAGAGCTGAGCAGAACTGGTAACATCCCATCCCTGGTAAGAAGCCAAGATTGGCCCAAGGTTATTTAGAACAGAGATTAACCTTATATGATCATCTATGATAAATCATTATCTGTTAAAATAAACCCAGGAAGGAAATAATAAGAACTTATTTTGTGTAAACTATGCAAAGATTTCTTGAGTCCTCTGGAGAAGTTTCTAATTCTGGGAAAGATGAATGGAAAGGGAAGAAGAGGAGCAGCAAAATGAATGGACGCAGTTACAGTGGCAATGGGGTTCACCCATTTCATAGTGGAGAAAATGTATCTATGTGGTCACTAAGAGTCAACACTGATTTGATGGCTAATTGTCATCATTGTCATCATCATCATCATCATCATCATCATTGTAATCATCACCACCACCATCATCATTATCCTAATAGAGTGATCCCCAACCTTTTTTACACCGCGGCCCGGTATCAGCATCAGCTGGGCGCCGCGACCGTCCCGGCATCAGCTGGGCGCCGCCATCTTTTTGATGAAAAGTGCTTCCGGTGACCTCACGGAAGCACTTTCATCAAAAAGATAAGCGGCGCGCTGCTCGTGAGCTTTTCCGGTAGAAATGGCTTTCTACCCGGAAAAGCTCACCGAAGCGCTGGCGCCGCCATCTTTTTGATGAAAACGGGCTTCGGTGAGCTTTCTACCGGAAAAGCTCACCGGGCGCTGGCGCCGCCATCTTTTTGATGAAAACGTGCTTCCGGTGAGCTTTCTACCCGGAAAAGCTCACCGGAAGCACTTTTTCATCAAAAAAGATGGCGGCGCCCAGCAAGCCAGCGGCCCGGTAGGACTTGTTCCGCGGACCGGTACCGGTCCGCAGACCGGTGGTTGGGGACCCCTGTCCTAATACCAGGGGTGGGATTTAAAATTTTTAACAATCGGTTCTGTGGCTTAGGTGGTGGGTGTGGCTTGGTGGTCATGTGACTGGGTGGGCATGGCTTGGTGGTCATGTTATTGGATGGGCATGGCCAACTCAATATCACTCACATCGAGGCATGCATCTCCTCGCCTGGCCTCTCATGACTGTGGGGATGCTACAACAGTCGTAAGTGTGAAAAACGGTCATAAGTCACTTTTTTCGGTGCCATTGTAACTTGAATGGTCACACCACACAAGCAAAGTACCAGCAAAGGAGGGGAAAAAAACTCCAGAGAAGTTCCAGAGACAGGAAGTCTAGTCCTGCCAAGAATGTAATAAGGGTTAATAGAGAGGCAGTTTCTGTAAGCAACACCAGAATGTTTCCTTCCTGTCTTCCTGACAGGATTAGGCCAGTAATTTTTTCTAACAACCGGTTCTCCGAACTGCTTAGAATGTTAACAACCGGTTCTAGCGAATAGGTGCGAACCTGTAGAATCCCACCCCTGCCTAATACCAATTTATTAAATTTACATGCCTGACTTTTTAAAACAAAGAAATAATGCAACTCTTCCACTCTCCAAGAAAACATAAAACAATATCACCATGTGTTAATATGTCACTCTGAAGAAACACTACAGATTTTCAATAAGAAGAAGACATTTTAAGCAAATGACAAATTAGAAGCAACCATCCCTCCAAAATTCTCTCCATCTTCATTGTGTTATCCAGTAGATAAGGAGGAAGTACCTGAAACTGCAGTGCAATGGACAGATTTTTAAAAAATGAATCATTCAATAGGGAACTGTTTGACATACCTAGAGTTTTGGAGTGTTGTATAACACATGAGGCCTCCTTTTTACAGAGAAAAAAATGTAGCCTAATGGGCTAAAAGGAAAAAAATGCTTTCAACTGAAACATTCTCACCCCCTCTCTCTCTCACACACACACAGAGAGAGAGACAGAGAAAGACAGAGACACACACACACACAGAGAGACAGAGACAGAGACAGAGGATGTTGGAGAGGGTTTGCAAGAGTGATAGAATCAAAATCACATGGAAATATTATTACACTTTATAATGCCTGAGTAAGACCACACTTGGAATACTGCATCCAGTTTTGGTTACCATAATGTAAAAGATGTTGAGACTTCAGAAAGAGTACAGACAAAAGCAACAAATATGATTAGGGGACGAGAGGCTAAAACAAATGAAGAAAGGTTGGAGAAATTGGATATGTCTAGTTTAAAGAAAAAAGTACGAGGACTGACATGATAGAAGTGTTCCAAAACCTAAGGGGCTACCACAAAGAAGAGGAGGAACCCAAAGCACTGGAAGGCAGGACAAGAAACATTGGATGGAAACTAATGAAGGAGAGAACCAACCTAGAACTAAGGAGAAATTTCCCGACAGTTAGAACAATTAATCAGTGGAATGATTTGCCTCCAGAAATTGTGGATCCTCCAACACTGAAGGTTTTTTAAGAAGAAATTGGACAACCATTTGTCTGAAATGGTATAGGGTTTCCTGCTTGAGCAGGAGGTTGGACTTCCTTTTTTAGACAATATATCATGCAATCTGAATAATCACTGCAGATTTCTTTTGGGAGAGTACTTGTGAAGTTTAATAATGTTGCAACCCTTGTGAAAGAAACCACAAATATTTGCTTCTTTACTGTATTCCCTGTTGATGGTGCAGTGACTCTCAGTTAAGGCTTGGTTGTTATAAAGTTTATGAAGTTTGATTATAGTCAGCATAAATCAGGGGTGGGATTCTACAGGTTCACATCTATTTGCTAGAATCGGTTGTTAACATTCTAAGCAGTTTGGAGAACCGGTTGTTAGAAGAAATTACTGGCCTAATCCTGTAAAGAAGGCAGGAAGGAAATATTCTGGTGTTGCTTACAGAAACTGCCTCTCTGTTAACCCTTATTACATTCTTGGCAGGACTAGACTTCCTGTCTCTGGAACTTCTCAGGAGTTTTTTTTCCTCCTTTGCTGGTACTTTGCTTGTGTGGTGTGACCATTCAAGTTACAATGGCACCGAAAAAAGTGACTTATGACCGTTTTTCACACTTACACCTGTTGCAGCATCCCCACAGTCACAAGAGGCCAGGCAAGGGGAAGCATGCCTCGATGTGAGTGACATTGAGTTGGCCATGCCCAGCCAGTCACATGACCACCAAGCCACACCCATCAACTAAGCCATGCCCACAAAACTGGTTGTTAAAAAATTTGAATCCCACCCCTGGCATAAAGTGGTGGTTCCATGAACTGGGGGTGAAATTATTCATTTTTTTTTTGTCCACTGATCCTAGTCTAGACAAGACACAAGCAAGGCCTGGCCTAGGATATCTCATGTCTAGGAGAAACATTGCATGCAAGACAATTCCAACATCAAGAGGCAGAGGTAATTCTGCTATGCAGTCTTTCTCAACCACGGCAATTTTAAGATGGATGGACTTCAGGAATTCTGGGAGCTGAAGTCCATGCAGCTTGCCAAGGTTGAGAAACACTGCTACTATGAATTACTTTGTGGTTGGATTTGGGTCTGTCACAAGATGAATTCCAGCTACAAGTGATAGAACTGGAGGCCTACAGTTAAGCACAAGGGAACATGAGGTTGTGTAAACTTGAAAAAAAACCTCTGGAACCTTTCCAGAGAAACCTCTTTGGCTTCTCAGCTATTTGAGGCTCCATAGAAACCAAGAAGCTTCTGTGCCAAGAACCAGGCACTGCTGTGTACGTATTAAGCTTTCCAAATCTTAACAAGCTGAAAGAAGCCTTCAACTATTTCCTACATATTTAAAAGAAATGCAACCTCCCTCCCTCCTTCACCTTGTGATTTTCCATAATTAAACATTCAAGAAATGAGTAATGCTGCTTTATTCTATATTTTATAGAGTTTAATAACACCTGTACCTTTCACATCTATCTTTCTTCAGAGCGTTGGCTTGGGGAAAAAAAGCATATCATAAATAATTAAGTAAATAAATACTGCATATGTATTAGTTGCAGCAAGGGTTGCAGTGGCTCAGTGGCTAAGATGCTGAGCTTGTCAATCAGAAAGATTGGAAGTTTGGAGGTTCGAATCCCTACTACCTTACAACGGAGTGAGCTTCCATTACTTGTCCCAGATGACCCGTAATCTCTCAAAATAACCCCAAACCCAAAACATATATTAAAGTCTGGTAAAGCCTTCAACTTAACTTCACTGTTTTATTAGGCACAGTTTAAAGTCACAAAAGTAAATAATGAGGCAAACAGAAAACCAAAACAAACTGCATTGATGAGAGTTCTGAAGCAAGCCGAGATAACTAATTATAAACTCCAGGAAAATAACCAAGGAGAGTCCATGGGAAGAACGCCAGCCAGCAAAGATAAACCTCTTTCAAAGTAAACACTAAACGTTGACTCCAGCAATTCTAACTGCATAGTTACAAACTTATATACATAGCTCCCAGCTGCAAGCCACGAGGAGGATCATGGTAATTTCCTCTTGAGTAGACCTCGCTTTTCCCTGATCCTCTCCTCCCTGCGTGACCTAAAATGGATAGGGGATGGGCCTGGATCCTCCTCTGACTGCTCAGCCAGCCTCTGCCCTTCCTCAGCCTCCTCCACCACCTCTGGAGCCACACTCCCACTCCCTGTTGGCTGTTTCTCCTCTTCCTCAGAGTCAGACTCCACCAGGGGCATGACACAGCTTCTGCCAATCTAGCACTTCGAAACCATGTAAAAATGCAAGTAGAAAAATAGGGACCACTTTGGTGGGAAGGTAACAGCATTCTGTACGTCTTCAGTGTTTAGCCATGCCAGCCACATGACCATGGAGACTTCTTTGGACAGCGCTGGCTCTTTGGCTTTGTTATGGAGATGAGCACTACCCCCTAGAGCTGAAAACAACGAGTACGTATGTGTGAGGGGAACCTTTATCTTTACTTATTAGTTGCAGCGTGTTGATGAGGTCAAAGTTGGGGACATACTGGGTCTGTTTGTACTCTGAAATTAGATGGAATTGTAATTAACAGTTGCACAAATTTCTGTGTTTTGTATGCCATGTTGTTACAAAAAATGCAATAAATGGGTTTCCATTGTATTAAATGAAGCACTTACATTTTCTGTTCTAGAGTTATGATAAATGTTGTGCAAAAGGAAATGCTTTGCTTGACTTACAAGACATTATGATTCAAAACTGATAATCCTCCAATTGTTACTCCACTTTGTCCTCCTCCTAGTAGGGAGAATTGAATTTTACAATTGCCAACTTTTTGGTTCTTACAATGAACTGGAATGCAGCACTATAATCCTGTGTATTAGTTATGCACTTTTTCCCATTACTGATCCTGATTAAAGTCACTTGAATAAGAGTTGTGCTGTTAGTAGTTGTAATATTATTAATATTATTTTATTTTATATTTACTTTTTTTTTTAGCAATCAAGAATGCTAAATGTTCTGCCTGAAGTCAGAGTTCATTTCCCTGTGCAAAGAATATAAGCTTCACCCATAAATTGTAACCTGGATGTTTTAATGAATTGTTTACCTGTGCTAATATGATAAAATATTCAAGTGATATCATTTATTTATTTGATTCAATTTCTATCAGCACTGATCTAAAACAAATGATTCTGGTCAGAGAACAATTATAAAATCAAACATTTATTTATTTGTATCCCTCCTACTATTTTTGCTTAAGATGGCAAACATATCCATCACACCTCCCTCCTATTCTCATGACAACAACCCTATGAGGTGAGTTAGGTTGAGAGAGAGTGACTGGCCCAAAGTCACCCAGCTGGCTTTCATGGTTAAGGTAGGACTAGAAATCAGAGTCTCCCATTTTTTTAGGTTGGCCATTAGGCCAAACTGGCTCTCTCAATTAAAACCAGGTATAATTATATAATATAAAAGAAAAATTATAACCATAAATATCAATTAGTTTGAATTGATTACATCTCTCAGGAGAGAAATCCATTATGATCAGGTCCATTATAAAGTATCCCTTTTGGAAATATGAACATTGAAAATATTTGCTTTTCAATAAAGAAACTAAGGCAGAAAGTGACATTTTAAGAGAAAAGAATGGTTTTCTTGACCTGCTATTATCCATGCCATTTCTCTCATTGGACAGTTTCCCTGGGCAACATATACCTAACTGTACTTTCAAGTCCATTTTTGCAAAGCTAAAGAATACACACTTTGAAACAGAAGGCTGGATAAAGCAAAGCATGCATATGCATGTGTTTAAAGGCTAAATGATGCAACTATCACAATATTCTGCAGCAATTTGATGGGGCTTTTGAATTATGAGGTATGCCCCTCTGCTGCTGATCTTTCTTTCTGCCAATAATATGCAACACAGTGTTCTACGTATATTTATGACTACAATTTCCATCAGCATGGCCAATAGCAAAGGGTTATGAAAGTTCTGTCATCCAAAAATTGAGGGAAAAGAATCACAAGGTTGTCTAATTTTATGCTAAACCCACAGTGCATAACCAATGGCTTGTGGGCCATATGCAGTTTCAAGCTTTGATGATGTCACCTAGTAAGGTAATGAAATATCAGTGACCCCAAAAGCAAGTTAAGAGACTTCCAACATGACAATTATGAGCTACATGTACCCACCGTAATTGCATGAAGGGTCTTGTTTATTTTTTCATCTTATAAACTGCCCATATTACCTGGAGGTGATTCCAGGTGACCTACAATCTCCTACAATCATTAAGACCAATAAAAAATAACATTCAGTTAGCTTAAAACTGACAAAGATGAAAAAGAAGGGAGCAAGATACATATAGAGTGAGGCGGTGTCTTATCTAGTCCATTTACAATGATGCACTCCCTTTAGGGCTCCAGGCCACTTGGCAAAGCCAGGTCTTCAGGTCCTTTCAGAAGACCAAAAGGGTGGGGGCAAATATCTCCTTGTTGGGATTTGTCCCCACCCTTTGTTGAAGAAAAGGCTCTTCTCTTGGGCCCAAGAACTGTCTCCCATCTTATTCAAAATGAAACCCGGTTCTTGGCAGGCTGCTGACCAGCTTTGGTCTGCAGCTCAGGTGTTGGGAACCCCTAATCTAGATGGATAATGAAGCATCAATAAGGAAACAATCAAGTTAGAGAACACCAAGGACTCCACATGTATGTATCTCCTTTCATGCTAATTGTTTTAGGGAATACATTGATTCAAGCACTCTCAACTCTGCCTTGCAATAGCTAATTCTACAGCATTCTGTTTATCCCACTCTTCTATTTAAATGATAACCTAAAACAGCTTACAGTATAAAAGCAATAGACTGTAACAACTGTAACATAGGGCATCATTTAAGGAGAGCCTGGCCTGGAAGGCATGAATAGGTGACCAGTTCTTTAGAGATAAGAATATGGATTCTATAAGGGAAAACATGCTTACAGTCTGCAAAGGGCAAATGTTTCGTATAAATGATTGTGTGAGACTGGTTAACTTTTAAAGGAAAGAAATATAGTAAAAGTTTTAAAATGAATTGCTACAAACTAGGTAGATAAATAGAAAAATGGAGCTGCAATAAATATTTCTTCCTTCCTATCAGTTTCTGGCTTTATTTTTTTTCACCCCTCTCTGTGCCATTGATTATCATAGCTGTTGCTGTTCTACTATTTCTTTCCTGCCCAGCAGTGCCCAGCATTACTTTTGGCTACAGTTTCTACCTGCAGCCTAAATCAGTCACACAAATGATAGAAACCCATCAGTGAAAAAGATGACCATAGACACCTATGATTGATGTTGTAAGTTGCAACTGAAGGCAGTAAATGAGGGAAATAGAAACATACATAAAGATATTTTTGCAACAAGAACTGAATCCCATTAAGGAAGAATTGGACCAAGTGTGCCAAAAAATGTTGACTCCTTTCTAAAGGAAAGTCCTTAATGATAAAGTGAAGACCAAATATGGTTTTTGAGTATTTTGTTAATAAGAATAGAATAGAATGAAATGGAATGGAATGGAATAGAATAGAATAGAATAGAATAGAATAGAATAGAATAGAATAAACAGAGTTCAAAGGGAACTTGGAGTCTTCTAGTCCAACCCCCTGCTTAGGCAGGAAACCCTATACCACATACAGATAATACAGTATTATTAAAATGTATTATTAATTTATAATACCATAATACAGATAATCCTTGACTTACAACCACAACTGAGATCATAATTTCCAAATGTTTCATATAAATAATTGTAAAAAATTGGAAACAGCAAAAAATGATAATTGGAGAAACTGGATTTGCTTAACAGCCACGTGAGTTGCTTAATGATTCACTTTATGACCATTGTAAAAATGGCTGTAAAATCAACTTATGACAGCAATGATTTACAATGGGAATTCTCTCCAATTGAAGTAAATTGAGGGCTATCCATATACAGAATCCAGGAATGATATGTGGGGAATATTAGGGAATAATTTTGCAAAGCTCTAACTGCTACTGTAAATGTTTTCTAACACATATTAGTGGTTCTTGATACTCTCTTCCAATATTCGCCCATGTGACAGACAATCTAATTGACCTCCTTAAGGATTATTAACATTTGATGAGATTCAATCTGTCTTTTTTTATTAAAATTCTGGTGTGCTCCTCAAACCACACAAAATTTAATAAATCCATATGGCGCTTAATAGATAAGCCAAAGATTTATATATGTAATAAAACATTAATTGAGTCTTCATAGTTTTTACTGAATTTGTTTTCAATAGATTCCTTATCACCTTAAAGGCATCATATTTACCATATTATTTCTGCTGGTAGCCACACTATGTCTTTAACTCTCTTTGAAAGGTTCCTACTTATCATTTTATATTCACCAGCAAGACAAGATGATACTCTTAGTTGGGTCTTGGAATTATTAAGAATTACGAAGGGAGAATAATAAGTGATTGACTTCCATGCTGGCTGTCATCTTCATCCACATTAAAAGTCTGGCTTTATATTAATAGCTATAGTCATGCCATTCCTACCCTGTTGTAAAGAAACAATGTTTTAGACCCTGCCAATTACATGCCCAGGAACGTGCTTAATAGCTGTATGCTAAATAACTCTATTCAAAATTATTGGAATGAATGAGTTTGTGGGAAAAAAAATATCCATCTGGTTCAGTTCCAAGATGGGAAAAGGGCACTGGAAACAAAATGGAGGCTGGAGGCTCATTGAGAAGAAGGCCCATTTATCTGGGCAGCTGATCACATGAAGTTGAGGGGGGTTATACTTTCTTTGGACTTTGTATTTAAGCTTCCTGTTCCTGTGCAGGAACAGGTATTCTATTGGTTGTTGTCAGATTACATAGGGGCTATGTAGGGTCATAGCTGGCTCTATAGGCAAAATAAGAAATGCAAATCCTAGGTGTTTGTCTTAGCTAATTTGTCAATCTTTTGTTTGTTGCTTATCTGAGCTTCCAGGTAAAGTTTGGACTGCTCTTGGATGGTGCAAAAAAGGGGCTTATGCAGAGATGGTATTCAGCAGGTTCTGACCAGTTCTGGAGAACCGATAGCAGAAATTTTGAGTAGTTCAGAGAACCGGCAAATAACACCTCTGACTGGCCCTGCCCCCATCTATTCTCTGCCTCCCAAGTCCCAGCTGATCGGCTGGGTCTTCTTTTGTTGCCCTGCATAGGAGAACAGAGCTGGAAACCAGGTTAGTGGGCTGAGGAGGGAATGGAGATTTTGCAGTATCCTTCCCCTGCCATGCCCACCAAGCCATGCCCACCAAGCCACACCCACAGAACCGGTATAAAAAAATTTGAATCCTACCACTGGGCTTATGTTCTGAAAGGGTGTTGGGCTATTCCTATTGTGGCTTAATGGCTTTCATCCTGTTTTGGATCTTGAGTTAGGCTGCTTCTAATCCTACCATTCTCCCTTTGTTTCAAAATATCTTGTCTTGAATGAATTACCAAATCTGCATTTCTAAAAGCTGCCTCCTCAGTCCCTGTTTGGGGGCAGGGAGACTGGTGCTGGATTTCTACCTCTCTTAAGGTTTTTTTTTTTAATTTCTCCTTTAGGGGAAATATTATTTGTAATATTCCCCACATATTTAATTCTTTAGAGAGTGGGGTGGGGAGTTGCTGACAGGCAGTTTTCATTGATTAGCTGTCTACCACCATCTGGTTCTTCCCCTTTCACCTTAGAAAAAACCTTCCCAACTCAGAGACTCCCTTTTTGCTTATTTTTGTTTGTTAGAAATTGTTTCTAACACCACACAGAGCAAACAAAGAGTACAGTCACCATGTGCCTTACTGCTCAACTATATAATTGTAGCAGGAAACAGGAAACTCTCTTAGAACATAAAGAAACTATACATTATATCTATAGATGTACACTAAACACTGCCATCTACTGGCTGAATAATTCTGTAGTTGTTGCAATACAAAATACATTCTAACAATGAATTGCAACATTGTTAATTTTAAATCTGCCTCTGATTTAATACCACAGGAGATTCCTCCACAGAAAAAATGTTGCTTGTTCTCATTCAGTTTCTCCATTTCAAAACCACTCTGAGATATGCTTGCCATGGGAGATCTCTCTGGAACAGTCAGTACCCAGAGAGAATGAAGGTGGAATGTATTCTCGCTCTTCTACTTTTCAACACGATCCATGACCCAATAATCCAATCCCCTTGTCCCCCAATTAATTACCACTACTATTATCATCATCACCAACATCGTCAAGTGGTTCTAGCTCTTTTACATGCAGATAATGCTGTCATCATCTCTGTCTCCCAGGTAGAATGACAAGGACGTTGAAGGCTTTGGTTTCGTTCTGCTCTGAGGAAAAATTATCAGGAAAAAGGATTTGCATGAAATTATCATAAAATTCATAATTGACAATTAATGGAATGCTATCAAGCAGGTGCACACTTACAAATACTTAGCAGTGCTGTTTCAGATTTCAGTATCTTAGAGAGACCATTTATAGAGCTCATCAGTATTTATCAGCATAATCTCTAACCTGAGATTTTTTTTTCATTTGCAAAGAGTCTACTTGACCCCTAAGCTTGCAAGAGTCTTCATATCCAAGATCACCTCCCAGCTTCTTTAGAAAGCTTCACAACCTTGAAAGCACTCAGCCTTTTACAGCCATGCTTGTAGTCTCAAGATTACACTGAAATTGGCTTGGTTTCCATGGATGTTAGAACTGAATAATTTTAATCTTTGACTAAAGTTATTTTCCCCAAGGAGAGTGGCCCCACTATTTTTTTAAAGTCTCCTTTAAATCAGCCTGGTTAAAGTTATTAGCACACTTCCCTTGCTAAACTCCTGTTGGGGACCTTTTGCTCATTAGACTTTGAAAATGGGACTTAGTTTCAAATCAATGTAAGTCTGATTTCTACGTTTGAAGTATATTATTTATTTGTTTTTCCATACAGCATATAACTGGCCTCTTATCTCTCATCTGTCACAGTCCCACAATTTTGCTGAGCTTTTACTTCAGCTGTGCAGGATGCGTTGTCTTCTGTCAATCTGATTGTGCTACAAAAATATTCCCCTACATCAATTTCTCCGTGATCTCCCCTATATCATATGTCCTGGTGGAGACAATTCAACAGTCTCCTTGAGCAGTACGCTTTTTCATTCCTTGGCAAAGTCTTCTACCTGGGTCTCATGTTGGATAACCATTGTTCAGATAGATTTTTCTGGGTTATAGGTGGACCTCAACCTAAGGCTATAATGGAGCCTGCCCATTACAGTTGCAAGTGATGGCTGCCACTAAATGAGACAGAAAGCAGCAAAAAGCTGACTGAAGCCATTTTGAAGCTTCAGTGTTGCCACACTTGAGTTGAAGGATATCATTATGGGGTGAAGAAAATCCTGGATTCTAAATTGCATAGGGGCCAGCTGCAGCACAAGGTGTGGGTACTCTCTCCAAAGCCACTTGGGTCAAGAGCTGAGATGTGAAGGCAAATAGGTTGGTCAAGCAGTTTCATGATGAGTACCCCCAGAAACCTAAGGGCGAGACTGTTCCCTTTTATATGTTTGGAGAGACTGTTGCAATGTTGAACAGCTGTTGAGTGACGGGTCATATCTTGAGAAGTACCTGTACTCCAATATGCACTTCTGCACATATCATTCACTTCTTGAATCTAAACATTTGTACTATTCTTTTCTTTTTAGCCTTATATATTTTCATTTTTACCTCTTTTACTTGTTGCTGGCCTTATAGCTGTTATAAAAAATTGATTTGATTTGTTCTTAGTTGTAAAATAAAACAGCTTTTGAACTTCATATATTTGTACTCTAAATGAGTGGCTGGCATGCAGTTCTACTGATCTTATTGAAGGATATAAAGAATTTTGCCAGAAGCAGATTTTATGTTCACTATAGGGCAGGACAAATACTAGTTGGAAAATGCGTAAATAGCAGTAGCACTTAGATTTATATACTCCTTCATAGTGCTTCATAGCACACACTGAGCAGTTTACAAATGTCAATATATTACCCCCAACAATTGGGGGCCTCATTTTACTGATCTCGGAAGGATGGAAGGCTGAGTCAACCTTAAGCTGGTCAGGATCAAATACCTATCAGTGGGCAGAGTCATCAACACTAAAGAGTGTTCATCCTTCCTTAGGAACAAGGTAAGCATGCTCCAATAGCATGAAGTTGTGCTCTAAACTTGAGTTTGCATCAGATCTTTGAACTCTAGTATAGAGGACTTCCGGTTGCATTTCTGTCACAGCCAGAGTGACGTCCGCAATTGTCTGTGGCTCTACTCGTTGGAGGGTCCCAAATGGGACTGGAACTATCCTGGAGGGGTGGTGAAGAAAGGGGGGGGGGGCCATCAGCCAGGTGGAGGGGAGCCGCATCTCTCTTTCCTGGTAAGGAAAACCCCCTCTGAAGACAAGCTGCAGTGGTAACCTAAAATGGATATCATAAAGATGGAAGGTGGTCTGGAAAATTAAGACTGTGCTGGAGTGGAGAACTCATGAATGGTGTGTGAACTGGGTGAAAATATTTCAGACTTTAAAAAAGTAACCCCAATAAAACAAACAAAAAGAGTTCTCATTAAGAATTGTGCTAGCAGTGATTTGAAAGTGAGAGAAAAATTGGGAAACTCAAGGAACTAAATTCTTGAAAAAAAAAAAAAAAAACTAAATGGAAAGGAAATAACCTAGAGAGAAAACTTTTACAAAAAGAATATAAAATTGGAATTGGTGATTGTACAGGATTTGACACTAAATATTAAATAATATTTAAAATGCTGAAATTGACTGTGTTAAAAAGAAAATAATAGCTAATATTTGGAAAATTGGTGAAGTTAATAAAAGCTTAAAAGAAATGGGGAAAAAAGGTGGAAAGTGAAAACTGGATTAAGACCACCACCTGTTGATAAAAGAAAAATCCTACAGATCCCTTCAAACTATATGGTCCAATTAAAGTGAACTCAAAAAGAAATAAAATTACAACAAGACCCCAGAAAGTGGAAGTATTAAAATCAAACAGCGAAGGAATATATGGATGTATTGGGTTTTTTTTGGGGGGGGGGGGGATTCTTTGAAAAGGAATAGACTGACTAAAATTGGGAACTATAGACTTGAGGACATTGACTTTAAAAATTAAAGTAAGACGCTGGTTAAGTAAAAACCACAGGACAATCAGATAATTGGATATAAAAATAAAACAAGCAAAACAAAAATGAGCAAAACTTGCAAAGAAATAAGGTTGGAACTTCAAACTGTGAAAGAAACTGTGAAATAATTGATAAACAGAAGTTTGGACTTATGGAATAAAATACAGAGCATAGAAGAAAATTCAGAAATGGCGACGCAAATTACAGGAGAACAAAGAAGGCAGAAGGGGGAGGAGTTGAATAAAAGAGAAACCAGCAAAATGGAACAAAGGGAACAATAAAATAACACAAAAGGATAAAAAGGAAACTAAATCTAAGATGTTAATGACTGATGTAATAAATGAAGGGGAGAACATTTTGAAGGTTAAACAAAAGGAAAGAGAATTACAGAAAAAAGATCAGGAGAGGGTGGGGGTAAAATTAAATAAGGCAAAAAAAAAAAAAAAAAGACAATGGAAAGTAATATAAAAAGGAGGAATGATTAAGAGAAAGGGCCAAAAAAAATAGAAAATAGAAAGCAAGCTAAGAAGAGACAAACTAATATAGCAAAGAGAGTAAGAGACGATGGCTGAAAATGGGAAGGATGGGGAATCCACATGAGGAAGTGCTTTAGTAGTTAAGATATATAAATATTGATTTTGAGGAGATAACAGATAGTCAGAGTTGGAAGGGACAGAAGAGAATAGAACAACAGAGTTAGAAGGAATCTTGGTGATATTCTAGTCCAACCCCCTGCTCAAGCAGGAGACCTAGGGGTGGACTTCAAAAAATTTAGCAATGGGTTCTCTGCCTGGTTGCTGGGTGGGCATGGCCATGGTGGGTGTGGCCTAGTTGGCCTCCTGCACCTTGACAGGGAGGAGGGTGTTTTTGCTCTCCCCAGGGTCTGGAGGTTTTGACAGATTTAACAGATAATCAGAGTTGGAAGAGACCTTGTAGATCATCTAGTCCAACCCCCCACCCAAGCAGGAGACCCTACACCATTTCTGACAAATGGCAGTCCAATTTCTTCTTGAAAGTCTCAAGTGATGATGCTCCCACAACTTCCGAGGGCAAGCAGTTCCATTGGTTGATTGTTCTCACTGTCAGAAAGTTTCTCCTTATTTCCAGGTTAAATCTCTCCTTGTTCAGTTTCCATCCATTATTCCTTGTCTGGCTTTCAGGTGCTTTAGAAAATAGCTTGACCCCTTCCTCCCTGTGGCAGCCCCTCAAATATTGGAAGACCGCTATCATGTCTCCCCTGGTCCTTCTCTTCACTAGACTAGCCAAACCCAGTTCCTGCAACCGTTCGTTGTATGTTTTAGCCTCCAGTCCCCTAATTATCCTGGTTGCTCTTCTCTGTACTTTTTCTAGAGTCTCAACATCTTTTTTATAATGTGGTGACCAAAACTGGATGCAGTACTCTAGGTGTGGTCTTATTAAGGCTTTATAGAGTGGTATTAGTACCTCCCTTGATCTTGATTGTATCCCTCTGTTAATACAATTTAGGATTGCATTAGCTTTTTTGGCTGCTGCTGCACACTGCTGGCTCATATTTAGCTGGTTGTCCACTAAGAGTCTGGAAACAATATTTTATTATAGAATTATTATTAAAGATAGATAAAATATCAATTAGAACAAAAATAAGGATTAAAAATTTAATTGGAACAGATATGAAAATAAGATCTTATTATATGATTATTGTTAAAGACATATAAATTTTTATGGAATAGAAAAGAAAATTAATATGTAATATGGGGAAGGAAATATGTGGAATCTGACAGAGAATATATATGTATACAGTATATGGTAATAGATAAAAAAGATAATATTGGTATTAAATTACATAATTACAATGTTAAAAAGAAATAAGATGGGAAACACATTGGTACAATGCAATGATGCATATAAATATAGCATATGGCAATAGATAAAAATGACTATATTATTAGTTTATACAATTTGTTAAATAGAAATAAGATGGAAAACATAATTTGGGTAACGTAATGAAGTTAGAGAAGAAGGGCGTGTACTTAAAAAAATACAATGGTGGCAAAATTGATATTAAAAGGGGATAAATATTGGATAATATAAATTAAGATGAATTTATGAATGATTAATGGAATGATATAATTTGATAAAATTTGCAAATATGACAAGTACAAGAATATATGAGTAAGGGATATAGAGAATGATTAGGAACATAGAGATTGATATAAAGTAATATATGAGAACATAAAATGGAAAATTGGTAATAGGTAATGATATGAAATTAGATAAGAAAGCTGAATATGTCATTATGGTCATGTTTGATTTAAAATGTAAAAAACCTGGAACCACACTGTTCACCCAAAGATGTATTTTAAAAAATAAAAAATATATTAAAAAAAGAACTCTAGTATAAATATGCCATATTGTTTATGATGACATATTGTCAGTCCAGGTAGCTGCTACCAGAGAAGTCGCTTCTGATAACAGCATATATTTTTAAGAGTATATACTTTTCAGTCTGGAGGAAAAAAAACACTTTCTCTTGAAAGTATATGAGACATTTTTGCTGTGAGAAGAAGGAAAAGGCCAGGGAGCTTGATCAAATTCATGAATTTAAAAAGTAAGCGGTGTTGTGGTTCAACGGTAGCCTGGGGAGACGGCAGCAGAATCAGACAGTGGGGAAGAACAGGGAATCAGTCCGGGAATCTGGGAAGGACTCAGACGAGGGTCCTGTGTCTGATACAGAGATGGGGCCAGGACCATCTGGGAGTTATGTGCTGACTCTGGAGCCTCCAGAATCTGGCAGCAGCAAGGCAGAGGAACAAGGGGAGCCTGTTCCCAGTGCACATGTGTGCAGAGCTGCCAGAAGGCAAGAGCAGCTAAGAAAAAAGGGGAAGCTCAAGAGTAAGGCTTGGAGGTGATTGCCCCTCCCATAAGGTTTAAAGGAAGTGCAAAGGTAGGGAAAACTTTGCAGGAAGCAATGTCATTAGCTCTGATCAGTTTGGACTCTGAAAGTTCCATGGTGAATTTGTTCTCTGTTTGGTTTTGAAAGACTAATTGGGACTTTAGTTGTTGGCAGCACTTCAAGTAAGATATGATGCGTTCTTATCAGACATCTCTCAAAGAATTTTGGCAGACGTCCCTGGGACTAATTATAACTGGTTAAGACTCATTCTGGGCTGTCAATGATGATAATTCACAGCCATTGAACTAAAATAAAAGGGTTTGGGATTTTGGTG
The DNA here is from genome assembly GCF_049901735.1 of Notechis scutatus. Lineage (NCBI taxonomy): Eukaryota > Metazoa > Chordata > Lepidosauria > Squamata > Elapidae > Notechis > Notechis scutatus. The sequence goes on along the minus strand of NC_142009.1, from coordinate 319,485,623 downwards.
TCTCAGGAAGCCTTGGTCAGAACAAGTGGAAATTCATTCATCTTTTCTTGAATGTCAGTTTGGGTCTAGATGTTTCATGATGACAACGATTATGATGATGATGATGATGATGATGATATCCATTTAGTAGTGTCTGACTCTTGCCGATTCTATGGGTCAGATCTCCCCAATTCTTCTAATCTTGCACTACTTATTTCATTATAATAATACATGCAAAAATTACCCTACAAAGTCAAAACTAAAACATATACATTGGAACCTCCAGTCATGATCATAATACATGCCAAGACTTTGGTTGCAACCCAATTTGGTTGTGACTGGAAGCAAGACTGACTGCTCATGCACGGACCAAAAAAATGGCGCAGAAGGAAAAATCGCCACAGCTATATTTGGTCACCATCCGAGGATGTGTTCGTAACCAGAGTTAAACATTTTGTGAATTTTTTGGTCAGCTCCTGATTTGGTCGTGGTCAGAAGCATTTGTGAGCCGAGGTTCCACTGTACCCTGGTTTACATTCCTAATACAGTAGGATGCATAGTATATTAGCAAGGGGGCGTAGGTGACTATTTTGAAAAGACCCAATTCTTAGTAAACCACTTCTAATCATAAAGCATTGGTGTCTAATTCTCTCTCGCTACAAATTCCAAAGCTGTTTTAAATTCAGGTTCATGAATATTAGAGATGAAGGATCACCTCCTAATCCAGAAATGATGAATCCTTAGATGGCTGAGGAATGCATGAAAGATTTTGTGACAGTCAAGGGGCAAAGTGATAATGCAAATAGCCAGAGCTGAAATTTGTTCAGTTTCTGTGTATTTATGTATGTGTGTGAGTATTTATGTTAAATCTTTTCTAGGGCTTGCCCTAAATGCTTCGTGTGCTTACCTCAAAATATCAAGGAACCATAGTACTATATCAGCCTTTGGCAGCTATTCAGATATGGCTTCAGGAATCACAGGAAAAGTGGCTTTAGAGCTTTTAAGAGGGATCAAGACTTCTAACTTGTTCATCCTGGATTCTTAACCTAAAAAATGGGACTGTGTTGAGGTGGTTTGGATTTATCTTAAGAAAAGCCAAGTCTCCATTGTGGTGCCAACATGATTTTCTTTGTGAAGGCCAAGAGCTGATATAATTCACCTCAACAAGCTACTTTGCATCACCTTGCAACCTCCTTTTATTCTCCTCTTAGGTTTGCCAAAGCCAGAAGAGACTTCTGTACAAATTGGCTTGCTGTCACAAGCTAACAGGTTTATGCTTAGAAATTAGATGTCCTTTTTGAAGGAAAATATTGGAGGGTTTGCTCAGCACTTGCACTATCCCATCCATTCTTGCATCCAATCCATGTTTGCATTAGGGGTGTAATTAAAGGTCTTTCCACCATCCAGGAATATTAACTGGGTAGGTATTAGAAACAGAGTCTTTTAATGATCAATTTTGTAGGTGGAATTCTCACCCAGCAGCTGAGAGCTTATCCACAATGCTTGGCTATCCAGTTGCCAGAGCAAACCAGCAATTATTCTTGGAGGGCAGCAACAAATTAGATCACCCTTTATTTATCCTCCCTATTTACCATAAAAGCACTTCTGGCCACAATTTTCTGAAGTGCATCTTTCCAAGTTATGTGTATCCCTATCATTTCAGATAGGGCTCTTCGGTTTGTTGCAGGCTGTGTTTTTGGTTAATTTTGCTGAGACAAGAATGCTACTCAGGTGAATCAATGGTTACTATGGTCTCTAATGTAATTTAAAGTTATCTTGACCAGGAACGCTGTAACAGCACAACACATTTGCTTGTAAATATAAAATTCCTGATACAAAATCTGCAAAAAAGACCTTTTTCACTTCTCCCCACCTGCAATCCCCCCCTTGTTACTTATGTTTTCCTATGCTGTATTAAAGTTCAGTTATAGAACTTTGTGATCTAAGTACAGGACTTTAAAAAAAACAGGGAAGAGAAACAAAAAATAGCAATTAAATGTATTCCTGCTGGCTTTTGTAACATAAACTCTCTCACTTTAAAAAGGCAAATATTGTAATTCTTCTTCAGTTACAGCATTCCTGGTAGAAGTTGCTCTAAAAGACTTTAGAGGCAAACAGGCCTGTCAGACAAGTTGGTATTTAACAGCTTGCTATTGTCTACATTTAAGCACATTTGATGTTTTAACTGTGTGGTATTCAGCAGGTTCTGACCAGTTCTAGAGAACTGGTAGCGGAAATTTTGAGTAGTTCTGAGAACCTGCAAATACCACTTCTGACTGGAGATTTTACAGTATCCTTCTCCTGCCACGCCACCAAGCCACACCCACAGAACTGGTAGTAAAAAAAATTGAATCCCACCACTGCTGTGTATTTATATATATATAAGCTCAGTTTGTGTGTATACATACATGTGTGTTGTGACTCCGAGACTTGAACCTGATCAATCAACAGATGTGGGTTCGAGCGAGGAAGAAGATCTGGCACTGAGATTTGAGCCTGCATTATTAAGTGACTTAGAGGGGAGTCAAGTAGAGGGAGAGGAGTTGGATTTGAGAGATGAACCTGATTTATTGGAAGATTCAGAGGCCACTCTCTCCTCTGAACCTACTTCCCTAATTAAACCTCAGGTGTTAACTGTTAATCAGGAAAGTGTGTCGGAGGTTTCAAGCGGAGATGAAACTGCCGGATGCTGGCTGGATGCCAGAACTAGGAGAAGATTGAGACGTCAATCTCAATTAGAAAAGAGATGTCCAGCAAAGGATTAATTAATGAGACTGACACGCCCTCTCTTAGAGGATATAAGAGAGCACATGACTTTGTAATATTTGCTGGAAACAAAGTGAGTTTTGCCTTGGAAAGTTTTGCGTCTGATTACTGCGTGGTGATTTACGAACTATACAGAATTGCCGGACAGATTCTAGGAGGATTGCCAAAGGACTGTGATAACAGAGCAATTGAATCTTCTGTCTCTGGTTTTGTAAAGTATTTGAACTATATAACTTGAAGTTTCATCTGTGGATACAGGTGGAACAGAACACATGTGTATATAGGCAATGCATGCAGATGCCCAATCATGGACAAATATCCTTCCTTCCTTCCTCCCTCCCTCCCATCCTCTATCTATCTATCTATCTATCTATCTATCTATCTATCTATCTATCTATCATCTTTTGTTTAAAAATTGCTTTCTTGGAATAGAAATGGGGAAGGTACAGCAGCTGGACAATTGTCCAATGGAAGAACATGATAGTCTATTATCCATACAGAAATAAATTGCAAGTTGTCCTCTGTACTCCTGTAACCTCCATCTGAATCTGAAAATCATGCTAGAATGTTGAGCTTCCACCAATGTATACATGTGATATTATTGTAATTTAAGCTTAAATATTTCACAAGTTTAAATGTGTTTGCATTAGGACTGGGGCTAGCAAGAATTCAAATTTAACATCTTTAATTAATATATCTTTTGCCATTGATTTTTGCCTTGATTACTTACTGATTTTTATTTACAATAATATATTCATAATGTATATATTATGAATGTAGCCAGTTGCTTCTTCTAATTAATCATTACTATGAAATATGTGCATAATTCTGGGTCCTGTTTTGATTATTTCTCTAGGACTCACTACTAACTTAGCGATTATCTCAATAATTTGTATGGTTTGATCTTAATTCAATCACATCCTCCATCAGGTAATGACTCAGCTAGGGAAAGGATTTACAGTAGAAGTTGGAGCATTTATATCCCAACCACTCTCTGCCTCCTCACCTAATGATCCTATCCAGATTAGGTGAGAAATGAAACCTCCCTGGGGGACATATTTGGGGTTCTCCTAATCAACTTGCTCAGACTGAAGAAGCTACTAGGATAAGCAGCACAACGTTGAGAAGCAACAAGAAAAGAAGTTCAGTTGACCTGACTCAACTTGTTTCGCTTATTCTTCTTTTATTTTTCTTATATGTACCCATTTCATGTATTCACAACTATGTATACACTTATACTTATTATCTTGTAAACAATTGGCAAATCAAATAAATAAATAAAAATAAATAAATAAACTCAACTTTGATGACTGAGACTCTTCATCTAACTCATGGGTGTCAAACCTGCAGTGTCATGTTTCTGTCACATGATGTTTTGTGATGTTTTTCTCCTTCGTGGAGTTGGGGTGGGCGTGGCCTGCATGTGATGCATTCGGCCCATGGGCCACTAGTTTGACACCTGTTATATAACTCAGGTAATGGACTAAACCAGGGTAACAAAGTTTTGCTTTATTTCTGCATGAGGTTGGGATATGTTGAATCAGATCATTATTAGTAGTTTGGAACAGCTTTGTATGCATCAGTTCACTAAGACCAAATTGTAGATTCATTTGCTTGCTCTCCAAGTCCATGTTTTATCCAAAGACAACCAAAAGCTCTTCTGCAAGCAAAAATAATTCACTCCATCACTGAACTGTGATCAAGAATCTATAATGGAAATTGCTGGGACTTCTCTGTGCGTATCTTAAATAAGAAATGACCGTTTAAAGGAGGGGTTGAACTATTGGTTAGATTATTGTGTTTCTGAATACAAGTGTAGGTGTGTGATGTAAGTTTTAAAGAAAAGCAGCTGAATATGCTAGTAGTCCCAGTAGAATTATTCTACACAAACATGAAAAATAACTAGACTGTCACACTGTAAATCATTGACAGTAAGTCATATAGAATACAGTGAAACCATAATAGAAATTTGAAGAATCACAAGGGATAAACAAACAGCACACATAGGACCTGAGCCCTGCTAATGAATCACATCACTCATTGTTCTCTTAATGGCTCAGCCATGGATAACTTGCATAATTCAATTAAAAGGAAGTTTCACTGAAACAGATGGAGCCTGTCAGAACTAAAAATAAATAAAATAAATAAACTTAAATTGGCATCAAAGAACTTTTCACAGAAGTAACAAGGTCGGCAGCTGCTTGATGATCAGACATTTTCCTCCACCCCATGTTGCCCCTTCCATGACCCTTGAAAAATATATGTATCTCTTTTTCTCTGCAAAATGGAACATAATCTATTTTCATTTTTATTTCCCTGACAGTTAAGCATGGTGTGTTATGAGCTAAGATGTTACTAGTTTGTATTTGGAAATCCCACAGTATTTTAATCTGCTCATTCTTGACTACTTTTTCAGCTCTGTGTTTCCACCAATTTTTCATTAACGGGACATGACAATTTTTATGGATGTTCCACTGAATCATTTTGGAGCAAAACATTTTGTGTTATGTTTTGTTTATAGTTTGTACAATTTTCTTACAAGAGCTGAATACATGATCTACTGTTTCTTCTGTTCTTTGCATAGTCTGCACTTTGAAACATTTGATAGTTTTTAATTTCTGCCCTTGATTTCATTAGTTTGAATAGTTTGCTCTTGAGTAGCCAAAATCAAGCCTTCGGGTTTTTTTTTTATGTTACAGTTATAAACCATTGGGCAGGTTTTATTTTTATCCATTTTCCACTCAAACGTTTGTAGAAATTGTCCATGTAATTCTTTTCCTTGCCAGCAATGTGTTTTTGATTACATTATTTTGATATTCATGTTTTTATTTTCTGCATATTCAGTAAGTTCCAAATGAAGAATAGAAAAGACACATGGAAAGGCAAAGAATAACATGGCCAGTACATGAAAAATTAGAGGGCAAAGATAACAACAACAAGATCCAGTGATAGTTAAGAGCAGGAAAGTTGAAGAAAAAGACAGAGGGGCTAATTCCCCTCTGGGGTCTATGCAGGGCTAATTCTGGTTGCACAGGGCCAAGCCTTCAGAACAAATGCTTACAAAGCCAGAATTGAGAAAACAGCAACAGACAGAAAATGCTGCCCCTGCAAAGAAGTTGAAGAAGCAATAGCACTTAACCTAGTTAAGTGGTGAGAGCAAATCACACAGACTGATTATAAACAGCAGCACAACAAAGGAGCAACAATGGTGCATTGAAAGATCTTCAAGAAATACTGTTTGCATGCAAGCAAGAACTGGTGGGTATCATAAAATAGAAAAAAGTAATGGGTGGAAACTAATCAAGGAGAGAAGCAACTTAGAACTAAGAAGAAATTTCCTGACAGTTAGAACAATTCAACTTGAATTGGAACTTGAGTTGTCAGTGGAACAACTTGCCTCCAGAAGTTTTTGAATGCTCCATAAGAGATTGGATAACCATTTTTCTGAAGTGGTGTAGGGTTTCCTGCCTAGACAGTGGGTTGGATTAGAAGACCTCCAAGGTCCTTTCCAACTCTGTTCTATTCTATTCTATTCTATTCTATTCTATTCTATTCTATTCTATTCTATTCTATTCTATTCTATTCTATTCTATTCTATTCTATTCTATTCTATTCTATTCTAATAGAAAGTGGAGAAGCTTAAAGTGCTCTGGGACTTTAGAACTCAAACTGATGAGTACCTGCCACATAACACCCCAGACTTAACAACCATCAATGAGAAAGACAAATAGTCTGGATAGTGGACCTGGCAATATCTAGAAACAGAAGAGGAGAGAAAGAACGGGAGAAAATTACAAAATGCAAAGACCTGCAAATAGAAGTATAATGACTGTGGCAAAAGAAAGCAAAGATTGTAATAGGTACCTTGGGTACAATCCCAAAACACCTGGAGCACAATCAGCATTGATAAAATCACTGTCAGTCCATTGCAAAAAGCAGTTTTGCTCATAATAGCTTACATCTTGCAATGTAACAAGATCAGACCAAGAAGGGAAGGGATCTGAGAGTCCCTGGGTTTTATGCCCTCTGTTGGGATTTGAATTTGAGCTTGTATTCTGATTGGTTGTCAGAATCCCATGGGGCCATGCAGAGGCAACTCTGTAGACTGTCCTGAGTCCCAGGCTTGGTTGAGCCTTGCTGGATGATGATGTAATGAAAGGGCTTTGGGATTCATATTATGGGTCTGCTTGAAGGAGGTAGATCTTCATTATGTAAAATAGATTGGCCCAGGCCTTAATGGTCCAGTGACAAAGGTGTGTGGGGGGTGAGTTTCTGCCTCTCTGAGGTTCTACTTCTCTTTTAGGGGAAATATTCTGCCTTTTTAATATATCCTAAAATATTTCATTTCTCTAGGAGAGGGGTGGGTTTTAACTTCCAACAAATCATGTCACTTTTTCCAATGCCATTGTAATTTCAAACGGTCACTAAATGAACTGTTGTAAGTTGAGGGCTGTAAGTTGAGGGCTGTACTTCCTGGGTCTTCAAAGATGGAATTAATTGTTGGAACCTGGAGTGCACCAACCCTGCTACATCAAATTGACCAACCAGATACTAAGAGAAACAGGTGGCCCCTCAAGTAATCAGGACTTGTGCCATGTACAGCTGTCAGCCCTCCTAGTTAAACCAGACAGGAACCACAGTACGATGAATTGAGTTTTTATTATTGTAAGGTTATGTTAACATAATCTTGCAAATCTGAATGTACAAACTTCCTGCCACCACTTTAACTGCTTGATCCATTAGGGTGGGTTCTTCCTATGTTTCTTTCCCTGACCATTATGCACTGGCCATGCCCATTGCCTGGTTTAGCAAAGGGGGGAAAAGTCCTGATACATTACATGATGCTGCCGTGTTGATGCAAGTTTGACACCCCTGCTCTAGATCCCCCATACATCTCATTAGAAGGGCTTTATGGGTGGTGGAAGCACCTTGAATCACACCCAGAAGCAAATTGACAACCAGCTTGTAAAGCTGAGGTGTTACATCGGCGTACTGAGGTATGCCCATTGCTGCTTGGGCAGCTGCATTCTAGATGAGCTGAAGCTTCCAGCCAAGTAGAGTCCATTGCAATAGTCACACTGTGAGGTGATCAGGGTGGGAGTAGTGACTGAAGGGGACCCTGATCTAGCAATTTGTGCATCAGAGGAAGCTGGGCAAAGGCCTTCCTGGCTATAAACACCACCTTTTTTTTTTTTTTTTTTATCAAGCAGGACCTGTGACTCCAGAAAGACAGCTAAAATTGTGCACCACTCTTGAATGGAGTAATACCACCCCATCCAAGGTCATATTTAGAATATCACCAGATCTGGATGGTACAAGGATTGGTAGGACTGAATCAGAGCTGATACTTCCCCATCCACTGGGAGAGAACCTTAACAGCTTCCACCTGACCAGCCCAGAATCAAAAGATATAATTGGGTATCATCAGCATACTGATGTTATCAAACACGACGGGATGACTTCAATGTAAATTTTAGACTTGTATCTTGGGCAATGACAAGGAACACTAATAACTCTAGTCCAAAACATCTAGGCCTGTAAACTTATGCTTGCTGGAAGTTCTGTATGTAGGAAGAGTCTTAATGAAGGAATCAGATGACATATCTCCATGACAAAAGGTCAAAGATAAATATCTTGTTGATTGCTCAGACTACTCCAATCCTCTTTTCCAAGAGGGAGAACCACTTCTCTTGAGGCATGTGATCTGCACGTAGCAATTTGATTCTTAAGTGGTTGCTGGCCTGTGTATTTGCTGGTGGCCCTGGTATTTAGGTAGTGCTGGAGTATCTAGTTTTGATTATCACTTTCAAGTGAAAGCTACTGTGGTCTGTTTCTATGGAGACAGGATTACAGATCCAGGATTTGTGAAGCTGAGTAGGATAGTAGAGATGCTTTAAATCAATTCACAATGCAAATTGCCGACCAGCAGAAGATGCTCTTAATGGTAATAATAGTAATTCTAACTGAAGGAGAAATATACTGGGCTTGGAAATGCTGTTGCTGTAACCCCCCACCTTTTTTTAAAAAAAAAATCAGCATCCTGAAGCTTATCTAGACTTCAAATGATGCCCTAAACAATAGTGACCCTTAGATTTTCCACTGCTTAATTGACAAAACATCAATGTTCAAATTTTTAAACTTTAATCAGTCACTCAGAATGATCTGTACCATATTAAGTTGTTCCTGGGGTTTCTAGCTGGATCCCAATGAGATCATGTGGTCTCTGCTTATCTCCATGGTGGTACTTTCAATCCACTTCAATACAGTTTCCAAATTTCCTCCAACTGTTCATTCATATAATTTACCTAATTTCTTTCTGAAATACTCTGTATTTTCTACAAGATTCAAATTAACATTTCAATATCTGTTTTTGAATAGGCATGCTCCTAACAATTCAGAGTCCATAATGGGTTAGAAATCTAAAATGCTCCATCTGGGGAGAAGGAAGGAAGGAGAGGAGAGGAGAGGAAAAGATATGGCTTAGCAGGAATACTAAGCAATGTGGTATGGTTAGGATGCTGGATTGATGATTAGCAAGCCCGCGTTCAAGATCTGAATGGTGGGATGAACTCCTGTCATGTGCTCTAGTACCTGCCCACATAGCAGGTCAAAAGCAAGTAATTGCAAGTAGATAGATAGATACCACTTTGGTGGCCACATTAATGGGGACATGAAAGGAGTCTCCAATCAGGCATTCCCCGGGTAAAAGTGAAGTCAAAGCTCATCCTTTCAACATGAAGGCAAGTAGGTGTACTGATGTTTAAAAGGATCTGAATGTTTTAGAAAACTGCAAGTTGAACATCACCCAATTGTATGATGTAGCTGCTAAAAAGGCAAATGGTGTTTGGAATTCATTTTAAAAAAACATAGAATCCAGACCACATGGGGAGTATATCTAATTGTACTCTACCTTGGTCAGGCTGTATATGGAAGACTGTGTCCAAAAAGGATAACAACAAAGAAATGATTTGAGAGGAGAGCCAACAAAATGGCAAGGAGAATGGAAACCAAGTCATATGAGAAATGGTTAAAGGAAGTAGATATCTTCAGGCTCCAGAAGAGACAGCTCAAAGTGAAATGACAGCAGTTTTCAGATAACTAAAATATCAAAATAGGGAATGAACTTGTTTTCTATTGTCCCAGAAGGCAGGTCCAGGATTTTTAGAGGAGAGTCAAGTTACTTATTAGGACAAAAGTTCTGATAGTGATATTAGTAGTGAAATAAGCTGCCTTAGGATTTGACCTGATTCCCTTTACTGGAGTTTTTCAGAGACTGTCATGCTTTAATGCATGGACATCAAATGTGCCATGTCACATTGCTGTCATGTGACATTTCGTGACATTTTCCCCATTTGCAGAACTGGGATGCCCTGCGTGTGATGCATCCAGCCCAGAGGTGGGCTGCTGGGGGTTCACAGGGGTTCGGGAGAACCCCTATCTAAGATTCTGCACAGTTCAGAGAGCCCCCAAATCCCACTCCTGTTTGGCCCCGCCCACTCCATCCTGACCCTCTCAGGAGTCCCCAGGCGGCCCGTTTCGGGGAGGGCGAAAAATGGGCCTCCCAGAAGTTTGGGAAGGCCTGAAATGGGCCCGTTTCCAGATTTCAGAGAATCTCCAAAGCCCGTGAAGGACAACGATGCCCCCCTCCCTGCTGTGGTACAGGAGGCCGACTAGGTCATGCCCACCATGGCCACACCCACCCAGCAACTGGGCAGAGAACCCCTTGCTAAAAATTTTGAAACCCACCCCTGATCCAGCCAGTGGACTGTCAGTTTGACACCCCTGCTAGTGAATCCTGCACGGAGCAGGAAATGGAACAGATGTCCTCCGAAGGAATTAACTTCTAATGCCATGAAGAAGAGATGGACTGTCTTCTTATTTATAATTCATGCTATATATATGATTCATATCTTGGTTTCTGCCTATAGGGAACTGAACACTGGAGGTATCTATCCAGTTTAATTATTACAGAAAACAAATACAGCATCACATAATTCATTTTAAAAAGAGTCTAGCAAAGTCCATACAGTTAATGTACTTAATGCTATGAGACAACTTGTACATCATAAATTCTATTACATATAAAGTTGTATTTGAATTCCTGCATATTTTCTGTGGCGTTCTCCCAAAGACAGACAACTAAAGGCAGACATTAGAAGCAGACACAAAGCCTTTGGCTGCGCATGCAATAACCTGGACATGTTTTCCATAATTACTAAAAGGGGAGGAAAACCTAATTTTCCATCCTTTTTTCTAAGTCAACTGCATTGAACTGGACTGTGTGATTTTGCTGGGAAGGCTGAAAGAACAAGTTAAATCAACTGATCCATTTTTCTTCCCATGGGTACAACGTTAAATCAGCTTTTGCTTTTGATAAATAAACGACATTTTTTTAAGATGGTAAATCAGTTTCATATTATTTTTCCCCCAAAAGATGCATTGCAACTATTTATTTTCCTTTGGCAGAGATGGCAAATATAAACGAGCCCAAATATAGTTTATTTCGTAGTAATTCCCATATGGATGAAGTCTACAAGTGAACAAGAGGATGTGTATATGTGGGTATATTTTCATTTGGATGCTGATAGGTTCAAGAGAGAGAGAAAGATAGAAGCAATCGACAAGCGGAATGAAACAAAGAGATATTTAATAGAAAACCAAAATATCAACAGAGCTTTGACACTAACAAATTTCTTCTCTTTGCTGATAAAATGAGTTCATGTACTGCTTGAATGATATGGATGGAGAAGAAAATATGTTCCAAAATTCTTCTTTAACCCTATGATGAAGGAGGGGTGGAGAGATGTCACTGGAAGGAGATAAAGAAAAAAAAATAATGGCTATGACCATCTAATAGAAAATATATATATATATATATATATATATATATATATATATATATATATATATATATATATATATATATATATATATATATATATATATATATTCATTCCAATCTTACGCGGGAGAAAACCCAAATAACCAAAGATCCACATACAAATACCCTGAGAACCTCAGAAACACACACACACACACACACACACACACACACGTGTGTGTGTGTGTGTGTGTGTGTGTGTGTTTTCTGAGGTTCTCGCGGGTATTTGTATGTGTATCTTTGGTTATTTGGGTTTTCTCCGGCGTAAGATTGGAAGTATCTAGGCAACGTTTCGATGAAGTCTCATTCATCATCTTCAGGCTTCTGTCTTCAGCTCTGTGCTTCTCAGAGTGATGTGAGCTTGCAGCTGCTTCTTCCTTTTAACTGCTAGTGGGGGTGTGACTTGATTGGGTGGGGGCTTGGCTGTGTTCTGATTGGGTGGGGGTGTGTTCTCATTGGTTGGGGGGTTTGGCTGTGTTCTGATTGGTTGGGGGGTTGGCCATGTTCTGATTGGCTGGAGGTGTGTTCTGTTCAGGTGGGGGCTTGGTTGTGCTCAGGTTGGTCTTAGTTACTGGGGGATTTGAGCTGGTGAGCTGTGATCTTGCTGTTTGGCTTCGAGTTCGTGGTCGTGCTGCATCTTCATGGTGGGGGTCAGTTCGCTTCATGTATGGCTCAGAGGGGTTTGAAGTGGGTAGTGATGCAGCTGCAGTGCGGCTTCTGGTCTGTGGTTGTGTCTCATCTTCTGTGTGGGTGCGAGTCTGCTTTTTACGTGGAAGTGTGGTGGTGGCATCTTGTGTGGTCCTCGTGGGTGTGGGTCTGGTGTCATTCATCATGTTAGGTACTCGTCTGTTCATGAGGGCGGGTTTCCAAATGGCTGGTAAGCGGGAGGTGTCATCTCTTTTATTCATGCTGTGTGGGCGTTTTTCTATCTCTATGGCTTCTCTTTATTCTGTTATTCTGTTATTGAATTATTGAAATTATTAAAAGAACTACAATGACGTGGGAGAATACCCGAACCAAGCCGAACACCATACATGTAAGTACCCGCGAAAACTTAAGAAAACAAATATCAAACCTCTACGGGGAGGAAATAAACAGCCAGATCAAAACCTACGAGAAACTGGAAATTAAAAGAGCAGGAATACTATGTGACCTCCAATTCCTACGCAGCTGCAGAGACAACAATACTACACCAACCTGCTTCAAATTAACATTTCATCAAAGCACAGCAGCCACTAAACGTATCCTGAAAAGAACTGAAATGGCTCTACTACGGAACGAGCTCCACAATAAGAGATTCCGATTAGATCAGTTAAACAAAGATTTGCTAGCACTATACCTGGAACTGAGCAGCAAAATCCACCCTCTACTTTGGGACAAGATAAAACAACTTACAACTTGGAGAGCTGATTCTGAAGGCATTTACAAACAGGAAAAATTATTGAAAAAATTAAAGAAATTAGAACATGACAAGAAAACCCCCAACAACTCACAACAACACCTGAAACAATTAGTGCACAACGTTTCCAACAGAGAACTCACCAAAACAGAAACAGATGTTCTAACCAAAGGATTCAATTATGCTATAGCACCCCAAAAAATCCCCACAGAATCCATCATATGTGCAGTAGAATCCAGCCTAACTAAATTAAATACAGATGAAGCTGATAAAATAAGACACCAAGTTACCAATATCCTATGCACAAGCAAGCCACCCAAAAGCAACTTACAGAAAAATGAAATTAAAGCACTACAAACCCTGAAAAGAGATAGCAGCATAATCATCCTCCCAGCAGACAAAGGAAATGCCACTGTAGTAATGGACAGAAAAGACTACGAAACAAAATTGACAGACCTACTCCAAGACTCCACATACAAACCCATAAACACAGACCCAACCACATATCTGGAAAAATTAACCAAGAAGAAAATTATAACCAGCCACATAAGCAAAGAGATCCAACACACGATTATACCCAGAGAGAAATCTTCCAGATGCCCCAAACTATACGGCCTCCCAAAAATACACAAAGAAGGCATACCTCTCAGACCCATAGTCAGCTCCAGAGGAGCACCACTACAAAACCTAGCCAAATACCTAGCAAAGCAGCTACAGCCCCATGCTGAAACAGCAGCTTCACATGTACAAAACTCATACCACTTCTTGGAAATGATCAAAGATCTACACGTGGAGCAAGAAGATCTGCTTGTAAGTTTTGACGTGGTTTCCCTATTCACTCAAGTCCCGATAAAAGAGACCCTTGAAATCATCAAAAATAAATACCAACCAGCCAAACACCTCATGGAACTAACAGAACACTGCTTAACCAACACATATTTCATATACAAAGGACAAAGATACAAACAAATAGAAGGAGCCCCCATGGGATCACCACTGTCACCTGTCATTGCTAACCTGTTCATGGAAGAATTCGAATCCAGAGCCCTGGCCAATGCCATCCTCAAACCCAAACTATGGTTAAGATACATCGATGACACATTCGTGATTTGGCCCCATGGACAAGAAAACCTAAACAATTTCCTAACACACCTAAACAGCGCACACCCCAAAATCAAGTTCACCATGGAAACAGAAACAAACAAACAACTACCATTCCTAGATGTACTAATCTACAAAAAAAACAGATGGCACACTAGGACACACCATATACCAGAAGAAAACACACACCAACCGCTACCTCAACGCCCAATCCCACCACCACCCAGCACAGATAAACTCCGTGGCTAAAACACTAATTACCAGAACCAAACGCCTGGCAGACAAGACACACATTAAGGCTGAACTATGCACCCTGACTAAAGTACTGACAGCCAACGGCTTCCACAAAAGCAAAATCACCAGCTTGATCCACAAAAACACACCGAAACATAATAGAGACCCAGAAGATGAACAGACCTATGGAACAGCTGTCCTGCCCTACATAAGAGGTACTACAGACAAAATTAGTAAGGTACTACACAGACATCACATCAGGACTGCCTTCAAAACAGACAGAAAAATAGCAGCCATCCTTAGCAACCCCAAAGATAAAATTGACCTGGAAAACCAAGGCATATACGAAGTCCCCTGTGCATCATGCCCGGCCACATACATTGGACAGACCAATAGAAGAATAAGTACCCGCCTGGATGAACACAAAAATGCAGTCAAAAAGCTGGAACACACTTCCTCACTAGTCCAACACATGGAAGCTACAGGTCATAGCATCAACTTCAATGGCACCAAAACCCTGGCCACTATGGAAAACCCTAGCCACAGAGTCATCAGAGAAGCCATAGAGATTGAAAAAGACCAGAAAGCATGAACAGAAGAGATGATTCCACCAGGCTGTCAATCATTTGGAAGCCTGCACTCACAAACAAAAAAATCTCCACACCACAAGCCAGGCAAACACCTGGGCACAAACAGATCCCCCTGATACCTCCAGCTCAAACACACCCCAACCAGGCACCCAGATGAAACCCAGCTTCCTAACTAATGATAGCCGTCCATTTACCCGAAGCCAAGCTGCACTAAAGGCCTCCATTAAAGTAACACAATGCTGCCAGCCAATCAAGATACAAAAAGAGCCAAAAAACAGACAGAAGATATCAGAGACACCCATCAAGCAGAACACAGCAAACTCCGAGACCAATAAACACAGACCAAGACTCCCAACCAATCAGGATGAAGAAAAAACCATTCTGGCACAGCAATAGGCTGCCCCAAATTTAAATCTGAAACCACTGTAAAAGTCTGACCCACAGACGGACACAATACAGAAGCCTGATGATGGCAGATGAGATTCTGCTGAAACGTTGCTACAACTTTAAAAGAACTACAATGACGTGGGAGAATACCCGAACCAAGCCGAACACCATACATGTAAGTACCCGCGAAAACTTAAGAAAACATATATATATATATATATATATATATATGTAGATTTTCACGGGTACAGGTATGTAGGTCTAGGTGTGTTCGGGTCTTTTCTCATGTAAGATTAAGAGTACCTTGGCAACGTTTCGATGAGGTCCCACTCACCATCCTCAAGATGGTGCTTTCGGCTTCCTGCCAGTGCAAGCAGTGTGTGATCAGAACTGCCATCTCTCTATAAATACTGGTGGTGGGGGCTGGTGTGCTGGGCTGGTTGCTTGCCTAATCTACAAAAAAACAGATAGCACACTAGGACACACCATATACCAGAAGAAAACACACACCAACCACTACTTCAACGCCCAATCCCACCACCACCCAGCACAGATAAACTCTGTGGCCAAAACACTAATTGCCAGAACCAAACGCCTGGCAGACAAGACACACATAAAGACTGAACTATGCACCCTGACTAAAGTACTGACAGCCAACGGCTTCCACAAAAGCAAAATCACTGGCTTGATCCACAAAAACACACTGAAACATAATGGAGACCTAGAAGATGAACAGACCTATGGAACAGCTGTCCTGCCCTACATAAGAGGTACTACTGACAAAATCAGTAAGATACTACACAGGCATCACATCAAGACTGCCTTCAAAACAGACAGAAAAATAGCAGCCATCCTAAGAAACCCCAAAGATAATATTAACCTGGAAAACCAAGGCATATATGAAGTCCCCTGTGCATCATGCCCTGCCACATGCATTGGACAGACCAATAGAAGAATAAGTTCCCGCCTAGATGAACACAAAAATGCAGTAAAAAAGCTGGAACACACTTCCTTACTAGTCCAACACATGAAAGCCACAGGTCATAGCATCGACTTCAATGGCACCAAAACCCTAGCCACTATAGAAAAACCCAGCTACAGAATTATCAGAGAAGCCATAGAGATTGAAAAAAGACCTGAAAGCATGAATAGATGACTCCACCAGACTGTCAATTATCTGGAAGCCTGCACTCTCAAACAAAAAAATCTCCACACCACAAGCCAGCCAAACACCTGGGCACAAACAGACTCCCCCTGATACCTCCAGCTCAAACACACCCCAACCAGGCACCCAGATGAAACCTAGCTTCCTAATAAATGATAGCCGCCCATTTACTTGGAGCCAAGCCGCACTAAAAGCCTCCAATACAGGAAACAAATGGTGCCAGCCAATCAAGACAAAAAAAAGCCACAAAACAGACAGAAGATATTAGAAACACCAATCAAGCAGAACACAGCAAACTCCAAGACCAATAAACACAGACCAAGACTCCCAACCAATCAGGATAAAGAAAAAACCATTCTGGCACAGCAGATGGCTAGCACCAAATTTAAAACAGAAATGGCTGTGAAAGTCTGACTCACAGACGAACACTATACAGAAGCCTGATAATGTCAGATGAGATTCTGCCGAAACGTTGCTACAACTTTAAAAGCACAACTATAATGACATGGAAAAATACCCGAACAAAGCTGAATACCATGCATATAAATACCCGCGAAAACTTAAGAAAACATATGTATGTATGTATGTATGTATGTATGTATGTATGTATGTATGTATGTATGTATGTATCAGAGGTGGTATTCAGCAGGTTCTGACCAGTTCTGGAGAACCGGTAGTGGAAATTTTGAATAATTTGGAAAACCGGAAAATACCACCTCTGACTGGAGATTTTATAGTATCCTTCCCCTGCCATGCCCACCAAGCCATGCCCACAGAACGGGTAGTAAATTTTTTTGAATCCCACCACTGGTATGTATGTGTACATGTACATATCTAGGGTTTCTATTAGATGGTAATATGTATGTGTCTCTCTCTCTCTCTCTCTCTCTCTCTCTCTCTCTCTCTCTCTTGTTGTGTGTGTGTGTTTGTGTGTGTGTGTGTTACATGCATTAATTGAAGTGTGGACTTCAACTCCCAGAATTCCCCTGCCAGCGAAGCTGGTTGGAGAATTCTGAGAATTGAAGTCTACACCCCTTCAAGTTGCCCAGGTTAAGATACACTGAGTTAAACTCTCTGATACTGATTTCAGTAGCCAATCAATGAGAATTAGCACTTCTAAATCTCAAACCAGAAGAGGAGCGTTGACTGGAATTGTAAAAGCTATTAAACCATCGAACTATCTGTGAACCAATGGTCGGTCTTCCATCATAGGAAATCATTTAATGGACCCTTAATGGAAGGAGATAGGAGCAGATTGCCTATAAGGTTGGTTCTAACTCATGTGTTCTATGATATTAAGAATAGCATGGCTTTGGGCTTTATTCATATTATCAGCTCTTTACTTCCTGAATGAGACAACACAGAGACCATAACTTTGTTATCTTTTGTGCTGAATAATTATAATACTTTTGGGTAGTTCCTGGCAATACAATTCAAAAATCAGCTCAGTTCTCAGCACTCTGTGTAACACATCCAAGGATGCTTTCTTGGATCAAATACTACAGTTACATCTGGGATGTAAATGGGATCAGTGTAAATATTTTGCCAGCAGTGAATAATGCTAAGTTTATATTCACAGAGAGGATCCCAAATGTTTTTTTTTTCTAATGCAGGGCTGTCAAACTCGCCACACATGGGCCAGATGCATCATGCGCTGGCCACGCCCTCGCCCAGTATAGCAAAGGGGAAAAAAGTTCCAATATGTCACGTGATCCCGCTGTGATAATGTGAGTTTGACATCCCATAATCATTAGAAAGCCACAGGCGCTGTTTGCTCGGTGTCAGCATCTGTCTGTGTGGTTAGTTTATATGACATTGCATCTAATTGTGCCGGTCCATTTCTACTTTCTCTGTCATAAAATATTTCTAGATAGTCACAACTTTGACACAACTGAATCCTACCAGGGATGTGGAGTCATTTTCAGGAAGTGCCAAGCTTGCCAGTTCCCTTAGTTCCTTGTGCCAACCTGGTTCTCTGAAAAGGCCATGGATTATTGGAAGCAAAGTTACATCAATTCACAAAAAGCAAATCATACAACCACAGATCACACCAAAGCCTAAATGCAGTAAACAACAATTATACAACAAAAATAACATTATACAGACACCTCAGATGGATGCAACACTGAACTGGATTTTTACACTGAATGCTTTCGCCAATAAGCTAAAGCTACAATCATCAATAAAAATGTTCTCTTTATGCAACAATATCATCAGAACAGAACAAAATGTATCCCAAGGTTTCAATAATAAAAATGACTTCATAATCAATCAAGCTAACAAAGGAGTGACAATTGTCATAATAAATAAAGTAGGTTATGTCAGGGAAGCTGAGAGGGAGGTCTCCAATACTATAGTCTACCAAGTCATCTCCTCAGATCTCCTTAGATTGTGGGTCAATCTCCCTAACAACATAATTTTAACCACCATGAGGTACTGTATACCAACAATCTGTACAAACATGGACTTTAAACCATGAAGAATATAATTTCTGATGCTGAAATAGACTTGCCACAAGACTGTGACTTTATGCTAACAATTACTTTACATTTGGCAACAGTACATACTGCAAGTCAGTAGCACAGCCATGGATGGGCACAGTATGCTGATATTTTCATGGCTGACCTAGATAAACATGTTTCTAAAATCTCACCTCCTTCTTAACTTGAACTTCGCTGATGATGCTTTCAGAATCTGGACACATGGAAACAAATCTCTTACCAGTAGCATAATAACTTGAAATTCTAGAACTAGAAAACCTTGAATTACGCCGTCTTCGGTCTGATTTAAGCATGGTATATAAAATCATACATTGCAATGTCCTACCTTTCAATGAATACTTCAGCTTCAACAACACAAGAGCACACAATAGATACAAACTCAAAGTTAACCGCACCAAACTTGATTGCAGGAAATACGACTTCAGCAATAGAGTGGTCAATGTCTGGAATACTCTACCCGACTCTGTAGTTTCTTCCCCAAACCCCAAAAACTTTAACCTTAGACTGTCTACTATTGACCTCACCCCTTTCCTAAGAGGTCTGTAGGGGGCGTGCATAAGCGCACCAACGTGCCTACCGTCCCTGTCCTATTGTTTCTCTTATTCTTCTTTTATTTTTCTTATATGTACCCATTTCATGTATTCACAACTATGTATACACTTGTAAACAATTGGCAAATCAAATAAATAAATAAATAAATAAATAAATAAATAAATAAATAAACTTCAACGACTTTGGCTTTATTGTATCCTCAACCTAGATCTATCTACTGAAGAAGTCCACTTCCTTGAAGACACTGTAAAACTACACAAAGACAATACTGTAATACTGGAACCTACAGTTTGCCATCCCTATCTATATACTTCTTGCTTTCACTCAGCAACATCACCAAATCTATCATCTGTAGCCAGTTTCTATGCAATAACCACATTTGTTTTGATCCGCCTGAGAGTGATGCTTAACTAGTGGGATTAAAGGCATTCTGGAGAACAAACTACCAACCCGATGAGATCAATAGACAAATCAATAGAATCAAATCTATTCCTGGGAACTGAATGCTACAGAAACAGAACAACAGGACACTACTGATTGTTACCTACTGTTCTTAGCCCAAACCATTCAAAGTCATTATTAGCTGTAACCAATATTGGACAATAACACAACAGAGCTAACTGACTCATATTGCATACCCAGTCTAAAGCAAATTCTCACAAGCAGCAAGAAATCACCAATGATGCCAACACAAGAACCAGTCTGAAACAAACCCAGATATCTACTTTGCCCCCACATTTAAACCAACAGCACCATCACAAGCCTCAACAAGTATACCCACAAGATGAGAGGTGTTTTCACATGCTCTTCCTCCATTATAGGCACAAGTTTTACATCAAGACTCAAAATAGAACATAATAATATCACAGCATTGTAGTCTCCCAGGACATGATGAACCTCAGAATTACTATTTTGTAAAGTAGGAGTTTAACAGCATTATCAAACAAGAAATTGCAGAAGTAACATACCATTAAAAGTTTCCAGGCAATATTAGTAAGTCTCAACAGAATGGGTTAACACATTACAGTTGCTATTGATAAAGCATTTCTAAACTATTTATGTAACCTGCATTTACATGATCAGCCTATCTTTGTCTCCCTTTGCTTCATCTTCTCCCCTCAGCTCAATTTAATAAGACTACATCAATCTAACTATTCCAAGCATCTGATAAAGTAAAATGCAACTTGCAGAAATTTGTGTTAAAATGTGTTAGTTTGTAAAGGTGCTACTAGATTCTTTTTTTCTTCAGCCAGAAAAGATTTGCCAGTAGGTTCTATCCAGATAAGATCTCAGCCAGGTAGAAGTTCTCAGCAGGAGAAACCATGCTTGCCAACAGGTTGTGTTAACCCTCCTTTTTCCTTTTCCAAAATACCCAAGTGAGAAGGCAGCAAAGCATCTGCTCCAGAGAATGTGCCATTCTTCCAAGTCATGCCAAACTTTGCATCTGAAAAGCAAATGGAAAACTCAAGTCTTCTTTTTTTTAAAAAATAAGTTTTCAAAGATTTCTTTTAAAATTGGAATAAATTTCTGCATTGATTGAGTCCAGTTTTTGCTTCATCCTGGATAATTTGGACTCTGCTGTGCTCTCTTTTCTTCATCCCTGTTATCTCTGCCTTAAAAGAGGTACAGGTGTAATACAAATACAAAATGTATTGCTGTGAAATTCTTCAATATATCCAGGTGAAGCTTGACAGGCTTAATGCCATCCAAATTGTCTACCATTCCTGTTCTGTTCATCTTACAATATATTCCAAAATATAAATGAAGCTCCAAAATGAGCCAGTTGCAAACTTTTTGATCCTTTCCAATTGTAGCTGATGGGTGGTTTTATTTTTTTAAAATGATTCTTGAAATGGTTTGAACTGAATTATTTTTCCATTAAATTTCAAACTCAGGGAGAATTGGGCCCTCTTGGAAGCCCAAACTGTCAATCCATGTCTAGCATACTGATTACTTGCTCCTTATACCAATAATAAAGGTTGCCAAGGTTATTTTCCAAATTAATACTGTGGATTTTCATGAGAAGCTAAGATTTGTCTGAAAGCTACCTGTAGCTGAATTGACACTTCACTGGAGATGATTTCCAATTGATCAAACAACACTTAGCCAAGCTTTCTTCCCCTTGATTGCAATGTTTTGTTTGAGGCAAAATATAGAATTTAAAATCCCTGTTTGGTATATGTCCCCTGAGAACTTTGGATGCAGCTGTCACATTCCCCGCCACCACCACCAAAGTTGCTACTGAATTGTAGTTTCTAAAGGGATAGTTAGGGAGTATCTGGCTATTAAGTCAAGTTAAAATCTCCATGATGAGACAATTACGTTTAAGAGTCTTGAAAGAGCACATAGATACCATCAAGGAATCTCTTTTTGAGATATTAAAAATTATACAGAATGGACCAATGTCAGAGAACTGGAGAGGAGCAAAAGTTACTGTTCTCAAAAAGTAGAAAAAGAGAACTCATATAACTATAGACTGGTCATCTTGATTTTGATAGGAATAGATAAGTATGGAAATGGTTTGTGAATATCAGAATGAATACCATATAAGAATCAGTATACCATTATCATGAATAAATTGTACCAAACCAATCTGTTCTATTTTTTTTTTAATGAAGCAACTTGTTGAATTCAGTGTCAAATATGTAGATGTGATGTGATTTCATTTCAGGAAAAGTTTCAGAAAAAATCTCTCATGAGATTCTAGTAGAAAATGAGGGGAAAAATTTCTGGATTATGCTACCACTAAAAGTAGACAAAACTGGATGAACAATTGTGCCCTATGTGTATATATATTAATGAATTGTTTCAAATGGGAAATATATGTTGAGAAGCATGTTGCAAGGCTCCATCCTAGATCCTGTACCAATTAACATATTTATAAATTACTTGGATGCAGAATCAGAGCCCTTCAGAGGCTTCAGTTTTTAACTGCTGGTACTGAATACCAGGGCAGCCTGTAATAAAACTTATCCTGTCTATGATATAATCATAGATGAGAGAACTGACTTGGATGTATTACAAAGACCTGGTTGAATCTGGAAGAGAAGATTCATCTTTCAGAAATGTGTTCAGCTTGTTTTAGTGTGTGGCATAGGGCGAGACTCCAGGGTAGTATTATGCAGGGATTCAGGGGCGATGTGGTAAAAAAAAATAAAAGATGGAGTCCAGTTTTGTCTTGATAAGCCAAACATGTTTATTCAGCTGAATGAAGATGGATCCTTCCCATTTATACATTTCTTTGCTTTCACTTGGTTACATAAGAGGAAGCTGGCACACAACTGATAAAGTATAGAGATATAGAAATTATTAATATATTCAAACATGCCTTCTGTGGTTTTGGTCACATGCCTAAATAACAGTCTAGTGGTTTCCTTTGGCGCTTTTCATAGCTTTGAGGGCCTGCAAAGGCCTCAATTTTAATTCTGCCATCTTGACATACGTTCCCTTTTGCCAATCATCACATTCATCAGATTTCTGATCAACAGTAGGGATGGGGGTATGGTAGTAATCATTCAGAAATGCCTTATGGTATCCAGGGATGCTGCTCCACAAATTGCTGGGTGTCAGATTCTCTTCCTTAAGTTGAATTCTAGGGATTCTATTCAACACAACAGAAAATACTGCTACCCTTCAAAAAGACCTTGACTATGTATCAGAATGGTCTTACATATTAGCAAAAAAATAACAGAAAATAAAATACAAGCTGAATAGTCAAGACCTTGTTGATGATCCAAATTCTGTCAAGGACCTTGGAGTGCTCATCTCTAATGATCTAAGCGCTAGAGCCCATTGTAACTACATAGCCAAAAAGGCATTAAGAGTTGTTAACCTAATCCTACATAGCTTTTTCTCTGGTAATATCACACTACTAACTAGAGCATATAAAACATTTGCTAGACCAATACTTGAAAACAGCTCATCAGTCTGGAACCCACATTACATATCTGATATTAACACATTTGAGAAAGTCCAGAAATATTTCACAAGAAGAGTTCTCCACTCTTCATTGCAGAATACCTTATGAATACCACTCATTGCAGAATACCTTATGCCACCAGACTCGAAATTCTAGACCTAGAAAACCTAGAACTACGCTGCCTTCAGTCCGATCTAAATATAGTATATAAAATCATACATTGCAATGTCCTACCTGTCCATGAATACTTCAGCTTCAACCATAACAATACAAGAGCACACAATAGATACAAACTCAAAGTTAACTGCACCAAAGTTGATTGCAGGAAATACAACTTCAGCAACAGAGTAGTCAATGTCTGGAATACTCTACCTGACTCTGTGGTTTCTTCCCCACACCCCAAAAACTTTAACCTTAGACTGTCTACTATTGACCTCACCCCTTGCCTAAGAGGTCTGTAGGGGGCGTGCATAAGCGCACCTACCATCCCTGTCCTATTGTTTCTTTTTATTTTCTTATATGTATCCATTTCATGTATTCATAACTATGCTTTTACTTATACCTATTATCTTGTAAGTGATTGACAAATCAAATAAAAATAAATAAATAAATAAATCAGCTTGGTCTTTTGTTGCTGAAGCAGTCTTCTGGCTGTGTAGCAACTTCCTTGGAGGAATGGGCAGCCTGATGAATTTCTATAAGGATGAATGCGCATTCATAAATGTTGCCAGGGGGTGGGGAGGGACACACATATCTGGCAGAAGTTATGGGGAAAGGATACAAGTATCTTTGTGGGTAACCAACTGAATTTGCTCAAAATGTGATGCAAATGGAAAGAATGTAAAAAAAAAAGGAAAGGAAGGGCAGGCAAATACAATTTTACACCTTTTCAAAGTTTTATTGCTTCTCTTCAATCAAACTTTCATCTAGAATATTGCCTCCCATTCTGAGAGCTGCATTTTAGGAATAACAAACTGAAATATCCAAATGAGAATGTTGTCCAAGAATAAGGATAAGGATAAGAAGCAATAGATTTAAATTAGAAGAACATAGATTTTGATTGGAGATCAAGAAAAATGTCCTAATGATAATAGTCACTTAGATCAGATTAGTGGTATAGAGATGTAACAGATGAGAGAGAGGGAGAGAGAGAGGGAGGGAGGGAGGGAGGGAGAGAGATGTTCACTAATCGAAAAGACTAAATTGTGAGCTCATGATATTTAAACAGAGGCTGGTTATGAACCTATAATTGTGGATTCTTGAACTGCGTAAAGGGTTCAAACAGCTTTCATATTTCACATCAGGACCTCTGTCATATCCTCAATATGGCAATTACCCCAGTGACCTCTCTTCTACTATCATGCACCTAAAGAACAGATTAACAAGAAACTCAACTAACAACCTCACAAGTTTCCTAAAAGGTTACCAGTATTGAAGGGCATTAAACTGTTTAAGAGGATCAAGAAGGATCCATTTCTCCCATTCAGGACCTAATCAAGGTTATCTATCAGGTAATCAGCATAGTTTCCATCCAATGCCGATTCTGAATATTACTGCAAAGGTCCACAAAATTGGCTTCCTCTAGGATAGATGGTAGTTGGAACTCAACATTGGTTGAATACTGGTGATTGTTACCAAGATTGGTCAGATTCAGGGTGGGCCTCTTCATAAAGCATTATACTAATCCCTCTTTCAACATTAGAAGACATTTTACCTCTCTTTTCAATGAGACATTAACTGCTTTCTAGATACAATGTGTAAACAAGGCATTACAAACTCTTGCTGATCAAATTATGGAGGCTGAAGCCAAATACCCAGGTTCCCTTCCCATCATTTTAGGAGATTTCAATCAAGCAAATTTAAGGAAAGAGCTCCCAAAATATTTCCAGCATGTAAGTTGTCCCACCAGAGGAAAAAATACTTTAGACCATTGCTACACAACAGTAAAAGATGCTTATAGGTCTTTATCACGAGCAGTTGTGGGACACTCTGACCACTGCATGATTCACCTTGTACTTGCCTACAGACAAAGACTTAAAACCATTAAACCAACAATTAAATTAGTGAAGACTTGGTTGGATGAGGCAAAGCTGAAACTCCAGGCCTGCCTTGATTGCACTGATTGGAATGTTTTTGAAGATGCCTCTGCAAACCTAGATGAGCTCACAGATACTGTAACATCATATGTTAGCTTCTGCAAAGACTTATGTGTAACAACAAGGAACCTGCAAATATATAGTAACAATAAACCTTGGTTCACAGCTAAACTTAAGCAGCTACGTTGATCCAAAGAGGAAGCCTACAGAAAAGGTGACAGAATGCTATACAACCAGACCAGAAACATATTAACAAGAGAGATCAGAGCAGCAAAAAGAAGCTACTCTGAAAAGTTAAAGAATCAATTCTCAACAAATGAACCAGCAAACATGTGGAAAACTCTTAAAAACATCACTGGCTTCAGCAAACCTCCTTCCCAGGCAGAAGGAAATCAACAACTAGCAGATGACCTGAATGTGTTTTACTGTAGGTTTGAAAAGAAACTACAGCCACCTATCTCCACAACCCACATCTCAAACACCAACAACAGCCAAGCCTCCTACAACTGACCCCAATCCATTGGGCTCACAACCTCTGGTGATCACAGAAAAAGAAGTGCAAGATCTATTACACAGACAGAAGCCAGGAAAAGCACCAGGGCCAGACAAGATAACTCCTTCTTGCTTAAAAGTCTGTGCTGACCAATTGGCCCCCATCTTCACCCGAATTTTCAATAGATCACTAGAGATGTGCTATATTCCTTCCTGCTTCAAACGTTCTACCATCATCCCAGTGCCAAAGAAGCCCTCCATCAAGGAACTGAATGACTACAGACCAGTTGCTCTAACATCTGTAGTTATGAAAATCTTTGAAAGGCTTGTGCTGTCCCACCTGAAAACCATCACGTATCTGCTGTTAGATCCCATGCAGTTTGCATACTGAGCAAATAGATCAACAGATGATGCTGTTAACATGGCTCTGCATTACATCCTACAACACCTTGAATCTCCAGATACCTATGCAAGGGTCCTCTTTGTAGACTTCAGTTCAGCATTCAATTCCATCATTCCAGACACTCTTCTAAGTAAATTAAACCAACTAGCGGTACCTGAACACACTTGTAAGTGGACCATAAGCTTCCTAACAGACAGGAAATAGCAGGTGAAGCTAGGTGGAATCACATCTGATACCTGTACAATCAGCACAGGGTCCCCCCAAGGCTGTGTGCTTTCTTCATTTCTCTTCTCCCTATATACCAATGACTGCATCTCAAATGATCCATCTATTAAAATACTGAAGTTTGCTGTTGACACAGCAGTGATTGGTCTCATTCGAGACAATGACAAATCTGCATACAGACAGGGAGTTATACAACTTGCCTCGTGGTGTAACTGGAATAATCTGGAACTGAGCACATTCAAAACCATAGAAATGGTGGTAGACTTTAGAAGAAACCCTCCTATACTACCACTTCTTACAATACTAGACAACACAGTATCAACAGTAGAGACCTTCAAATTTCTAGGTTCTACTATATCACATGACCTAAAATAGACACCTAACATCAAAAACATCATCAAAAAAGCACAACAAAGAATGTTCTTTCTGCGCCAACTCAGAAAGCTCAAACTGCCCAAGGAGCTGCTGATACATTTCTACAGAGGAATTATTGAGTCTATCACCTGCACCTCTATAACTGTCTGTTTGGTTCTGCAACCCAACAGGACAGACACAGACTTCAGAGGATAATTAGGACTGCAGAAAAAAAAATTTACTACCCACCTGCCTTCAATTGAGGACCTGTATACTGTACGAGTCAAAAAGAGGGCTGTGAAAATATTTACAGACCCCTCACCTCCTGGACATAAACTGTTTCAACTCCTTCCCTCAAAACAACACTATAGAGCACTGCACACCAGAACAGTTAGACACAAGAACAGTTTTTCCCCCAAAAGCCATCACTCTGCTAAACAAATAATTCCCTCAACACTGTTCAACTATTTACAAAGTGTACACTACTGTTCCTGTTAATCTTCTCATCACTCCTTATCACCCATCCTCTCCCACCTGTGATTGTAAGACTGTAACTTTGTTGCTTGTATCCTTACAATTTATATTGACTGTTTCCTAGTATGATTTGATTGTTGATTGTACCCTATGACTATCATTAAGTGTTGTATGTTATGATTCTTGATTCTTAATGAATGTACCTTTTCTTTATGTATACTGAGAGTATTTACACCAAGATAAATTCCTTGTGTGTCCAATCACACTTGGCCAATAAAGTATTCTATTCTATTCTATTCTATTCTATTCTATTCTATTCTATTCTATTCTATTCTATTCTAATTTCCCACATTTTCCAAAAGCACCAAGTGGGGCATGAATATTGCCCTCATTCACACCATAGGACATCATTCTTAACAGAATACATATGCCAAAATAAATTAAAATAACACCACAAGATGCTTCCATCATCACTTTCTATGTATCCACCAGTGTGAATTTGAGCAATTTCATCCATGGAGTGATGTATCAAGATCTCACTGTGAGATCAATTTAAATTCTACAAAATGTTAACAAAGATTGGGAAAGGGTCATTTTTGTGTCCCTCCTGGAATGAGAAATATTCTTATACTCTGTTGGGTGGATGTGTCTTTTGTCAAAAGAAAGTAGGCGTCTTCAAAATCTACTTTATGCCTTTATTGTATAATTAACCTTTGTGGGTTTTTTGCTTTTGTTCTTCAGTGTGAAAGCTGTTTCTTTTTTTCAGAAAGAGAAAGCTGTTTCTTTTTCTTCCTTTGGATGTCTTATGTAGTTTTTGGTGCGCAAGGGAAATTCCCATTATGCTTCCATGTAAAAAGTTGTCAACAGATCACCAGGTTGACTGTCATGCATTAATAATTAGCTGACAAGAAGAGCCCCATTTAATATGTTCTGCTCTTGAAATTTAAATAATCTGTCTTTGTAATGGCTTTAGCACTTCTCAGCAGCAGGAATCTCACTTGACTCTATGCACTTGGGTAAAATTCATCTCTATGGGTGAAAAGAATGCTAAGTTTAACACAGTCTTTGGAAACTGAAATTGTAGCCAGCTATGTGCCAATTCTTCTCAAAAGACTTCAGATGAATGATGGCCATTGTGTCTCACTCTCATTATGATATGGAATTCAGGTAGAAATGTTTTTCAAGACATTTCTGAGAAATCAAAGAAGCATCAATGATTCCTATGAGGAGCAAATATATGTAACATTACATTTCAGAGTTTCTCAAAACATTACATTCTGAGCCATTCAGATATAAATAGAGCAATTGTTTTGATCATGGTAGTGCTTGTTTTGTAAATGCTATACTTTTGTCTATTGCTTCTAATTATGCAGAATACAAAGATTTGGCTAGAACACCCAACAAAACACAAGGCTTGTGTAGATCTTTCAGAGGGTGCTTTGTCTTGACAAAGCTTTGAGTAAATAATCCTCTCAAAGCTGTTTTGCAATGAGAGCAGTTACTTTACTATGAAGACCAAAGCAAAGTGGCTATGTAGTGTCCTCTAACACACAGCTCTCCAACCTTAGCAACTTTAAGACTTGTGGACTTCAATTCCCAGAATTCTGGGAGTTGAAGTCCACAAGTCTTAAAGTTGCTAAGGTTGGAGACCCCTGTTTAACACAATAATCAGATTTTTTTTACCTACACAATTCTTGTGCAAATTCATTTTCAATCTCTACAAGTGCAGCTCAGAACTATCAGGGGATACATAGAGACTTGTTAAAACAAACCACATTGTTTCTTCACCTAGTGCCTTGGTATAATTGAAACAAGGGGTCAGCAAATACAGTCCCCCCACCTACAGAAATGTAGGATTACACAATCACTCTTTCAGGTCTTTTAAACCCAGAGAAGACAAATGATTATAAGTAAGACAAGGAAGAAGAAAAGAGCAGTGCATGATTTCTGGAAGAAAGAAATGTCATAACTATGTCTTGACCTGGAGATAGTCATATTAAGGTGATCAGGAAGCTCAATACAAGTAGTCCTGAAACCTCTTCTAGTAGCCTGTTCTCATTGCCCAAACCATGTAAGGTTTCTATATTTTCACCTGGAAGTCTGCTCAGATCTCATACATGAATTCTCCAATTCTCACAAGATTGCTGTCAGCTTCAAAACAGATCAGGACTGCATTAGCCATTTTTCTGTTTTTAAGATTGCCACACAGTATGGGAGAGGGGAAGTCTGGAATGTCAGACCAGACAATAACAACAGACCATCCTATGAGAACCAAGGTCATCTCAACAGGTGCTGGCCAGAGACTGAGGGGAATTGCCAAGGAGATGCCAGAACACCTAATTGGGCAATGTGATCTATGACCATGAGGGAGGGAATTATCTATCTACTCTTTCATTATACTGAAACCACGGTAAACCACGGTTTCATTTTCATCCGTGCCCAAATGATGTACTCAATAAAACAGTTATTTGAGAAAGCTGAATGTCTCGGAGTGCTGAATTGGTTGGGTTCGTTAGTCAGAACCTTGACAATTGCAGCTTGTCTTCAAAAGTTGTAGGGGCTTTATCACAAGGTTTTTAAGACAAGACTGGACAGCTACCAGAGGTGGTATTCAGCAGGTTCTGACCAGTTCTGGAGAACCAGTAGTGGAAATTTTGAGTAGTTTACCACCTCTGACTGGCCCTGCCCCATCTATTCTCTGCCTCCTGAGTCCCAGCTGATCAGCTGGGTCTTCTTTTGTTGCCCTGCACAGGAGAACAGAGCTGGAAAGCAGGTTAGTGGGGTGTGGAGGGAATGAGATTTTACAATATCCTTCCCCTGCCTTGCCCACCAAGCTATGCCCACAGAACCAGCAGTAAAATGTTTTGAATCCCACCATGTCAGTGGCCTAGCTGCAATGATATAAGGTCTCCTGCTTGAGCGGGGAATTGGACTAGAAGATGGCCAAGGTCTCTTCCAGCTCTATTCTGATTGAAAAGATATTTATATTCTCATGATATTTATATTCTCATGAGATTTCCAGGAATCTTGGAAAGTTTTATACATACATACATACATACATACAAACATACAAACATACATACATACATACATACATACATACATACATACATATTACACTTGTTTTTGACTATGAGTATCATTTAGAGAATGCCTGAGGCCAAAGATGCTGCTGCTACCCTTCCTCTAAAGTCTCTCCTTAGTCCCATCAGACTTAGTCCCAGCAGAGTGAATGACTTGTCTTTAATCCATCAGTGTTGTGCAGTGATTTCTAGTACATCCAAGACTCAGGTCATGACTTAATTAGCTTTCATCCTCCCAACAGTCCTTTTTTCCCCAGAGTTAATTACTACTTTGATTGTTTGAGGGGGGGAAAGCAAGGAAGTGCACTTTTGTAATTAATTGTGAAGCAATCACAATTGATGCAGTTTTAAAATATACATATCTGGTTGCTAAAATACAAGAAATTAACTCAAAATCTCTCTCACACATAATTTCTCTCTCTCACTCACACACACACTCTCTCTGCAGGTTTGCCACTAATGATAGTGTCTTTTTCAGTCAACCTGCTATCATTTTCCTGTTACAATAGCAATGAGGATAGGCTTTCTGTTGAATCAACAATAGCTGGGTAATGCTAGAAGATGCTATCAGCTGCTGATGGAGACTCTCTCTTTTGTATTCCCTCCTTCCTCAATACAATTGATGGAAGTATGGTATCCAAATCATTGAAAGAATCTGATGAAGATTTTAAAAAATGTAATCCATTTTAATAACATTACTCAAATCACTGAAAACAATCGTTTTGCTCTGTTATGCCTTGTTCATGTGCAGGTTTTTAAACTTGACAATGAAAAGCTTCAGAGATGGGTTGAAAGCTGATTGGGGACCAGAAATGGAATGTTTGGAATGGAGATTGAAGGAGCTGGAAATGTTTATCCATATGAGGAGGAGATTGCAAGGAAGGGGATTATTCATTTTTACTTACTTTTCTTACTTACTTACTTACTTACTTACTTACTTACTTACTTACTTACTTACTGTATGGTGATGGTACATTAAGTAGAAGATGACAATGCTTGATAAAGAGGAGTAATTTGGCAGCCTAAGACTGCTAGCCCTGTTTGGTTCATACACACGTGCTTTCCAAAGTGCACCATGAGGGGCAAACTTGTTCCACATGAGAAAGAAAGATGAGTGTTTTTCCTACAGTGTCATCCAGGGCCCTCTCCCTCCAACAAAGTTACCTCACAAATGGGTGCTGCAACCAGGAAGATCCAGTGCTAGCAGGATTCTAACCGTCTGCACAGAGTGCTGGCTCATCTCCCCACCAAAGTAGTAACTATTTATCTATTCATATATAATATGCCTTCGAATTGCTAGGTGGGCAGAAGCTGAGGTGAGTGATCGGAGCTCACCCTGCCACGCAGTGCTAGAACTTAAACTGCTGGAGCAAAGTCTATATCCAATGTCATTAAGCTAGTATAGAATAACAGAGTTGGAAGGAACCTTGGAGGTCTTCTAGTCCAACCCCCTGCTTAGGCAGGAAACCCTATACCACTTCAGACAAATGGTTGTCCAATCCCTTCTTAAACACTTCCAGTGTTGGAGCATTCACAGCTTCTGGAG
This sequence comes from Notechis scutatus, assembly GCF_049901735.1. Classification (NCBI taxonomy): domain Eukaryota; kingdom Metazoa; phylum Chordata; class Lepidosauria; order Squamata; family Elapidae; genus Notechis; species Notechis scutatus. The sequence continues at coordinate 319,453,476 of NC_142009.1, read as the reverse complement.
GCAAGTTGTTCCACTGATTAATTGTTCTAACTCTCAGGAAATTTCTCCTCAGTTCTAAGTTGCTTCTCTCCTTGATTAGTTTCCACCCATTGCTAAAAAAAGAAAAAAAAAGGAATAGAAAAAGAAACTGAAACTAAACTAAAATGATTGAATTAAGATCCAACCAATTTGATTCTATTTGAGTTTTGAGATTCACAGAACATCAACCTTGGTATATTTATTGTATAAACTTAAAGGAGTAAACATAGACATTAGCTTCTATAAGAGTAAACAAACATTCATTCACATACTGTCATGAGTTTTAAACTCCAATCATGAAGAATTGAAAAGAAAGTTGTTAGATATTAGATGTATCATGTTAGAGTATTGGCATTAGTATTGATAGGTCCAGGACAGATGTGTAAAATGCTACTATTACTACTACTACTACTATTTTTTGTTGCTGGCCACATTAGAGAAACTGAACCAAGTCTAAAGCAGTATTAGCCTTACCTACTCAAAAAGTTTGGGTATACAGGTAGCCTTAGACTCACAACTGTAATGGAGCCTGCACATTACAATAGTAAATTGTGACAGTCGTGAAGTAGATCATCTTATAATCAACCCAATTTTATAACCTTATTTTGTGATGTTTGTTAAGTGAATCACCAGGATCATCAAGTGACTGACTCTGCAGTTGTTATGCAAACACCATGGTTGTTAAGTGAATCAAAAATTTGCTGTGGAGTGTTTTTGCCAAACACAGAATTTGGCAAAAGCATCATATATTTTAATCATGTGACTGTGGGATGTAACAAATGGTTGTAAATGCAGGCCAGTTATCTGAGGACATGAAAAGCAGTCACATGACCATAGGGGAGGCCCATTGTGACTGCGGAACCAATCATAAGTACCTTTCGAGGGGTCTATTGTAACTTTGTCACAAGTTAAGAATTACCTATATAGAATTTAAACAGCATTGAACTGCTTCCTTTTCTTATCAATATCAGAGAACTCATATCATCACTCAGCTTCATTCTATGAATTCTCCAAATGTGGAAGGTCCAGCATGAATATTGTTTATAATAACCTAAAAGGGTTATTAAAAAGGGGTGTGCATAAGCGCACCAACATGCCTACCATCCCTGTCCTATTGTTTCTTTTATTTTTCTTATATGTATCCATGTATTCATAACTCTGTTTTTACCTATACCTATTATCTTGTAAGCAATTGAAAAACCAAATAAAATAAAATAAAATAAAAAAATAAAAGCATCATAACCACTGAATCTGTGAGGTTCTTCAGAAGGTTATAATCTGTTTCGTAGTGTTCAGATTTCATCTGCTCCTTTGAAGCAGGTCCTTTTGTTTCTTTCCCCAAATCTGATTTATTCTGGGAGATTTGATCAAAGCCTTATCTAATCAAAGTTCTGCTTTGAAGTTTTTCCTAGCTCGATGTACAAGCAGTAACATATATGCATCACATAATAAACCTAAAATTTAGGAGACTGTGCCATGAATGGGATTGAAAGAGGAACAAGCTGATGCAGGGCACATAGGGAACTCAAGTGGCACGAGTCAACAACTTCTTAAAGAACCTGTATCTTGTTCTGGACTTACGCAACTTCATTTTGTAGCTTTCTTGCATAGTTCTGTAAAAAGGTGTTTGATTTAAGGAGTTGCTAAGGTGTTACATGTGGCTCCATATGTGTTTCAAACTTCCCTTTTCCCTTTTCAATTAGTATTGCTGCTCAACCCTATTACAAATATTAATGGTTTGCAGCCTTGTGAAATCTTTCTGGGCAGTCTTGGAATCCGTAACATTACTGGACAGATGGAGAAGAAATTTCTAGATAAGTTGGGCCTGAACCATTAAAAGGGACATTACTGTTCATAATCTGGCATCTTGAATTGTTCCCACGAGGTACATTGAAAGCAGAAGAGACAGAGCTTTGAACATTTTGTGTTATATGAACTGTGGTTTTTTTAGTGTTATGTCTGTTAGTGCATAGCTGGCATCCACAGAATCTGGGATGCACCACTCAGTCCTCATTAAAGCAATGTGATATTGTTGAATTTTGACATACATCACCACCTTCTGTATTTCACCCAGTGCTGCTTGCTTCTCTTCCCTCTACATCTTATCCCATCATTCTAGACATAAATATATTTCTGCTTGAATTGCTGTTGCTTTATCTTTATTCAGCTTCAGAGTGTGACCTTTTCACTGAGATCCAGACAGTATATGGAAGGCTCTATTCAGTAGAATTACTTGATTCATATCAGTACTGCGTAAAACAGAAATATGGCACCAAACGTCAGAACCAGTGCTCTAACTGGGGCTTTGAGTAAGGTTTATAATAGAGGATATGTGTCAGACCTGCTCCAATAAGGTCCCTTAGGAAAGAAAGACCCTCAACTCCATTTTGGTGAAGTGATAGGTTCTTTTACTAAAGGTTGCTGGTTGCAGTACAGTCAGGCTAGAACTAAGATCCCTACACAAAAGGTTACAAAGTTTTCCCCTCAACCCTGCCTTCCTCTCTTTGACCAGTTCGTCTTCAGTAAATGGAAAGCTGCATGCGTGTTTTGAGAAGTGCTACGTTTGGGGGAATCCACATTCCATTCTCAGGGTGCATGGCATTGAGTACTGGCACAAACTGGTTCCGTGCTTCCTGGTCTTCATCAAGCTATCCCACACCCCCACCTTATTTCCCATCACAACCCTGTTAAGTCTGGGCGGTGGGTCCCAAGGAGAGACGAGACTCGTGGTAGTGAACAACAGCTCTTTATTAAGCAACCAGATACTGAGACAAAGCCCTAGCTGCAGCTGCTCTTTTTATAGAGCTGGCCGCAGCTAGGCAGCCAATGACAGGTTTTTGAGCTTGCCGCGCTTGGTGTTAGCCAATTGCGTCAAGCTCTATATGAGCCAATCAGAGTGTCCCAATAGCGACCAATCATGGCCCCGATTTTCCGGACCAATAGGAACGCAGGCCTTCAAGCCTGCTAGTACGGAACAAACCCCATACATGTTTATTGCCCATTTGTCCCCCTCGGCCCTTCCCTCCTAGCTTTTGATAGCAGATGGCAGGAGCTGAAGATGGCAGAACTGACATTATGGCTGCTATCTTTCTCCTTATTAATAATGAAGCTGGGGATCACTGGAGGGTGACTGATGATGAAACAGATGAGGAAGTCATCTCCAATCTTCATAGAACTCCAAAGGTTTGCCTATTTGTATCCCTGCAATGGGTATGATTATTTATACTAAAGAGGTTGAGCAAATAAATGGAAAGCAAGAAGCATGAAACAAGCAGCAGAAAAGGCGAAGGGTAGCAGGAATTTTGTCTCTGACACTTTTCTCTGTCACCCCTGCCCCATTCAGATAGTACTACCAAATCATTTCACAAATGACTACTACAACAATCAATGCATATGGGGAAACTCTATGCATACATCAGAGTCAACATTACTGAAACATATTCACTGGCATCAGCATGTGGAAACATTTTACAGAATTGTTGTTTTCTGGCTTTATTTTGAATGCATGGAACAATATTTCTTTATTTTTATTTATTATGAAATGGATGCATATAATGGAATAAAAATGAAAGATGTGTCGTGAACTAGGCCAAGGTGATGCCCATTGGCATAGTGTAAAGAAAAAATAAGGCAGAATCTCAGACCATCTTGTTTAAGACTTCTAAAATCATTTGAGAGTGAAATCATAGGAGTTTGAGGTGGATCATGAGCTAGATTTTTTGGCAATTTCATGTGATCTGTCAGGTTAATGATGATTTAATAGCTGACCAGCTGCTGTAATGTAATACTATGATGTTGTAATGATGATGCAATGGTAGCAATGAGTCAACAGGGTTATTTGACTGCTACCACTTTAAGAGGTTGTAATATAAGAGAGGCCATGTGAGGACATATGTGACTCAGGAGAAGGATATGGGCTCAATAACCTTCAAACAGAGCTGCCTAACTACTTCTCTTGTCCAGATAAACTGGAATTATTTCCCCCCAGATTATTTCTCTCCCCAGATCCCAGATGGATTTCACTTATTTTTTTAAAAGCCAATCTTTCCTTTGCATGCCTCTCCTTATGAACAGATAATCAGAGTTGGAAGGGACCTTATAGGTCATCTAGTCCAACCTCTCGCCCAAGTGGGAGACCCTACACCATTTCTGACAAATGGCAGTCCAATCTCTTCTTGAAAGTCTCAAGTGATGATGCTCCCACAACTTCCAAGGGCAAGCTGTTCCATTGGTTGATTGTTCTCACTGTCAGAAAGTTTCTCCTTATTTCCAGGTTAAATCTCTCCTTGTTCAGTTTCCATCCATTATTCCTTGTCTGGCCTACAAGCACTTTAGAAAATAGCTTGACCCCTTCCTCCCTGTGGCAGCCCCTCAAATATTGGAAGACCGCTATCATATCTTCCCTGGTCCTTCTTTTCACTAGACTAGCTATGCCCAGTTCCTGTAACCGTTCATCGTATGTTTTAGCCTCCAGTCCCTAATCATCTTGGTTGCTCTTCTCTGCACTCTTTCTAGAATCTCAACATCTTTTTATAGTGTGGTGACCAAAACTGGATGCATTACTCTAGGTGTGGTCTTACTAAGGCTTTATAGAGTAGTATTAGTACCTCACTTGATCTCGATTGTATCCCTCTGTTAATGCAATTTAGGATTGCATTAGCTTTTTTGGCTGCTGCTGCATACTGCAGGCTCATATTTAGCTGGTTGTCCACTAAGACTCCAAGATCCCTCTCACAGTTACTGCTATTGAGCCTGGTTTCACCCAGTCTATATGTGTACTTTTGGTTTTTCTTGCCTAAGTGTAGGACTTTATTTTTCTCTACATTGAATTTCATGTTGTTCAAATTCCAGAGGTATTCTGCTGGCAGATAGCATGACAGACAGATAAATTCTTAAGCCCTTTACATTTTTCCTTCCTTTCTGGGTTAGAAAGAATAAAATGAGACTCATTTTCAACAGTCAAGCTAAGGTGATTTTCCTGCTACCCAAATCCCTTACAAAATTATTTTACTACACACACTGCCTCTTTCATAAGGATCAAAGATTCTTGCAAACTGGTGCGAGGGTGGCAAGGAATGATTCTGATTCAACCCTACATTAAAATGCTGCGTACAGCGCCTTGAGCTTTTGCAAGAAAGTTGGGGTGTAAATCTAGAAAATAATTTTATAAATCCATGCAGTAAATGACCATCTCATTTTACCACCTGCCTGCTGAAGCAATACAATAATAGCATTGCCCCCTGTTTCATTTGTTTCTGTCCTCATTTCCTTCCTTCTACTCAACCTATGGATGAACATGCCTGTCCGTATAAATCTGATGGCGCCTTGGAAGAGTTTGGAGTGCTGAAGTCCAGATGGGATGAGTAAATATATATTTCTTATTAGACATGTTTGTGGCTCGCCTCTCAAACATTGAGAATAAATAAGCTCCCCAAGTTCCTGTCTTTTTCTCTCACTGCTTCTCTGTGCTCTGACAATCCTTGAAGTTAGCAATTGAAATTCTGCCCCTGTGTGCCTTCCATGGCTCGCTAGCAAGCTCCATTCATCAGAGCTTCCTTGTTCTGGTTCAATTAAATTCTATAGCACTGCGAGGTGATGTAGCATCAACCCTGGTGTGGAATTTCAATGCAGCTGACGGGCTTGTAAATATGCTACCGAGGATAAATTGGCCATCAGTTGGGCTGAGAGGAACAGTGGAAAGTGAGTGATTACAGCTCGCTTTTGTATGCTTTGAAGTCGCCAAGCCAGTACGGGGATCCTGGACTCTCCTTTGAGCCTGGAGAAGATGGCAAGATTTAAGAGATAATCCTTAGATACTTTTAAACAAACATTCTGAGACTGACCAAAAAAGTTTGCTTGGAATGCTTCAATAAAAGATGAGATTATATCTTAAAAGAGGAAGAAAGATGCTAAATCTCAGAAATGTGTGTGTGTGTGTGTGTGTGTGTGTGTGTGTGTGTGTGTGTGTGTGTGTGGGAGGGGGCATTATGGAAACAGGAATCCAAGGGCCAAATAAAGAAGCAAATCCACTTTCTGTTGGGACTACAGATCCCAGAATTCTGAACCAGTATGAAAATCAGAGTGTTGGAGTTCCTACATATCAGGAGAGTGACAGCTGGGATATTTTGAGGACTGCCATTTTTTTTTTTTTTACTACAGGTGTTCCTCGATGTATGACTGCAATTGAGCCCAAAATTTCTGTGGCTAAATGAAACAGTTAAGTGAGTTTTGCCCCATTTTATGACCTTTGTGGCCACAATTGTTAAGTGAGCCACTATAGTTGTTAAGTTAGTAAGTTGTGAAGGTTGTGAAGTGAATCTGGCATGCCCATTGTCCTTGCATGTTAGAAGGTCTCAAAATGTGATCATAGCACCCCAGGTCACGGCAACCATCATAAATATGAGTCAGTTGCCAAGTGTCTGAATTTTGATTACATGACTGTGGGGTTTTTGCAATGGTCGTAAGCAGAGGTGGTATTCAGTAGGTTCTGACCAATTCTGGAGAACTGTAGTGGAAATTTTGAGTAGTTAGGACAACTGACAAATAGCACCTCTGACTGCCCCCCCCATCTATTCTCTGCTTCCCGAGTCCTAGCTGATCGACTGGGTCTTCTTTTGTTGCCCTGCACAGGAGAATGGAGCTGGAAAGCAGGTTAGTAGGGTGGGGAGCAGAGATTCTGACCAGGTCTGGAGAACCGGTAGCAGAAATTTTGAGTAGTTCGGAGAACTGGCAAATACCACTTCTGACTGGAGATTTTACAGTATCCTTATCCTGACACACCCATCAAGCCACGCCACAGAACCGATAGTAAAAAAAATTGAATCCTACCCCTGATCGTAAGGGTGAAAAACAGTCATAAGCATATTTTACAGTGCCGTTGTAACTTCAAATGGTCACTAAATTCAAGAATTATTTGTACCCATCAGTCCTTACTGCTTTTCTGTGTTTTCTGGAGGAAAAGATCATGGAAATGTGAATTGTTCAGCCTGTTTCATACATACCCTAAACACAATTTATTGAGTAAACAGCCATTGGCTAGATAACACTCAATAATCCAGTGACCTGTAAACAAGCAAAACCTATTTTGATTTAATATAGAGTGTGAACTCAGAGTATGTATCCCATGGCAACTGACCCAGCTACTGTACATTGGAAGCAAGTATCTGCTTCAATTATCTGATTCTACAATCTTGATTGGACAATTTTAACCAACATGAGATGCTTGTAGCTTGCTATCTGAATGCAGTGACAGCTGCCAGAGGAAATAACATTGAGATGACAATTCCAAAAGATGATGCCAGCCTTTAGAGATACCTTTATTAACTATTACGTAAGAAAGTTATGGGGTAAGAAAATATTTAATATTGCTATTAAATTACTATTTTGAAAATCTGTGAGAGGACCAAAATATGACAGATTAAAAATGATATATATTATAGAGCCTTCGTTCTAATACATACTCAGATCCAAACTGCAACTCCATTTACAAAAGTGAAAAACTAGCAGCTTAATATATGAACGATGGTCTAGAATAAGGACACATATTTTTTCCTATTCTTGTCTGTATTCATAAGTGTGAGTCAACTGTTAACTGAATCATGCTTTAATTCATAGAGTCATAGTTATAAGGCTGGAAAAGATCTTGTGGAGAATTTAATACAAACCTCTCATTTATGTAGGTTTTACTAAAATATTTTGGACAGTTGGCTATCCAACTACTGTTTGACGACTTCCAATAAATGTGAACATATTAAGCTACTTCATGAAGCAATCTTTTCCTCTGGTTGATAATTGATGTGCCATCAAATCAGTATTGATTGTCAATGACCACAACATGGTCCTTCAGGTCTTCCAACAGAGCACCTGTTCCTGCTATGACTGAGTCTATCTACTGTCCTACTGTTGACCTCTGCTTCTCTTTCCTTTCACTTTCCCCAGCTTTATAGCTTTCTTCATGAGAGCTAGGTCTTTTTATAATATGTCTGAAGTAGGATAATTTGTGCCTGGCCATTTGTGTCTTGAGTGAGAACTTTGGTTTTATTATCCATGTGCTTCTTTTCTTAGCTATATATGTGGTGTTCTCAGGTATCCTCTTTAACACCAAAATTCAAAAGCATCAGTACAGTTTCTATCCTGCTACTACAGAGTCCATCTTTTGTTTCTGTAGAATGCCACAAACCATTACTTGCATGTTTCTAATCTTTGTAAGCATTGAGACATCTCAGTGTCTGAATATCCTTTTGCAAGATTTCCAAGATTTTTCAAGCAGGACAAGAAATAATGGGTGGAAGTTTATTTATTTATTTATTTGATTTGTCAATCGCTTACAAGATAATAGGTATAAGTATATACATAGTTATGAATACATGAAATGGGTACATATAAGAAAAATAAAAGAAACAATAGGACAGGGATGGTAGGCACGTTGGTGCGCGTATGCACCCCCCCTACAAACCTCTTAGGAAAGGGGTGAGGTCAATAGTAGACAGTCTAAGGTTAAAGTTTTGGGGGTTTGGGGAAGAAAACACAGAGTCAGGTAGAGTATTCCAGACATTGACCACTCTGTTGCTGAAGTCGTATTTCCTGCAATCAAGTTTGGTGCGGTTAACCTTGAGTTTGAATCTATTGTGTGCTCTTGTGTTGTTATGGTTGAAGCTGAAGTATTCATTGACAGGCAGGACATTGCAATGTATGATTTTATATACCATACTTAGATCAGACCGAAGACGGCATAATTCAAGGTTTTCTAGGTCTAGAATTTCAAGTCTAGTGGCATAAGGTATTCTACAATGAGTAGAGGAGTGGAGAATTCTTCTTGTGAAATATTTCTGGACTTTCTCAACTGTGCTAATATCAGATACGTAATGTGGGTTCCAGACTGATGAGCTGTATTCGAGTATTGGTCTAGCAAATGTTTTGTATGCTCTAGTTAGTAGTGTGATATTACCAGAGAAAAAGCTACATAGGATTAGGTTAACAACTCTTAATGCCTTTTTGGCTATGTAGTTACAGTGGGCTCTAGCATTTAGAACATTAGAGATGAGTATTCCAAGGTCCTTTACAGAGCTTGGGTCATCAACAAGGTCTTGACTATTCAGCTTGTATTTTATTTGTATTTTATTTGTAGTTGTTAAAGAGAAATCCAATCTAGAAGAAAAAAAATTCTGACAGTGAGAATAATTGATCAATGAAATAGCTTGCATCCTGGAGTTGTGAGTGCTACATCACTGGAGGTTTTCAAAAATAGACTAGACAACCATTTGACCATGATGGTATAAAATTGTTCTATCATCCTGCCTTGAGCAGGACGGTTGGAGTCAGGGGTGAGAGTAAAAAATCCCTTCAACTGGTTCGCTGCTTGGTTGCTGGGTGGGCATGGCCATGGTGGGCCTGCCTAGCAGAACTTCCAGGGGGGCCATATTTCATCTTGCCTAGGGTCCAGAGGCTTTCCTGGAGCCTCTGGAAGGGTGAAAATGGCCTTCCCTGGGGTCCAAAGTCCCTTCAGAAGCCGGAAATAGGCCTGTTTCCAGACTTCCAGAAGGCCCATTTTTCGCCCACCCATAGCCTCCATACAGACCTTGAACTTACCTTCATCCAAAATGGGCAATGTGGAAACTCCTGGGAGGGGCGGGGAGGGGTGGGCGGTCAGTTCAGCTACCGGTTCAGTGAACCAGATGTAAATTTAACATCCACTTCACTCGAACCGGTCCGAACCTGCTGAATCCCATCCCTGTTTGGAGTGTAAGACCTCTGATGTTCCTTTCAGTCTTATGATTCTATGTTTGATATTCCAAAATTTATTCTATCATTAAATTCTTCTAACATTTAAGTTGAATCTACTTCCCTGTAGTTTCAATCCTCTGGTTCTTCCGGTCCCATCGTAGAGTTAGAGAGAACAAGTTCATTTCCACTCTATTCTTTAGATATTTGAAGGCTCTCATGATATTTTCATTCAACCTCTTTAACTATTCCTCATAGGACTTGGTTTTCAGTCCCCTCAATATCTTGGCAGTTCTCCTTGAAATTGGTTCCAGGTTTATTGATTTCCTTTTTAGATTGCAGTACCCCAAACTGGACTTATCAATGTCAGTGGAATCTACCTAAGGTAGAGTAAAGGAAAACAATTGCTTCCTATGTACTGGAATCTATAATATTTTTAATAGCATTTGCCTTTTTAAGGTAGTTCTTGGTGTCTTATTCTTCTCCTTTTTTGAAGATATGGGCAACATTTGCTTCCTCCTGCATTCTGGAGCCTCACAATTCTTCTCCAGTAATTTTAAATGTAATTTTTAAAAATTACATTTAACAGTTCTGCAGACAGCTCTGCTAAGTCCTTCAGTGCCTTAGGATGTAATTCATCTGGCCTCAGAGACTTGAATTATTTAAATCAGTTAAGTGCTTTTTTACCTTCTCCTCATCTATCCTGAACTGAGTCTTTCTTCTTCCACTAGTAGCACAGCGACGGTCAAATAGGTTTCCTTCTGAGGAGAAAAAAAAAGAGAGAAAATATAAAATCTGAAGCACAGTTTTAAAAGTTTCAGAATAAAGTTCCAGATGACTAGGACAAATTGCCTAAGGGCATTTCCAAACCATAGTTATTTGGATCAGATCTCACCTGCATGGAATCGGTCTGCATGTGGAACTCAGAGAGCTTCTTGGCTTATAGAAAAATTCCAGGAGATGAAGTGGCATAATAGATGCCTGCAGCATACTGGAGGAAAACAAAGAGGAAGCCTGACAAAGCATAGGCATTCTTAGGCATTATCCTCTGGTGATAAGGGCAACAAAACAGTTACTTTTCCAACTGATATTGTATCTGCAGAAAGCCAATTAGAGCCCCTATTTATGGTGGTCAAATACTTCTTGGACAAGAAGGGTAGGTGGTCACTGTGAGGATCATCATTCCAGGCATCTATTGGATAAAGTTGGTCAATTTTGCTCAGAGTTGGACACCAATTGTACATATTCTAGGCAGGTCCTTGAAGTGCATTCTTGTCCTGTTGAGTGGAAAGAATTTGAACCTGTTGGTGCAGAGGAAGTGGAAGGGATCTTGGAGCTAGGTGTTTTACCACCTGTGTTTTAAATCTCTATCCCTCCTGGAGATGATATATGGGTGGAACTATGTAGTGGTTGCTTTTGGGAAGAGTGTTACATGGGCATAGGACAAGTCTATTTCCAGGACCATCTATCTTGTTTCTGCCCACCCCATTGATTCATGTTCCAGGTCCCTTCATTATATAGTGTTATCTTATTGAACCCAGGAGTCATATCTTCTCTGTTAGAGTACCTGCTCTATGTAAAACCATCCCTTTGGAGATCTTGGTGACCTTAACCCTATTGATTCATTAGGCTTTTAAAGCCATGGCTGTTTTCCACCAGGATGTGGGCTGGGAAGTTAAAAGAGCTTGCCACATGATGTTGTTTTTATTGTATAATGGAATGTGTTTTGCATCCTCGGACATTATTTGGATTGTTGTTCTAACTGTTGGTTTTAACTTTGTGCACAGTTGAAGTCATTGCTTTGAGATACATGGCCATATAAATGTATGTATACATATATACCTAACTCTGTAACCTGTGCAACCTACAGATCTATAACAGATATTATTTTCTGTTTCATCTGAGCAAGAAAGTATTATCAGCAGACTCATAGAAGTAATAAGTCTATACTACCTCTCTGACATCCAGATCAGTGGTGAGATTCAAAAATTTTTACTACCGGTTCTGTGGGCATTGCCTTGGTGGGCGTGGCTTAGTGGGCATGGCTTGGTGGACGTGGCAGGGGAAGGTTACTACAAAATCCCCATTCCCTCCCCACCCCACTAACTTGCTTTCCAGCTCCGTTCTCCTACGCAGGGCAACAAAAGAAGACCCAACCAATCAGCTGGGACTCAGGAGGCAGAGAATAGATGGGGGCAGGGCCAGTCAGAGCTGGTTCTCCAAACTATTCAAAATTTCTGCTACTGGTTCTCCAGAACTGGTCAGAACCTGCTGAATACTACCTCTGTACCAGATCAGGGTATTCAGCAGGTTCTGACCAGTTCTGGAGAACTGGTAGCGGAAATTTTGAGTAGTTTGGAGAACTGGTAGCAGAAATTTTGAGTAATTCAGAATATCACCTCTGACTGGCCCCGCTCCCATCTATTCTCTGCCTCCCAAGTCCCAGCTGATCAGCTGGGGCTTCTTTTTTTGCTCTGCACAGGAGAACAGAGCTGGAAATCAGGTTAGTGGGGTGGGGAGAGAATGGGATTTTGCAGTATCCTTCCCCTGCCACGCCCACCAAGCCATGCCACACCCACCAAGCCACACCCCAGAACCAGTAGTAAAAAAATTTGAATCCCACCACTGTACCAGATACTATCAAAACTTTCATTCCCATAGTCTTTAACTGAGTGAAACAGTGCATCGTAGAGCCACAATTTTGGAACCAATGTACTTCAAATGGATTGACTTACAAAATATGTCCAAAATCTAGGATCCGTGATTCCCATTGAATTGAAATGTAGCATTTTAAAAACACTTTTTGACATATAAATTACCATAAAACATTTTCTATAATCCCATAAAACATTTCCTGTGGTCAGCTCCTGATTCAGACACTTACCTACCTGCCTGGGAAAGGAATGGGAAAGTAGAGAGGAGGGAGGGAGAGAAGAACAGAGTGGACATCTTTTTAATCTCCTGCTGCTATCAAACCTAGTCACACACCCAGGACAGAGATATGACACTATCCAACATATCCATGCCTCATCTACTCCTCTCCCAGTTCCTGCCTTCTGTGTTCTTCCTCAGTGTTTTCTGTTGATTTTGCTTCAGCATAAGCCCAGCAGGAAATTCAACCTCATGGTAATTTGCAGGTTTCAGAGATGCTCCAAGAAGAGTCACATATGTTGGTTTTCCCCACAGAGGCTCAGCCACCTGAAAAAGAGTGCTTGTGTTTATGACTGTATTTCCATCACAAGGCCCCAAATGTCTTTTGTCAAGTGCACCAGATGCAGCAGCAATCTAATCTATAAAATTGCCGGAGACCCTGCCTATCTTAGAGAAACAGCATTCATCTCCCTGGCTCACCTTTTCTGCCTCTTAGCACATTGATGACTGTTTGGGGAGCTGTTTGCTCAAAAGCTCCATTTACGCTGAAGTCATAAAGCCTGCTGCCATCAGCACCTTGAATGATAATTAAGCTGTTGACGGAGAAGGAAAAATGCTTTTCTACCACCTGATAAAATTAGCCTCATTTTGGCTCTTTTGGAAGGTGGGAGGTGAAGGAAGAAAATAACCTATCATGACTACTTACAGTAGCTTCTTCTATAGCTCATCGGTGGAAAATATAGCCCGTAATCTCTGCCCTTGTATTTTTTCTGTAATCTCACTTCATTACACATATTGTTTGATGGCCATTCCCTACCTCCCATCAATTCCTCTTTCGAAATGATTTTGAACTCCCAAAAATAACTGTTTCTCTCAGCTGCAAGATGTGTTTTTGATTTCTGAGAACAGGAAGGAAAGTGTTCTTCTCATCACTGAAATGTCACACGGAGAAAGAGAGAGTTCATAGCAGTTGGGTCTATATACAGTATTTCGGTTTCATACACAGCATATTATTGGTGCTAAATTACCCTTCCATATTTACAAGCTGCAGATGAGGGTGGGAAAGGTTCCCCCCCCACATTTCTAAGATTAATGAGTTACACTAGTGCTGAGGAAACAGGATCTCCTTTTTTTTAACTACCTGCCTAAAGAAATACCACAGGCAACCTCAGTTGTTTTGCAGAATGTAAACCTACTGATGTCTCTTTTTTTATTATTATTATTCTCGCCCAATATCCCCTGGGATCATTTCCACACGCTGGGATTTTTGGAGGTGTCAAGTAATTATATGATTTTATCTTTTCAGTTTCATACCTTTGCTAATAATGTCCCACCAGCTGCAACTATGTCAGTCTGTTCACCTTCTCTTCCATAACTGCTTTGTGAAAGAAGGAGGCATAGTCATTATCAGAAACCTAGAAAGAGAGGGATAATAGACTATGCTGAGGAGAGATGCATCAGTTCAGCATAAAGAGAAAATCTGGGGGGCTGCCCACCCCACCCCAAACCCCCCTGAAATAAGGAAGTAGTTTGTTTCATGCAACTTCATTAGACATTTTGTGAAGCCTTGTTGTCATATCAGACTTCTACAGGAGAAGCAAAGGACACCAAATAGCAACATGCGCTGTTTATAAAAGGATTTGATTTATATATTTGCATCAGACATAATATGTTGCACCTTTTGCATGATGAGATCATGATGTAGGTGTTATTTTGATGTAATTGAGGCTCAAGATGACACTAGTGGGAAATAGGCATATTTATCTGTTCTTGGGGCATGGACAAATGTAAGAACCAATCAATTTCTTTTCATGTCTACATCTGTCATAATGATTATTGCCAAAAATAGGGGGGGGGGAATCCTTGAATAGAATGGAATGGAATGGAATAGAATAGAATAGAATAGAATACCTTTATTGTCATTGCATTTCACAAATACAATGAAATTTGAAAGCTACTCCAGGACAGTGCCCCAAACACCACATCACAATCATACTACAGAGTAAATAATAATAATAATAATAATAATAATAATAATAATAATAATAATAATAATAATAATAATAATAATAATAATAATAATAATATCACAAATGCACTGTTTGATTCAAAACAATTACTGCCTTGGAAAAGAAACTGTTCTCAATCTATTAGTCCTCATTTTAAGACACCTATAACACCTCCCTGATGGTAACAGTTCAAAATATGAATGTCCAGGATGAGAACGGTCTGTGGAGATTTTTGGTGTCCACAGATTTTTAGTGTTTTAGTTGACAAACACAGCTGCTCCTTATTTCCAAAGAAAAAAAAAGTCAGGAAATTTACAGAGGGAAGGACTGTTTACACCCAGAATTAACTTTGAAAATTGTAAGGTTAGAAACAAATGTTGATCTTCCTTGGACATCATTATACTATCCTTAGTGTTAGGTGACAACAGAATCACAGAATAAAAAAGTTGGAAGAGACCTTCTACTCCAACCCCAACCCCTGCTCAAACAGAAAGCCCTATACTATTTCAGACAAATGGTTGTCCAAACCCTTCTTAAAAACTTCCAGTGTTGAAGCACCCACAACTTCTGGAACCAAGTTGTTCCATTGATTAAGTGTTCTAATTGTCAGGAAATTTCTCCTTAGTTCTAGGTTGTTTCTCTCCTTGATTAGTTTCTATCTATTGCTTTTTGTTCTGCCTGCTGGTGCTTTGGAGAATAGGTTTACCTCCTCTTCTTTGTGGGAGCCTCTTAGATATTGGAAGGCTGCTATCATGTCACCCCTAGTCCTTCTTTTCATTAGACTAGACATATCTAATTTCTGCAACAGTTCTTCATATGTTTTAGCCTCCAGTCCTGTAATCAACTTTGTTGCTGTTCTCTGTTTCTAGAGTCTCAACATCTTTTTTACATCGTGGTGACCATAACTGGATACATTATTCCAAGCGTGGCCTCACTAAGGCATTATAAAGTGGTATTATAGCGATCTTGATTCTATCCCTCTGTTAATGCAGCCTAAGACTGTGTTGGATTTTTTTGGCAGCTGCAGCACACTGCTGGCTCATATTCAAGTGATCATCCGCTAGGACTCGATGATCCCTCTCACAATTACTGCTATTGAGCCAGTCACGTTTCATAATATGCCATATGGTACACTTCATATGCTCAGTGCTCCATCAAATAGAGTGGGACACTTTCTATGCTTTTGGACAAATTTTTATTTGCAGCTAAATAGTGATGTGCAAATTATCTTCTTTACTGAGGCCTGAGTCTTGGGAAGCCATATTCAAACCTATGGTATACTGCACTATTAGATAAGCTGCAACCAACAGTATAATTTCAAAAACTTTCTGCAACATTCCTACTGGATTTGTCCAGTGGTTAC
The DNA here is from genome assembly GCF_049901735.1 of Notechis scutatus. Lineage (NCBI taxonomy): Eukaryota > Metazoa > Chordata > Lepidosauria > Squamata > Elapidae > Notechis > Notechis scutatus. The sequence goes on along the minus strand of NC_142009.1, from coordinate 319,437,495 downwards.
GGCACCAGGCTAGAAATCAGGAGATTGTGGGTTATACTTTAGGCCAGTCACGAAAAGAAGAAAAAAGGAAGGAAAAAAAATGAGATAAATTGAAAGAGAAAAAACTGCTCAGAATATAACCCTCAACAGATTATTTTTGAGGAAATGGAACTCTTAGCAGAAAAAGAGTTATCAATCCCCAATCTAGAAGATTTTGGCAATAGCTGGAGTCTCCAGGGCAATCAATATCTGATCAGGCAAGATAGATGCTAATCTAGATTGAGACTTTTGTAGGTAACTCTTTACAAAGAAAAGTGAACTTGTTTAAAACTTCAGTTCTTTTCTATAACCAATAACTTATACAGCCAGAAAGATAAGCCTTATTTATAGGGTGATCTCATTTCAAAAGTAAAAGCAGGGACAGATTAATTTGTATAAAGCCACATGCTTATTAATGTTAATCCATAACTCAATTTCTCAAGAGTCCTGGGCATTTTTTTTAAAGCATGGGAAGTTAATGTTTGAAAGGTTCTTATAATAATGAAGCAGCTTTCAATATTTCCAAATACTTCTTATTCCCTGTTGGGTTGTTATGGAGTGTGCAAAATGATTGCTAGCTGAAACCATATTAATGGATGATTAAAAAGCAATATATCTCTTTAAAATGATAGGAAAATGGAATGGATCTTCTCTTTGTTCCCCATCTCCCATTCCACTGGGAAGAATTTTTGATTCTGATCAATGGAATAACACCAAGGCACTATTGAGAAAGATTGTTCTCATTTTTATGACTATGCCATTCCATTCTGCTGTTGTTCATTCTACTTTAAACAATCAAGTACTTGTGCAGTCATGGTGAACTGTGAACAACAAAGTTGTTTCTTGCACAGCTGCTCAGGTAAGGTGAGCTTATTGCTGCTTGAGTGAGTCTCCTGTTGATGCTGATACTGGCAGTGTGGGGCTGTCTTCCTGAAAACTAAGACACTTTTCTGGTTTGTGAGGTTATGTACCACTTAGAATGGTTTTCTTGAAACAGAATGGTCCCAACGAAATGGGAATTTTAGTCATCTTAATCTCAGACCAAGAGATTCTTTAAGGGCATTCTCAGTCTAATATGATAATGAGTTCTCTCTCTTACACACATCTATCTATCTACATTATCTACATTATTATTTATCAGAATGCAATTTATTTATCAGAATCATAACATAATTGGTGGCTGGAATTATACATCTTCAAAATGTCTTCAGTTTTAAACCAATACGGGCATTGGTAGGATTCAATTTTTTTTAGTACCAGTTCTGTTGGCATGGCTTGGTGAGCATGGCTTGGTGGGAGTGGCAGGGGAAGGATACTGTAAAATCTCCATTCCCACCCCACTCCAGGGGAAGGATACTGCAAAATCCCCATTCCCTCCCCACTCCTGGGGGAAGGTTACTCCAAAATCCAATTCCCTCTCCACCCCACTAACCTGCTTTCCAGCTCCATCCTCCTGTGCAGGGCAACAAAAGAAGACCCAGTCAATCAGCTGGGACTCAGGAGGCAGAGAATAGATGGGGGCCAGGCCACTCAGAGGTGGTATTTGTCGGTTCTCTGAACTACTCAAAATTTTCACTACAGGTTCTCCAGAACTGGTCAGAACTTGCTGAATACCATCTCTGCTACACAGATTTATTCATTGTTTAAGAATGGACCTAGTTCACACATGATTAGCATCCATGGAGGTGGCCAGCAGGTGTCAATGACATAACTGCCTGGCAACAATGTAACCATAGACATCTGACTGGTTCTTTGTTTTCTTTCCCTTGTTCATCATTAAATTTTGTCTTCTGGTATGATGAAACACAAGAATTAATTGCTAATTATAGCCACAATAATTTTTCAAGCCGTTGGATCTATGAGTCATGGGGCATCATCTCAAGAGTCACAATGGATTTACAGCTGCCCCACTGCAAGTTGAGTGATTCTGCCACCAGCAGCCTATTTATAAATATCCCTTTCTAATTACAATTCAAAGCAAAGATCAAGGAGCCAAAGTAACACAGAGGGACCTACATTCTTCGAAGCTTAATTTACTAGTTCATAAACTGTGTATCCTCATAAATTTCCAAGTGGCAGCAAAATAGTTGCACTAATTAATGTGAGGGGACTGGTAAATCCAACTTGAAATTTAGTTGGCTTTCATCAGCATGGCCTACATATGAGAGAATAGCAGACTATAGTAGGGAAGGGCATCTAGCATGTGATACAACTTTCTTTTTTAAAATGTGCATTGTTGCAAAACATGCTGTTGGGCCACAGAGAGGAAAATATGGTGTTTACTTTCTATTTTTCTCATTTAAATTTTGTTCTAATATCTGGACGTATTAAGGTAACCTTCTGAAAACTTAAGTTCTTTTTTTTTTTGAAACAAATTTTATTGATTTTAAAGACAAACAAACCATCATTAACCATTAAATACATAAAACCTCTTTCCATTCTTAATTTTACAAGTCAAGTAAAATATTATTTTATACAACATAATTCTGTTTTACACCATTTCAATATGGACATATAGATATCTCTTAACAAATTTCTCATTATTTCTCTTTTCGTATTCAATTTCATTATTATTATTATTATTATTTTCTATATTTATCCAGTTTATAATCATCATCTACATTTCTCTCTGACTTGATTACCATTATTCTCCTCCAACATTCCTCCGAGGTTTTATTAATTCTCAAACAAAACATGAACACACAAAACACAAAAATATAAAACTTCTTTTAAGAAAGTAGTTTGGCCCCAGATTACCTCTCTTTGTATGGACTTCAATTAAATTCGTGCTCATCTTATATACCATTACCTATCTTATTTACCATTCTATATCTTCTATATAACTTCTCCCGCTTTTCACGCTTCATTTTAATTTAAATCATTGTATTTGTATTTTTTGCCCATTCTTTCCAAATTATCCATTTATCTCATTCCCTACAGTAAAAAAAAAAAAAAGGATTTCTCCTGAAATCACTGATCAGAGTGTGATGCCTTTCTATCCTCCCCCTAAATTAATATTTAAAATAACGCCTAATACCCAATCTGATTCTGCTTAGTACATTCTACCTGCTAACCTTTAAAAAGAGAAAATAATAATAATAATAAGTCCATAATAATTAATATAATTAAATAATAAATCTAAATGTTAAATCTTATAACATTCCAATTGTCTATTTCAAAGGACAAGTGCTACAATAATGAGTTTATAATAAAATCAAAACAATAGTCAATTAAACTTTTTAATTAAACTCAGTATTTTAAACATTCCTTTTAATATTTTGTTAAATTTTAAAATCTGTCATTACTAAACATTTCAATATTTTGATCTTTTATTAATTCTTATAACATTCTAGTTTTCTATTTCTAATACAAGTACTACAATACCATCTTATGTACCTTGCAGAATCTTCTTTTTAAAGAAATTATACATTACCCTTTATCCCTAAAAAAATTCCTTTTTCCCATCTTGTTTCATATCTTTGTGGCTTTTTCCTCTCTTTTCCCTTCCTTTCTTATCCCACCTGGCCTTTTTACCCTCCCCTCTACTAACCTCCGCCTTTTTAGCTTCCCCTCTCTGTTGTATTCCTTTTTCCTTTTGCTTAGTAACATTGAGTTGATTTTGCATCTTATTTTTCTCTTTCTTAAGTGTTTTTTTAAGTCTTAAGTCCTTCATTTTCCTTCCTTTCTTTCTCTTTTCTTTCTTAATTAAATTTTTAGATTCATTGAAGATGGCTTCTTCTTCTTCTTCTTCTTCTTCTTCTTCTTCTTCTTCTTCTTCTTCTTCTTCTTCTTCTTCTTCTTCTTCTTCTTCTTCTTCTTCTTCTTCTTCTTCTTCTTCTTCTTCTATTTCCTCCATCTGTTGTTGTGTTTGCTGATAAACAGCAAGCGCCATTTCTAAAAAAAAGGAAGGCTTCTTTCACAGCGTCCTTTCTTTCTTTCTTTCTTTCTTTATTTCTCCATATTCCTTTCTAAGTTCCTCAACAGGTAAAGCCATTGTGAATCTTTTCTTTGTTCTTCTTCTTAAAGCAACCAAGATGTTTCAAAAGTTAAAACAATTCCCCAAAGTCCCAGAGACATCAAACAGCCAAGACAAAGCACAAAGTTCTCACTTTCTCTTTGGGGTGGTATCAGTAAAAAGGAAAAGAAAAAAAGCCCAATCTGTATGTTAGAGCCTTGTTACAATTAATTCTTAGTCTCAAAATCTTCAAGACATCTCCTCCAGCAAAATCTTAATATTTTTTTGTCCTCTCCCTTCCCACTTATAACAAAAAGCCAAGTTTTTACCTTTTATAAAAAACAACAGGTTTCTCAATGGCCATTTGTTGATTCCATAGGGAAAGAGAGTAAACTTTCCACTTCAGCACCTCAATTTTGCCGCTTGAAATTCTCCTCTGGAAACAAAGTATCGTTCAAGAAGTCATATTTTTCAGGATTAGACGCCTCTTAAAATCCTGGGTCAGCCAAAAAACTTTCTCTGAAACTTTCTCCTCTCTTCCTCCTGCTCAGTCTTACCCAGCTGCCGGCTTCTTTGTGGCGGCCATTACAGACCGCCGCTCGACCGCCTTGAGAAAAGGGGGTTTTGCCGGCTGGAGAGGGGGTCTGCAACACCCCCAAACCCCTCACCATCTCCCCCCTATCTTCAGCTGCCTCTGCGGGGCAGCCTTAGCCTCCAGATCTGTCAGGATCAGAGGCACCAAGATGGCTAGCACCGCAGGGATCGCGCAGGATCGCGAATCCCTGCCGCTGGCGAAGCCGACAAACCGGAAGTTCCTGAAAACTGAAGTTCTGATGCCTTGGACTTCAATGTTTAGAATTCCTAGTCAATAGGCATTGTTGGCTGGGGCTCTTAGGAGTTAAAGTCTAATACATTTGGAAGGCTTCAGGTTAGGGAAGATTACTATGTATGATTTGACCTTGTTCCTGTACTGTTCAAAAATTATATTAATGATCTGGATGGAGGGTTGAGGTGATGATTATAAAAGCTACAGATTACAGAAATCTGAGAAGGGTACTTAGTAAAGTAGAAAAGATTCAAAAAGATCTAGTGAGATCTGAACACTGGAGTGAAACAAATAGGATGAAGTAAATAAGAATAAATCTGACATCTTGCTTCTGTGGAGGAGAAACTGCACAAATATAGTGTAGAGAAGACATGGCTCATCAGGAAGACATGGGGAAAGCACCCGAGTATTCCAGTGGATTGTTAAATCAGGGGTGGGATTAAAAATTTTTTAACAACCGGTTCTGTGGGCATGGCTTAGGTGGTGGGTGTGGCTTGGTGGTCATGTGACTGGATGGACATGGCTTGGTGGTCATGTTATTGGCTGGGTGTGGCCAACTCAATATCACTCACATCGAAGCACATATCTCCTCGCCTGGCCTCTCATGACTGTGGGGATGCTGCAACAGTCATAAGTGTGAAAAATGGTCATAAGTCATTTTTTTCAGTGCCATTGTAACTTTGAATAGTCACTCGACACAAGCAAAGTACCAGCAAAAGAGGGGGAAAAAACTCCAGAGACGTTCCTGAGACAGGAACTCTAGTCCTGCCAAGAATGTAATAAGGGTTAATGGAGAGGCAGTTTCTGTAAGCAACACCAGAATGTTTCCTTCCTTACAGGATTAGGCCAGTAATTTCTTCTAACAACCAGTTCTCTGAACTGCTTAGAATGTTAACAACTGGTTCTAGTGAATAGGTGCAAACTGGTAGAATCCCACCCCTGCATTAAATTAATCCAAAGGTATGACCCAGCATCTAAAAATACAGGTGTTACTTGGGGTTGTATTAGTTAGAAAGAGTGAGAGTCCTCAGTTCATCACACTTTTCTTTGATTGTTCTGAACTATCTAGAGTCATTGAGAGTTGTGCAGTATAGAAGCTATAATATATTAAGAGAATCATAGAGTTCAGACCTCAATAAGTCAATTTCCACTGGAATAAGACATGGAATTCCACATGGAAACTGGAAGCTACAATTGAAAAAGACATCAATGAATTGGAGTGAGTGTGAGGGCCTGCCTCTCCTCTCCATTCAAGAAAGTAGAACTCTTGAAATAATTAGCATTTCAAAAGGAGCCTTTTATTGAAGGAAAGAGATAGCAAGACAAAGGAAGTAGTATCTGAGGATTCCCATGCTATTCCGTTAGGTTAAAGCAGTTAGAAACCCCTCCCCTCATTGTTGAATAAGCTTATTGTTGAATAAGCCAATCCACAGGTGTGAAGTTGTTTTGAGAATCACTGGCTGAGAAAGTGATAAGAAGCTGCTCTCAGGAGTCTCTTGCTGGAGGCTCCAGAGCTGAGACAAAACAGAAGGCCCTCCCCCCTTACATTCCCCTGAAGGTAAATCAAAGTACAGGGTAGATAGGTACCAGGAAAAAGGCTGTAAACTGAAGAATGCACCCAGGCCCCCTCCCCATCAAAATGGCCATTGTCCCAATAGGGATCTATGGGACCTGACAGTGAGTTTAGAGCTACATTTCCAAGATATTGAGGGGACTGGAAACAAAGTCTTATGAATAATGGTTAAACAAGCTAGGTATAGTTAGCCTGCAGGACAGAAGACCAAAAGGAATTATGATATAGTCTTCAACTATTTAGAGGGTTAAGCATTTTCAGATGTGCAAATAATCTTAATTTCATTCGTCTGTTAAATAGGTTTTCATTGGGACTTCACCTTTCAAACACACTGGATCAGCCAAGTAACAGAGGCTCTGATAGAAAGCTTGTGAATTTCCATTTGTGGGGCAGTTATTTTTTTCTAAATTCTAGATAAGTCTATGAGTGTTCAATACAGAGTTCAATGTTCGAATCACTGACACTGTCCATGCTTGGTTCAAACATTGCAGCATCTTTAAGCCTTGGTGGCATGGTGGTTAGAATGCAGTATTGCAAACTACTTCTGCTGACTGCCAGCTGCCTACAATTTGACAGTTCAAATGTCACCAGGCTCAAGGTTGACTCAGCTTTCCATCTTTCTGAGGTTGGCAAAATGAGGACCCAGATTGTTGGAGGCAATATGCTTACTCTGTAAACCGCTTAGAGAGGGCTGTAAAGCACTGTGAAGCAGTATATAAGTCTAAGTGCTATTGTTGATGCTATCTTTGTCTGTTTCATCTAAGCTCCATTTCTCTGGTGGTTTTAATACCGGCAGGTTGTCATCATGTGGCACTAGTTTCATGGCTGAAGGTAGACTTGATTATTTAATTGATTTCTTATTTTTAGCAGAGAAATCAGCAATATTAAACAGGGGTAACAGTCTGTTATGTGATCATTCTGTTCTTGCCATATCATTAAGAGAGCAAAATGGCACTGACTTTCAAGTTCCTCAAATCAAGCTATAAGAGCAACAGCATACTTTGTACATCAAATACGAGCAGCCTGGGCTTTGTCTGGATCACCAGTCTTATAATCAAAGTATAGTTCATACACTTTTTTTTTTAGCAAGTCCAGTCATGGTGTGTCTTTGAGGCTTAAGTTTAAGTTTCCCAGCTGGGGTTTGCAAAAAGCACCCATTCTCCATTCTTGGGAAACACAAGATAGAGAGGGTGCTTTGTTAACAACGTATATTCTTGTACTTAATTTTGCAATCATTTCTCCTAGCATGAGGCATTTTTGAAGATTATTTTAGGTTGCATATGTAATACATGGTTATCCTTTTGAAAGAAGGAACATTATGTAAAGCACTGAAGAACAGCACAAAATAATAAGCTACCCCCCCCCCCCAAAAAGGGGGGGAAATAAGGGAGGTTAGAAAAGGGAAAGAAAACCTAGAGAAAATGTGAGAAACATCAGTTGGATCAGAGTAATCATAAATAAAAGTGCTAAATGTATAAACAAGAGTATTAGAGATGGATCTGTCAAGCAGTCAACAAAAGTAGGTGGGACCTAGCAATAATGCTGAAGGGGGGAGGACAGAGAACTGAGGGACCACTCTGAAATGTGCCAGAGCATACCATTTAGAATCTAGGGGGACACAAAACCTGGCCCTTACTCAGTTATTTGCATGCAGGAAGCAAAGGATTCATTTTCCAAGTGTAAGCAGGATTGATAAAGCACCAGTGTGACATCCTAAAGATTTATTATTAGCCGGTTCTGCATTAGATTCTCCTAAGGGATGTTAGACAAGGATATTTATTGTCCCCATATTTATTTAATTTGTGAACATATTATGAACATGGCAAAGTTAGAAGAAACTGTATTAGGGCTCAAAATGAAGATGGAAACTGTAATAAATTGAGATACGCAAATGACACTACTTTGTTAGCTGAAAGTAAAGACTCAGAAGATCTCAGCATTAGGGAAGTAAGAATGTAAAATGTAGGTTCATGTCAAATATTACGAAGACAAAGGCAAAGTCAACAAGCATGGTTAGTGAATTCATAGATGTCAGCAAAAAAGGTGAAAGTGATAGATAGTTTTACTCTCAGGTTCAAGAAGAGATAAAGATAACCTGGTGGAAAACTAAAGAGGAAATTAATCTTAAGAGTAAGGTAGTGTCAAGATCATGAAGAATAATGGTATCTCTATGATAACCCTGATCAGAATAAAGCAATTTTTTTGGTGGCAATATATGGCTATGAAACTTGGACAATGAGAAATGCAAGAAAAAGAAGAATCATAGAGTCTTGGAAGTATTAAAGGCAATGGCTTCCTTGAGATGTTTAGGAAGCAATCCAAATATTTTGAGTAAATAATACAAGTGAATGATAGGGTGGAAAAAATAACTATGATTGAAGGAAATCTAAGAAAGAGAAGGCAATATAAAATGAATTTAGGCAATGTATAAAATGAATTTAGGGGATTGGAGTATCACAGGAATGTCTTTGAAGATGCTGCAGGGCAGATCAAGAAAGAAAGCACTGGGAGTTGAACCCAATGCAATGGCACCTAACTGAGTTAAATAAATGAGTGGCCTGACTTGATATAAGGCAGTTTCAGGTGCTTCTGTTTTTTCTAAGAATGGGAGTCATGAATCCAATATTTGTTAATCTTATGTCCCACAAATTCTGCATGATATCTTTCTTCCCAGCAACTACCCTGTAAAGTTGACAGGGCTGTGAGATGAAGTCTGCCCCCAAATTCCAGTCTTGAATTCAGTCATTCTAATCCAGTACTTCTTAATGTTGGCAGCTTTAAGATGGGTAGACTTCAATTCCCAAAATTGTGGGACCTGGAATCCACTCATCTTAAAACTGCCAAAGTTAACAGATAACAGATTAACAGAGTTGGAACTGGAAGGGTCCTTGAAGGTCATCTAGTTCAACCCACTGCCCAAGCAGGAGACCCTACACCATTTCTGACAAATGGTGGTCCAATCTCTTCTTGAAAGTCTCAAGCTTGGGAAACACCACTCTAGTCCTAGGCTAACAATTTAAACAGTAGACCACACTGGCTGTCCAGTGGCTAAGAATGGATATTGTAATTGGGATATAAACTGGGTGTATTGCTTATTTATAAAACCTGATGAATTTCAGGAGCATGATCTTGAGAAATTAGGAAGCCATCAAAAGGGAGGTCTGGGACCATATGCAATACATTGTAAGGAGTAAAGGAGATGATCTTAATACAAATAAGCCAGATCTGTTCTTAGATCAATGAGGCAAGAGGGATGAGCAATCCCAAAACAATTTGATAGAAGGAAGAAGCATTTCATACATATTACTAATTTCATAGGAATATAAGGGGCTGAGGTTGGGAGGAAGAAATAAAGAACAACCAGATTTGTAAGATACTGTTATTATAGACAATACAATAAACTAGTTTAGTGTTACCTTCTTGCATAGAGGGGCAGACACACATGCACAGCAGATTGTCCACCTCATTATTAAATACATATACACACAGAGAAACACGAATATTCAGCTGCCAAATTGTGTGGCATTATGTGTAAATGTGAAAAAATAGAATCCTGAAAATTCAAAGTTCCTCTTCAGTTTTTTGAAAATCACTTTCTTGAAATAGAATCTATACTAGATGGTGAATTAGAAGTATAATAAGACAATGGGAAAATGACATGAGTGACAACTGTTAGCAACAACCAGCGTAAGAGCCAGACAAAGGCCAATCTAGAGCCAGACTACTTATTAAGTAAAACAGTTTGAAGTACTTTCTTGTGTTGTAATGCTCATCATTACACATGTGATGAAGCAACATCTGAAGCACAACTGTATAAATAAGACAAGGACACTCCTTCTAAACAATGCCTTTATCATGAAGAAGTCATAACCAATCAGTACATATGAATTTCCTGATTGCAAAATGTATTTAAAGCTTCAAAGCACCAAATGACAGCATAGCGAGCATTTACCTCACTCAGCACGAATTAGCATTATATTTTTATGCAAATGGAGTTTAAGCATGGATTGCTGTCAGTCAAGCTGGGATCTCTTGCGTGTCAGCCATTTGACAGTTCTGAGGCTGATGAAGGCTCATCATCTTTCTGCTATGTGATTCTTGTAAAAATCTGATTCAAGCTCTTTTTTTAATATAAAAAAGAGAGAAAAGAGAAAAAGTGGGTCTTGAAATAAAGCATCTTTGTGAGGTAATTTTTAAACTCAGCAATATCATATCAGTACGGTACTATGCAATTGGTGTTGGGATGATGATCCCTAAATCACAGTTTTTCATCCAAAATGTGTGAATAAACTCAAGTACTGGAGAAGTCTCATTGTTCATTCTTTTTCATGTTGCCATACAGTTGCATCGGATTTCAATTCCCACAGTTTCCAGTCAACCCACTCATAAAATGAGAGACATTAAAGGAGATAAGTAAAATGGGGTTCATATAAGACCTGCATTGAAATGGTGCCTTAATGTGATTTATAACTTAGAATTTGGGGTGAACTGTCTCTTTGGTGGGGGAAACTCAGGATATTTTTTTTAGATGAGCAGAAAAATGTTGCATTGCTTTTGGCCCAACAGATTTTCTCTGTCTCTCTATAATTGTCGTCCAAATGACAATCAACTATGTGACTTCTAATTCATAAAAGTCATTGATATGGTGTAATTAGAAACTTTTTAAATGATGCGAAAAGAATTGGTATTATTTAGGTAGTTATTTAGGTTTCAAGAAACATCCATAGCTATTCCTCTGAAATGTATCACATGGGATGGTCACTCCTTTTAGTAAGGGGCAATAGATGTGAAAGAAACAAATCATAACCCCAGATTCTAATGATTGATCATGGCCCAGTGAATTTGGGAAAGAGTAGGTATATATTGTTCTCATGTTGCTCCAAAATAATTTCTGACATAAGGAAGATCTTACTTTTGGACAATACGCCTGTTAATTCCTGCCTGATTTTTTAGATTTTGGCCAGATAAAAAACTGGAGAACTTCAAAAGGAACCCCCCATAGCCTACATTAACTAATCTGTACATTAGAGTAGAATTATAATTTGTTAGTTCATCTCTGGTTCAAAATAATGATTCCTTTGAGTCAAGAGAGACTCTTGGAGAATGGATCAGATTCAACCATGCTTGGCTTTTCCAAAACCGGCCAAGCTAGGCTAAGTAGAGTCATTTGCTGCAATTTGGTAGTTCAGCCCCATGACATTGTTCAGTAGTGAACTATGAACAAATATAAACAACTCTATATATTTGGGGCCTGAGTTGTATTCTGACTTGGCTTCCTTTAAGAACTTTTGCTAAGAACTTGAAAATGGACTTTAATTTTAATAGCCAGGTGACATAGAGGACGGAGAAGATGTGGAACAACTATGGAACTAAATAGACTGAACGTCTTCAACTTTTAACAGAGTTTCTAGTCCCCTCCCAATTTCCTTGTTTTCTTGAATCATTCTTAAAGTGTGGTGCCCAAAACTCAGTACAATACTTTAGGTGCAGTCTGACCCAAAAAGAATGGAGATGAACTATTACCTCCTACAATTTTGATACTATACTTCTGATGATATATCTTTATCTAAAATTGCATCTTTCTTTACAGCTGAATCACACTGCTCATTGATATTCAGGTTCCAATCAACTATTCCAAAATACTTTTCATAAGAACTATTATCAAACCAGTAGGCTACTGCTGAATCAAATGGAGTATTATAAAAGTCAGGGTTTCATCTACCTTCAATATGATGTTACCAATTGGCATTGTGGCTGACCCAAAAGTATTTCTGATGCCATTGCTGAACAGCATAGATGATGACGATGATGACAGTGATGATGGCTGAGCCCTGTGTGATTAGCCAATAAGACTTTGCTTGACTCCAGTTAGCTTTCATTGAGGGAAGTCATAATAAGTCTATTACAGTTAGGGTTGGTCACACAGTCAGCCAGCTGTTTAGACTGGATTTGGAATTTTGATACGCCAACCTGTGATAGGTAGATGTTTTGATGATGTTAAAGGTAGCACCATAGGATGTAAATTGTTTCAAGTAAAGCTGCCTTTTGCAATTGATAGAATGTGATTTTGTCAGTGCCGATGGTGTTCAGGAACTGCTCAAGATGTTTTAGAATTGAATCTAAGGATTGGTACTATCACTACTTTCTTTTGCAACTCCTCCTCCATATTTGACAGAAAAGTAAAACAACAGAAAGGCTGTTTGTACTGTATAAAATAAACTCAGAAGATGCTCATCTTTATAAGAACATAGTCATCTTTGGTTCTAGTTGGTTTTTAAGTGGGCTCTATATTTAAGTAGGTTCTATTTGGGCACAAAGCAAAAGGCCCAAAGAAAGAGAAAAAACAGCAGTAATTTTTTTTTACTTTTGAAACCCTGCAAAGTGTCAATATCTGGAGTTCCAGTTTTGTATTAGTTTCAGAGTCACATGGTGCTTCCAGAACTTCCAGAAAACAATGTTTCTTTGTGAAAAGTCATATACTGCCTGGCTTGTTTTGTTAAAAATTGTAGTAAGAAATCCCATTTTAAAGTCTTAATTCATTTGTTTGCACCATACATGTGTTTGAAGGAAGTATGGCTATCAATCAGACTTAATTGTGGCTTTTAAAAGCCTAGCTTATGTCTCCAAGTCTATATTTATTATTCTATTTAGTTCTATTTGTGTGTGTGTGAGAGTGTGATTTTTAACCTATTGTATGCTCCCTTGAATTATTTTTAAGTAGACAACATTAAAAAATGTGATTGTTGCTGTTATACAGTCCTCCACTGGTTTCCCAAACAATCTGTGGTAGAATTACATCATGTCCCTATTCTGCCACACTACCAGCCAGTAGGGTTCTCTGTATCTAATCTTCAGCCTTAGTTAGTATGTGCTTATAGTGTAGCAAGCCACCTGAATACAAACAATTAAATTAGACCCCAGGGCTGTCTACTAGGGATAAGTCAAAATAGCCATTGCATGAATCCTTGCCTCTTTTTGACACACATCATATCACCTTGTTGACTTCCATTGCAGATACTCCTGCAAGATACCAAACAATTTCATCTCTTTTTGGAGTGTACTCCTTGAACTGTCTGAGGGGATATTTCAAGGAGTCCTTGTGTCCACAAGCCCCTTGATATTCTTTTCTGAGAAGCAGCTGTTTGCTTCCTAATGAACTTCAGATAATAACTGAATTACTCTAAAGAGAGAAGACAGGGTACACAATCAGAAGACAGCATTCCTAACAAGCTTACAAGCTCATTAGGAACTATTTGTTATCACTGTGGTGTTCCAAGAAGATTTTATGTTCTTCTGAAATAAGAGGTTGTTCAAAGCAAATTAGTTTGTTCTAGAGTGACTGAATCTTTACTGAACCTTGCAGTGGCTCTATGTTTAGAGATAGGAAGAATGCCACTGAACACCAATTTCTAGGCACAAGAAATCATAATAGCCTTTAGTCTTGAGATATAGATGGTTAGACTAGAATAGACAAACCATTAGTTTCATCCCGCAAAGTTCCTTTTCTATTATTATGTCTCGGTTAAACAAAAAAAACCATACTAGATTAAATTTATCATGCCTGAGATATCTTTCTCTCATGGGGAGGTGGGGGGCGGGAGCAAATTCCCTTGAAGAAACTAAGAGCCCCCTCCCAATGATGTCCTGCTGGAGTTGGCAATTTCCTGCACTGACAAAAAGCAGGAAAGGATAATACAAAAACAATGCACTTGATGGAGTCTGTTTCACCAAGTGCAAGAGATTGTAAGCCATGAAGCTTATGCCACAGTAATTTTCTTAATGGTCCTTAAAATGTCATGAAACTCTTTATTGCTTTTGGTGTAAGAGATTAGTACAGGCATTTGCTGGAAATTGTAAAATACAGGGCCATAAAAATGTAGGCCGAAAAAGGACACATTACTTCATTCTTTGATTAGTTGGAAATTTTTCCACAAAAAAAGATAAGTTACACATTTCCAAAAGCCAGACCTTAATGAACAGAATAACATCACCTTCCAATTTATTTATTTAATTTATAGGCTAATTCTAAACCATTCCGGGCAGCTTACAACTAGGAACCTGTATATATGCATATAAAAAGATAAAGAAGAGCAAATATTCAAAATAAGACTGAAACAAATCCAGTCAAAAGAAAACAAAACTGGTAAAAGGACAAAAGGAGGGTCCAAAATCAACCTGTCTCCAGGGTCTGAGGGAAAAAACCAGATTTTCAATAGATTCCTCAATAACACAAAAGGTGGGAGGCACACAAATATGCAGGGAGATAATTCTAGAGCTGCATTCTCCAACCTTTTTAGGTGGGTGGCCCGGTGTGTGTGGGGGAGAAGAAGGATGGTTTTGTGTGAGGGCCAGACACTGGTCCACTTGCATGAGCATCAGACACTGGCGCTTGCAATCCCATTTTCATGAGTGGTGGGCTCACATGAGTGCACATGCTTAGTTTCATTTGTGTGAGTAGTGGGCTCACACGAGTGGAGGTTGCGAGCATCAGTACCCACTGCTCATGAGAATGCGATTGTAAGCACCAGTATCTGCTGCTCGTGCAAGTGGATCAGTTGTGAATAGGCCATGGCCCAGTGGTGGGCCGCAGCCCACAGGTCAGGGGCCCCTGTTATAGAAGACAGGAATTGCAACAGAGTAGGTATACTTCCTGAAACTCATGAGACAAATTCTTTAATTGAGAGGATCTTCTAGAACATTCTCTCTGTTCTAGGGAGAGTGCTAGACCAGGGGTGTCAAACTCAAGGCCCGCGGGCCAGATCTAGCTTGCGGGGTGCTTAGATCTGGCCCACAGAGCCACCTGGAAACAGCGAAGGAGTGTCCCGCAGTGGCTCTGCCAGTGAAAATGGAGCTTGGGAAGGCTGCACACTGGCAGAGGGCTACAGGAGGCTGTTGGAGCCAAGAATCCAGGCCACCACAGGTATCCAAAACACAAGTGATGTCAAGCTGGCCATGCCCACCCTGGCCACACCCATCCCAACCCCAACCCCAACCCCAACCCCTTGAGGTCAAGCACAACCCTGATGTGGCCATCAATGAAATTGAGTTTGACACTCCTGTGCTAGACCATGCCACACAGGCAGAAATAATTGGAGACAAGCAGTACAAATCAGAAAATACAGGAAGCAAAATTACGATAAACCATAAAGGGCTCCAATGCCTGTAAAAATGAATCTCTAGAACAAGACCAATTATAAAGGTTTGAGGGAGCCACATATGTCTAGCATATCAAAGAGAAGTATTGGGAGGACATGATAACTGTCTTCCAGTACTTGAGGGGAAATCACAGAGAAGAAAGGGTTGATTTATTTTCCAAAGGACCAGAGGGCAGGACAAGAAGTAATGGATGGAAACTTGTTAAAAACAGATGCAACCTAGAAGTAAGAAATATTCTGACAGTGAGAACAATTAATCAGAAGAATAGCTTGCCTCCTGGAGCAGTGGGTGCTCCATCACTGGAGCTTTCCAAAAATAGACTGGACAATATTTTGATTGTGGTGATATAATGTCCAGGTTGGTGCTCTCTTTGATTAATTTCCCTCCATTGCACAATCTATACACAATGACTTATTTAAAGGCACTAATTCAACATCCACACGTACTTTCCAATAAATGTTTTACTGATTATTTTTAAAAGTAGATTCCCCCCCCCCAAAAAAAATTAAATACCATGAGTTGCAATCTATATCCCAAATAAGGCCTGAAGATGTTTTGCATCCCACATCCCTGGAAATTTTTTAAAAAATATGTTGATCCAAGTACTTGCCATGTCTTTAGTGGGGATAAGGAATAAATTGCCAATGAAACTGTTATGTATGGAGAATAACGGAGACCAGACATCTGACCAGTGACTTCAACTCTTTAATAAAGTAATAGAACATAACAGAGCAACGCTATGGGCAGCAGTAACCCTTTTATAGGGTTAGCTGCTGCCTTATTAACCAATGAAAATGTGCAACAAGTTCAAACTACTAACCAATAAGAAAAGTCCCAAAAGTGGCCAATCAGGGGCTAGTTCTGGCCCAATCCCAAGTTGTTGTATAAGGACCAATCAAGTGTGCAGGTTTTCAACCCCTAATTTGCATTTAGGTTATTCACTTTTATTGATTCACAACACCCCTCCCCCTTGGGTTCCGTTTGAGGGGAGCTGTAATAAAATCCTCAAGATAGGCAGGCCGTTTGGTCTGCCTGGATGATTTCCGAGGCTCCACCGGGTTTTGTCTAATGTCCGGTTCCAGTGGAGCGTTTGGATGACCTTTGTTAAATTCTATTTCGCTGCACGGCGATTCCGTGCTGCATTCACTGTGGTTGTCTCTGCTACTCCGTGTTTCTTCGGGGTTTTGCAGTTCGTTTTCCCCCGTATTAAAGTTCCCTGAAAACTTCAACTCCCTCCCCGCTTCACGTTCCGGTGCTTCGCTGGGCTGTAGGGTTCCCGTTGACCTGCTATTAGTTGTATCAAAGTCAATTCCCTCGATACTTCCTCCCCCTTGAGTTGGTGACCCGGGGAAGTCATGACCGCTGGGTGGTAATCTTGATCGGAGCTGGTCTATGTGGCGTTTCCACACCCTCCCATCGTCTGTTAGCAGGCGGTAAGATCTAGGCCCGGTGAGGTGGGCAACGGTTGCGGGTATCCATAACGGGTTGCCGGAAAAGTTTTTGGCAAAGATTAAATCGCCTACCTTAAATTCCCGGCATTTGCTGCTGGAACCGAAAGGTTTTTCCGGTGCGAAAGCGGGGTGGAGCCGGTCAAGGTGCGATCGTATTTTCCGCCCCATAAGAAGTTCAGCGGGTGTTTTGTTGGTCACGCTGTGGGGCGTGATGTGCTGCAACAAGAGAATTCGATTGATTTTCTCGTCAATGTTTCCAAATTCCATTTTGTGAAGGGTCTTTTTTTTTACAAATTGTACCATGCGTTCTGCACGTCCATTCGCCGCAGGGTACGTGGGCGAGGTTAGCGCATGGCGGATGCCCCGATCAGCAAGATATTGTTCAAAGGGCAATGCAGTGAACTGTGGGCCGTTGTCCGAGACCAACACGTCCGGAAACCCGTGTGTGGCAAATAGTCTGTTTAATTTATTAATAACTGAGTCTGTTGTAGTTGTGTGCATTCGATGAATCTCGAGCCAGTTAGAATAGGCATCGACAGTAATCAGGAAAGTGTGACCTTTGGTAGGCCCCGCAAAGTCAATATGAATACGGGACCACGGTCCCCTCGGCGTTTCCCATTCGGTTGGGCTTGCTTTAGGTGGGGCGTTGCTGACGTCCTGGCAACGTTGGCACGTAGCGACCCAGGCCTCGATTCTTTTGTCGATTCCTGGCCACCAAGCATAGCTGCGTGCGAGTGATTTCATCCGCACAATACCCGGATGTCCCTCATGCAATACCGCCAAAACAGTCTGTTGCAATTTGCCAGGGATTACGACTCGATCGCCCCACAAGATACAGCCTTTTTGGGAAAACAGCTCGGTTTGGCGGGCTTTGAAGGGCGCCCATTCAGGTGCTATTTGGTCCGTCGGCCACCCCCGTTCAACCCAGCATAGTATGTGTTGCAGAACTGGGTCACGTTTCGTTTCAAAAGCAATGTCTCTAGCCGTCAAGGGTGGTGCATATAGAGCTTCGATCTGTAGTGTTGAGAGGGTTGGAGCTGGATCCACAACAGCGTCTGGGAGCGGTGTTCTGCTCAATGCATCGGCGTGGAGAATCGATTTCCCCGGGCGGTGTTGCAAGGTGTAGTTGTAGGCCGCCAGGAATTCAGACCAACGGGTCATTCTAGTCCGTTCACGAAAACATCTTGGAATTCTTGCACGAGTGCTTCCTCCCAATCGACGCTCTCGGCCTTGTGGACTCCGGCTACAGTGATCCCGAGCGGCCTGAACCATTGAAGGCCTAGAAGACTAGGCCTGTCTCGATCCACGACCGTTAGTGGTAGTGTGACGGTGCGGTCTTTGAATGAGACCTGGAATTTGCGGGACCCGACAACGGGAATTCTGTTACCCTGATAGTCTTTGAGTATAACCCTTTGAGGGTTAAGGTCTTGGCGGCGGATCATGGGAATGAGCTGTTGGAGCGTTTTCCACGATACCATCGAGAGGGAAGATCCCGAGTCTACCTCCATCACGCAAGGTTTGTTTTCGATGGCGACCTTTACTCGGATTTTCCCGGCATCAAGGGATGTAGCGTGGCCTATGGTGATTGTTTGGTGGGTCTCTTCCCGCTGGGTTTCTTCATGCCTGGTGGAAGTGGCGGACGGTTTGTTTCTGTAGGAGTGGTTCAATTTTTCTCAGTGTGTGCCGAAGAATCCGGAAGACTGGAATTCGGCCCGTCGGGGTTTGGAGTTCTGTTTGCTTCTGCAAACCTTTGCGATGTGACCTCGTCTCCCGCAATGGTGGCAGAGTGCGTCGAGGAATTTGCAGCCGGATCGTGGGTGATTGGCTCCACAACCGGCACACGGTCGCAATGAGTGTTGTGTGGACTGGTCTCTCTCCGTTCGAAGTCGGTTGACTTCTTCCTCATCGCTGTCGGACGGGGACTCTAGGTCTTCGTGGTGAGTTGATACCAGGTGTCTCTCCGAGCGAGGCGAGGTATCAGTGGCGAGTTTACGTAGCGGTGCGTTGGTGCGGCGCATTTGGGCTGCCGACTTCTTGGTCGCCTCCGCTGCCGAGGCTTCTTTAAGGGCGTCGGTGAGGCTGATGTCCCCCTTAGCCATAATTTTGCTCTGGATCACGCCGTCTTCTAGGCCCAGAACCAGGCGGTCCCGGAGGGCTTCTTCTAAGTCTGCGAACCCGCAGAGGCCTCCTAGATTCCGGAGGTCCGCGATGTAATTGGCAAGGCTTTCACCCTTCCGTTGGTCCCTCTGGTAATATTCGTGTCTTCTTACTAAGGTTGGTACGGTTGGCGCGTAGTGAGCCCGTAGTAACGGCTCGAGGACGTCCCAGTCCATTTCTTTTACCTCTGCTGGCTTGGCAAGCGACTTTGCCATTTTAAACACGGTTGGCCCACAATGAGTTAGAAAGATAGCTCTTTTTTTGCCGGTTGTCGCATCTTTCAAATTGTTGGTCTCCAGAAACATCTGGAACCGATCCATGTAGGCCTCCCAGTCTTCGGTTTCTGGGTTGAATGGAGCGGGTGGTACGGCACCGCTGGCCATGTTGCCGTTGATGGTGCGTGTTCGACCACGTGCTCTGTTAGTTGCTCTGTAGGTTAGTCAGCTCTTCGGTCTCCGAATCCCATCCTCGTCGCCAGTGTTATGTATGGAGAATAACGGAGACCAGACATCTGACCAGTGACTTCAACTCTTTAATAAAGTAATAGAACATAACAGAGCAACGCTATGGGCAGCAGTAAACCTTTTATAGGGTTAGCTGCTGCCTTATTAACCAATGAAAATGTGCAACAAGTTCAAACTACTAACCAATAAGAAAAGTCCCAAAAGTGGCCAATCAGGGGCTAGTTCTGGCCCAATCCCAACTTGTTGTATAAGGACCAATCAAGTGTGCAGGTTTTCAACCCCTAATTTGCATTTAGGTTATTCACTTTTATTGATTCACAACAGAAACCTATAAGGAATAATGTTCTACTAGACTTTCTTCCTACCTATTGTAAGAACTATAAACTGTAGAACTGAGCAAGTGCAGTGCAGACAGATGGCTACTGCAAGTAAAAAAAAAAGAATAGTAGTGAAAATTGGCACAGTGGGGAAAACACTTAGATATGGGTGAACATATCTAATGTGGCCATATAATTTGGGTGTCATTGTTTGTAAACCTGAACATGATCATGAGGATTAATCAGAATCATATAACTTACTCTAATTCAAATATTGTTGGAGAAGACCAGAAATAATGATTACCAATTTTAAAATGTTGGCTGGAAGCTGCCATGCAGCTGGGAAACTAAGGAAGCCACTACATGGATTTTGGGGGGAAAATAGTTTTAATGGTAGTCTGGGGTAAAATAGAATCTTGAAAACTATAAGAGAAAATTCCTAGCCAGAGTTATAGTGAATTAATTAGGATGGACTTTCTTTGAAACACTTTCTTCTCATGTCTTGGACATCAGGACTCTGGGTTGTTGTCCCCACCTAAACTTCTTGTCCCTCATTTTATTCCCACAGTCTCTTATAGGTGCAGTTGCACCAGAGAATGAAGCTTAATTTTTACTGCAACTGTGATTATGATTAAATGAACAACTTATACTTTGTGGTATAAGTATACCAACACACACACACACCTTGATAAATATACCAGCTTGAAGCTTCTATACCAGGAGTGTCAAATTTGATTTCATTGAGGGCTGCATCAGGGTTATGTTTGACCTTGGGGGGGGGGGTCGTGGCCAGGGTGGGTGTGGCCAGCATGATGTCACTTGTGTTGGGGGCACCTGTGGCAGCCCTAGGGCTCCCGAGCTCTGTTTTTGGCTGTGATGGCCTCCTGCAACCCTCTGCCAGCGAAAACAAAGGTCAGGGGGGGCATGCACAGGCATCACGAGCTCCATTTTCACTGGCAGAGGCCCCATGGGCCAGTCCCTCACTATTTCCAGAGCAGCCCCACAGGCCAGATCTAAGCATGCTGCAGGCCAGATCCAGCCCCCAGGCCTTGAGTTTGACACCCCTATCCTACAACAAGGCAAGAGATGAAAGCAGAGTGTGTAGAACAAGAGGAGAGGAAAGTTTCTGAGATAGGAAGTTTGAGACCTTCAACTTTGCATTCTGTGTGCTCCTTTCTGCCACTAGATGACTATACAACCAATACATTAGTTATTGCAGAACTACAAAGAACTAAAGAAACACCAAAAATATATCATACATTCTATACTGTATTTAGCAGAATAGCAAACCCAAACCTTTGGGAATAAATCTTTGAACTGAATATTTCAACTCTCCTTTGAAAAGCTGCCAGAAGAGGCCCACCTTCTGGTTTTTGATATTTTTCTGAAGCCTCATTTCCCATTTCAGCTCAGATTATTATTCCTTTGAAAAATGTTTGGTTTCTCTAACCTCCACGTGATTTCATTCTTCTTCAGGGCTTTTACTCTGATTCATTGTTCTGATTTTTTAAAATTTCATTTCATGCTATAAAACCCGATCTGTCAACAGAATCATGTACAAAGGCTTAATCAGATTTATAGCCCTTTATAAATTAAACTTATGGAATATTACCTGCTTCTCTTCATTCTTAACCAGCAATTTCTGGAGATAGATGGCCTTTAATGACTTGTCGTGGCATTACACATTTATTTATTTTAAACTTGCCTGTCATGCAAAGCTGAGCAATGAAAAATGGCATTTCAAAGAAGACCTCAGAGATTCTAACAGCAGATGAGAAGAATGGAAATTCATTCTATTTTGGTTGGCTGCTGCTTGAGTAGGCATTTTGTTCCCCAATTAGCCAAATAACAAATTAGCTCTGTAAGCTGGCAGCTTTCTGAAAGTCTCTTACTTTTTAGAAAGACAGAGCTTTTTCAGTTAGTAAACAATGGCCAATGGGGCTTGCCTGCATGGAATTTGGTGAGGGGCTATTTAGATGAAACAGGTTGATTGAAATCCTGCTGAGTAGGAGGTCCAGCAGTTGCCTGCAAATTTCTTTTTAAATGACCAGATGTCACTGTTACTATATTTGAATTCCTGTGGCAGCTATCTTAGCAGGAGCATGAATTAGAAACGTGGGCATGACAATGGCATTGTGCCAAAGCTGCTATATGTAGATGGGAGTGATGTTGTGATACAGATCAACGAGTGGAAGAATGGTGAAATTGGGAGAGGTTTCTTCATCATAATTGCCTGGTGTTTAATTAAGAAATGACCCAAGAACAGATGGGGCAAACTATCAGGTTTGTTTTTGCTCAAGTTCTCATTTTTCCCCCAACCAACCATTTGTAAATTTGGCAAAAGTTCCATGAAAAAGTCCATATACTTTTCTTCACATTATCACCTAATATTTTGTACTTGCGCTGCATATTTTGTACAAGTGTCTATGGAGATTCTCAGTCATCCAGGTGTATTCAGCAGCTGCAAGAAGTGCACCTATTTGCACTATTCAGATGGCCCTGAGGGCATAGATAAGCTTCCAAGTGGCCTCAATGACCCTCAGAAAGAATGCAAATGACCAGATGACTGCAAGGAATATAAATCCTTCCATCCTCCACCATTCAGTATGAACTGAAGAAGCTTCTTGCATGAGAAGCAAACCATCTTCAAGGAAAAAACAAATCCAGTTGTCTTTTGAAAAAGCACTTTTGGGATTTTATGCAAGTAATTTTCCATTGATTATTACTTTTGTATATATATTTTTCTTTTTATGCTTTTGTATATATATTTTTTCCTTATAATACCTTTGCTTTTTACTCTAGATTATTCACTTATTGTACTTTTGGCCTGTTTTCCTTCTGAGATTCCAAGGTAACATATACAAGAGATGATCCCCACAAATGACAGCTATGTATGGAAAGCTACATTGAGAAAGAAAGACCTGCCCAAAATCACCCAGTGAGTTTTGTAGTTTGGGTGGGGTGGGGGACTTGAATCTGACTTTTCCCAGTTCCAGTCTGACATGATAACTAGTGTACAGGTAGTCCTCAACTTATGACCACAATTGGGACCAGAATTTATGTTGCTAAGCAAGATAGCTGTTAAGTGAGTTCTGTTTTATTTTATAACTTTTTTGCCATGGTTGTTAAACAAATCATTGAAGTTGTCAAATAGATCATGCAACCATTAAGCAAAGCTGACTGCTCCCATTGCTTGTCAGAAGCTGGTTGAGAAAGTCTCAAATTGTGATCACGTGACCTTGGGATGCTGCAATCATTGTAAATACATGCTAGTTGCTAAGCAACCAATTTTTTTAACCACATGACTGTGGAGTTGCTGCAATGAGTGTAAGTGCGAAAACCTGTTGCAATACTTTTTTTAGTGCCATTGAAACTAAGAACACTTGCAAAACAAATAGCCTGGTTGCAGGCTGAGACTTACCTGTACTCTGAATAACAAACTGCACTGTAAATATATGGAAAAAAAATGAAAATATCACTGCACAAATATATTCTACTTTCTTGAGGTACTGCTGAACAGACTCCAAAGAGCTGATCAGGATGATGGCTTTGAGATTCTCAGAGAAAAGTTTGAACCTGTTACTCTTGTGGAGGTGCGATAGTGAGAAGAACTTGGTGTAGGCTATTGGAGGCACTATTCTATGGTGGTTCTGTTCATTTCTGAGTGGGGTTTGTTCCAGTAAATGAGGGGATTGAGTGGTCAAGCTCTTGGGGACTCCAACATGAAGTGTCTCAGTGACGAACCTTCTCCCACATTTAATTTAATATTAACATGAAACCATTGATAGAAGTCATTTAATGTTTTGATTATGGTATCATCAATGTGTAGATAACACCCACATACATGTCTCTACCCCAGGCCAAATAAAGCACACAGGTGTTTTATTTGTTTTAAACCAGATCTGGATACTGTGAAGATTGGAATGGAGAAAAACAGGTTGAGATTCAGTTCAAAGAGGATGAAGTGGCTGTTGATCCAGAAAGCAACTGATTCTAAGATAGTTCCAATATTAGCTCTTGATAGGGTTGTGCTCTGCTAAAACACCCATAATCTGTGATTTGTTCTGGACTCACAGATCTTGCAGAAACACCAAGTGGAATTTGTGTCCAGAAATGCCTTTGCCATTTTCAACTGGTTCATCACTAATAGCTGTCTTCCCCACAACAAGAAGTATTGACAATATTGTCACTCATCCCCTCCTTGTGCCTCAAATGACCACCTGTAATGTGCTCTGTATGGGACTGCCCTGATATCTATATTATGTACAATTCTGTGACAGCAAGCATACGGTCTTAGACCCATTTGTGCAACAATTGTCTAATTCAATACAAGGCAAGACAAATACATAGAGAAATCAGAATTTGTTTTATTTTAAAGGCAGAAGGAAATGAAAGGGAATGAAACAGAACTAAAGGATGGATGAAAGAGGGGAAAACGAAAGCTGACCTGTAAATAATGTTGACACAGAGACAATGGGACATGTTGGACAAATGAGAGATAAAAAAGAGTAAAGATAAAAGGACTTGGAATAGGTAGAGGGTTACAAAAGAAAAAGCAGCCCATTAGAAAGAAAGCAGCAGAATATATCTATGGGTTTTTCCTCTGTCTCTTTTTCTTCTGCTCAGGAGAACCTGCATAAACAAGTTCCAGCAGAAGAATGAGATATAAACAACAGAACCTTTCCTCCCAGCGTGTATTTTGCAATTATGTCAGGAAAGTGATTATAGAAATAAAGTCAACATATTTTGGGAAGACAACCATTTGAGTTCATCAATCATCACCTGCATTTAAAACATAGTCAGTCAGTTTTTGGATGCCCTTGAAACTTTTTATTGAAAAAAGTTTATTTGCCAATTTATTTGGTCAATATCTCAGATAACTTTATTTCTGCTGCCCTTCAATTGTATGTCAAACACTCCTGGTCTTGCCATGATGTTATATTTGTCAGCCATTAAAGATGTATTCTCTTTGGAAGAAAAAGCAGAAATTAATGACCTAAAGCAGAAAGATGAGTTTATTGTAAAAGAAATTGTAGATTTACAAAGCAAATCAGTATAATGGATCAAGAAATATTATTATACTTAGATAAGTAATGGACTGAGAAGGTTAAGGTAGGAGAAACAAGCAAGTTGTTATTGTAAATGATTGTCTTTTCAATCATCTTTTCAAAGAAAAGGAAAAATTATTTAGATGACTTTGTCCCTTTGCTTTTATATGCATTCTCTCTTCCCCAGCTGTAAAGATATTTATTGGTGGATTTCTGAATCATTCAAGTCAATTATAACCCACGACTGATTTGTGTCTATTTTAATCCAGAATAGATCCAAAAACAATATTTAAATTCAGCATAGAATTTTTAATTGAGAAATGTTAAATTTAGCGGAATAATGATTTTGATCTTCCACTATTTTTTCTGAGACCTGGTTTGCTCCACAAGAGAGGTGCCAATCTTGGAGATATGACTAGACAGGTTTTGGGTATGGCAAAAATCCCAGGACAGGGATAGGGGAGGTGACTTTTGTTATCCAGGAGATTCTGCTAGTTTTCAAGGACACTGCTCTGCAGATAACTGAATATGACACTTTGTGCTGGATTTGGGGCTCTAAGGATCAAATGAGATTGCTGCTTCTACAGCAGCTTCTCTGCTACATACCTACCTCAATTCCTGGGCTGCTAGATGCCACAACCAGGTTGGCACTTAGGTTCCTGAGGCTTATGGTTTGGGGGGACTTCAGTCTTCCTTTTCTGAGCACAAAAATAAAGTAGAATATTGGTAGTTTAAGTGGAATATTCTGCTGAAATTTGCTTTCCTTCAAGAGACTTCCTCTTTTCGTACAACTAAGGTTATCTCAGAATTTAGTACAACCATTTCCTGGAAAGTTTCCCTTCACCTAATTCTCAGTATGCTTGAAAATTTCTGTCAAATTTCTCTGGATGAGGTTTCTGGGCTTTACTTTTTGGAAATAGTGGAAGATACTATTACTTTTTGTTACAATTTTCTGCTTTACAACTCAAATTTCTGATCTAAAAAAAAAGTCCTCCCCTTTAATGTTGTGCTTTGGAATTTACATGAATTACAACTAAAGCTTGTAAATCTCCTTTTCTGTAGGCATCTATCCAGCAACTATAAACCATTTTATAAACTGCTGTAAACCACATTTCTGGATATCAGTTTATATATAGCATGTTTCTGTACTTTTCTCAAGGCCAGCCTTTCTGTAGGTAAGAATTTTATAGTGGTTAGTGAAAACCACAGGCTTCCATTTTGTAAGCTTAAAGATTGGATAGTAAAAACTCACTGCCCAACCCTGTGTCTGATAACCACAAAGGAACAATTATATCTTTGGAAAGGTTATGTTGCCCATGCATCTTTGCCACCAATAAAACCTAGCCTTGAGCTATTTTTTACTTGCATTGATCCACGCAGCTATTGTAAATCCAGTCTGGTTTATGATTTATTACAGGATGAAATCTATGCATTATTTTCCCTGCCATAATAGGATTAGATGATTTCTGGCTGAGTGAGAAAGAAAGTCAATAGTACAAATCAACTCAGCCTGGTAGTCAACAACCACCTTGGGTGTCCCAGCATGACAAATGTGTTCCGCTCAGCGCGATCTCTTTCTCAACAGAAAGCTCTGGGCCTCTAAAAGAGAAGAAAGGCTACCAACAGTGGAGGGAATCTATTTCTGTGTTCCTTTGATTTTGGAGTGCCAACAAAACCCAGCCTCTGCTTTGAAACCATACTTGTATGTCCGCTATGCAGGTATCTTTAAAGATAATGAGATGAGTTGCTCAGGGCAAATCCATCAACCACTCATAATCATTTGTATGATCATAAATGGATCTGTCATGTTTTGAGAGCTTACATTATTATATGTGGGGGGAATTAGAGAAGGAACCATCAAAGGAGGGCTAACCCTCGCCCTTCCTACTCTTTTTGTGAAAATTGAAGTAACAAGCTTGTGAACTACAATGACTATTGGCATGAACAAGCAAAGCAGATTTTATGAATTTCATCAGAATGATGAAGATAGAATTGTGGGATCATACTATAAGCCGTACCCTCTTGGGTATAGATGCAATGACACAACCCAAGTATAAAAGGTCAGGTGATTTTTTAGGGCAAGGACTCCATCGAGGCATTGGCTACCTGCAATGAAAACAGGACAATGTTAAAAAACGTGAGAGGCTACTTTAATATCTGTTAGATTTCTGAGGCCACCCAACTCATTAATGTCTCTTATCTGGTCCAGATAAAATTCTGGCATATCAAATTCCAAAAAACCAGAATGCATAGATAAAAACTAAAAATCTAAATGTTTTTAATTTTTTAATAATATCTAGTGCTTTCAAAACTTTACTAGTGTAACTAGTGCTACACTGTGACCTACTTCACAATCCCTTGAACAATGAGGCAATTTTAATTGCAATCATTTTTAAAAGCTTCCAATTGTTCCATGATATTTGTTAGCCAAGAAAAATGTATTTTACAGAGGCCAACACCAAAATATTCATGTAGTCCACAGCTTTATGAGTCAGAAGCAAACTCTCAGGAAATTGAGAAGCTTTTTAAAAGAGTTTCAAGAAACATCTTAGTTACCAAGCCAGGGGTGGGATTCTACAGGTTTGCACCTATTTGCTAGAACCGGTTGTTCACATTCTAAGCAGTTCGGAGAACCGGTTGTTAAAAAAAATTACTGGCTTAATCCTGTAAGGAAGTCAGGAAGGAAACATTCTGGTGTTGCTTACAGAAACTGCCTCTCCATTAACCCTTATTACATTCTTGGCAGGACTAGACTTCCTGTCTCTGAAACTTCTCTGGAGTTTTTTTTTTTTCCTCCTTTGCTGGTACTTTGCTTGTGTGGAGTGACCATTCAAAGTTACAATGGCACTGAAAAAAGTGACTTATGACCAATTTTCACACTTACGACTGTTGCAGCATCCCCACAGTCATGAGAGGCCAGGCGAGGAGATGCGTGCCTCAATGTGAGTGATGTTGAGTTGGCCACACCCAGCCAGTCACATGACCACCAACCCATGCCCACCAACTAAGCCACACCCACAGAACTGGTTGTTAAAAAATTTGAATCCCACCCCTGTACCAAGCCAATACCATCCTAAAGTAAGAAACAGAACTATTGTTGTTAAAATCATATGGGCATTAGAGTGAGAGACATGTGCTTTCCAAAAATTATTAGTTTAAAAAAATGAAACAATCAGCAACCTGATGTGGAGAACAAGAGCAGTCAGATTGATGAAAGCAGTGTCCTAACCCTAACACAAATACTGAAAGCAGTATTTACTACATGTATTATGTGTTATGTATTATGGCTTTGCGTACACAGACACACAGACACACACACACACACACACACACACACACAGAGAGAGAGAGAGAGAGAGAGAGAGAGAGAGAGACATAAATGGCAAAAAAAAAATAGAACATGTAGATGAAAGTGTGTAGCTCGCTGCAATGTTCTCTGAACCTGTGGAAATGGAGGGACAATTTTAAGACACAAAAACACTGGTACAGAGTAGAAAGTAGTAATATTTAGTCTGCTGTAAGAAATAAACACTTATTGAGAGAAGTAAAAATGATTGGAACAATGTGTTCTATCTTGTTGCACAGATGCAAGAACTGAGTATTCAATGGAATTTTAAAAGTAGAACAGAACAGAACAGAATAGAATAGAATAGAATAGAATAGAATAGAATAGAATAGAATAGAATAGAATAGAATAACAGAGTTGGAAGAGACCTTGGAATTCTTCTAATCCAATCCCCTGCTTAGGCAGAAAACCCTATACCATTTAAAAAAAAGGTTGTCCAATCTCTTCTTAAAAACTTCCAGTGTTGGAGCATTTACAACTTCTGGAGGAAAGTTGCTCCACTGATTAATTGTTCTGTCAGAAATTTCTCCTTAGTTCTAGGTTGCTTCTCTCCTTGATTAGTTTCCATCCACTGCTTTTTGTCCTGCCCTCAGATGCTTTGGAGAATAGCTTGATTCCCTCTTCTTTGTGGCAGCCCCTGAGATATTGGAACACTGTTATCATGTAACCCTTTTCATTAAACTAGATACCCAATTACAGAAACCGTTCTTCATATGTTTTAGCCTCCAGTCTTGTAATCAACTTTGTTGCTGTTCTCTGCACTGTTTCTAGAGTCTCAACATCTTTTTTACATCGTGGCGACCATAACTGGATACATTATTCCAAGCGTGGCCTCACTAAGGCATTATAAAGTGGTATTAACATTTCACTTGATCTTGATTCTATCCCTTTATGCAGCCTAGAACTGTGTTGGCTTTTTTAGCAGCTGCAGCACACTGCTGGCTCATATTTAAATGATTGTCTACTATGAGTCCAAGATCCCTCTCACAGTTACTACTATTGAGTGAGGTACCACATACACTGTACCTGTGCATTTTGTTTTTCTTGCCTAAAAGTAGAACCTTACTTTTTTCACTACTGAATTTCATTTTGTTAGATAGTGCCCAATGTTCAACTCTGTCAAAATCTTTCTGTATCTTAAGCCTATCTTCAGGTCAAATGAGAAATGTTTAAGAAGTATGTCTGGAATAAAAGTGAATGAATACCGTAAAAGGGGAGTCATGGTCATTGTAGTCCACAAGCATGTTCAATTTTCACAAAAAGCAGGAAGGGAAAGGGTTAGCCAGGATACGTTTTCTGACTGACTGATTAAATTTGTGAGTTATATAAGCTCACGATAAAATTATAAAATCTTCTGGTCAGAAAACTAATGGCCACCAGACTCCTAAGTTTTTGAGAATCAATATATAAAAATGAATGGTCAGTATAGTGTCATAGGTATCAGCACAGATGGGGAGAGAAGTTGGCAAAGGCATTATCTGTCCAATGCAAATTTCCTAACCTGAATACTTGCCTTAAGGGGTGTGATGGCTCAGTGGTTAAAGATGCTGACTTTGTCAACTAGAATGCTGACAGCCTGGGTTTGAAACAGGGTGAACCTGCTTCAGCTCCTGCCCACCTAGCAATTTGAAAGAATGAAAATGTGAATAGATAAATAGGTACCATTTCAGTAGGAAGATGATAGCATTCCGTGCACTTTTGACAAACAGCCATGCTGGCCACATGACCATGGAAATGTCTTTGGACAATGCTGGCTCCCTTGACTAAGAAATGGAGCCCACTATTCCATCTTGTTTGAAGGATTCGCTGCCAAAGAAGTTCCCTGTCAATAACCTCAACGATTACAAACCAGTGGCACTCACTCCTATCATCATGAAGTGCTTTGAGAAATTGGTCTGACGGCACATCATTTCTGGTCTTCCACATACATTTGATAAACACCAGTTTACATACAGAAAAAATAGATCTACAGAGGACGCTATAGCCATCACTCTTCCACTGCTCTGACTCATTTAGAACAGCGGGAGGGCTATGTGAGGATGCTTTTTGTGGATTTTAGTTCTGCGTTTAACACAATTCTTCCACATAGACTAGTGTCTTGGACTTTATAATTCAATCTGCTTTTGGATTATGGATTTTCTGTCTGGCCGCTTGCAGAGGGTCAGATTAGGTATTAATACCTCTTCAGCCCTTATTCTTAACACTGGTACATCACAGGGTTGTGTGTTGAGTTCCTTATTCTATACTCTTTATGTGCATGACTGCATTCCTACTCATGCCAGTAATACTATTGCTAAATTTGCAGATGATACAATAGTGGTGGGACTCATCTCTGGGGGGGATGAGTCTGCCTACTGAGATGAGGTGGACAGGTTACTTTCATGGTATGGAGACAATAACTTGGTCCTCAACACCAATAAGACCAAGGAGCTTATAGTGGATTATAGAAGGAAGAGATCAGACATCCAGCCCTTGCTTATCAATGGAGACTGAGTGGAGCAAGTGGCCAGTTTTAAGTTACTGGGTGTTACCATAAAAAAGGACATGACCTGGAGTGCTCACATTGCAGCACTGGTCAAAAGGGCCCAGCAGAAATTATACTGCCTGAAACTTCTCAGAAAACAACAACTGAATGAAAAACTGCTGGTGACCTTCTACTGCTGCACTATAGAGAGCATTTTAACTTACTGCATCTCTGTATGGTTTGCCAATTGCACAGTGGCAGATAGGAAGCACTCCAGAGGGTTAACGTCATTGCCCAGAAGATCACTGGTTGCCCTCTCCCCTCTTTGGAAGAGCTTTATAGCTCCCGCTGCCTTAAGAAAGTTCGAAACATTCTCAAAGATCCATCTCATCCTGGGCACCCTTTTTTTTTAACTATTACCATCTGCCAGATGGTACAGAATAATAAAAACAAGGATAAATAGGCTAAAAAACAGCTTCTATTCCAGGGCAGTAGCTCTTTTGAATTCTGCTGTATAGTGCAGTATTGGTGCGGGGTCGAGTGTTTTTGGTTCAACATGTGGAGGGTGAAAGATGTGTGTTTGTGTTTATTTCATGCTCATGGTCATGATGTGCACTGAAAATGGTGTTTTGATTTCGTTGTACGAGGTGCAATGACAATAAAGTAAACTAAGTGGAGATAAACACAGCACCCTAGAGGTGGACATGACTGGAAACGTGAAACCAGAAGGAACTGATGGGCTCATCAAAAAGGC
Source organism: Notechis scutatus (assembly GCF_049901735.1). Classification (NCBI taxonomy): domain Eukaryota; kingdom Metazoa; phylum Chordata; class Lepidosauria; order Squamata; family Elapidae; genus Notechis; species Notechis scutatus. Next base: position 319,405,966 of record NC_142009.1, on the reverse strand, counting down.
TGAAAAACAAATATAATGTATGGAAGCAAGACTAGTTTGCAAGGGCAGAAAGATACTGAGAAATCTAGTGAATAAACTTGGGAGATACAGTTTTGTGCCGTGGTTAAGGCACCAGACTAGAAACTATGAGATTGTGAGTTGTAGTCCTGCCTTAAGCACAAAGCAGATGGATGACAGATTACAGATTAACCAAATTGGAAGAGACCTTGTAGGTCATCTAGTCCAACCTCCTGCCCAAATAAGAGACCTTACACCATTTCTCACAAATGGCAGTCTGACTTCTTGAAAGCACAACTTCCGAAGGCAAGCTGTTCCTTTGGTTGATTGTTCTCATTGTCAGAAAATTTATCTTTATTTCCAGGTTGAATCTCTCCTTATTCAGTTTCCATCCATTGTTCCTTGTCTGGCCTTTGAGTGCCTTGGAAAATAGCTTGACCCCCTCGTCTCTGTGGCAGTCCCTCAAATATTGGAAGACTGGTCCTTCTCTTCACTGGACTAGCCATGCCCAGTTCCTGTAACTGTTCTTCATATGTTTCAGTCTCCAGTCCCCTAATCATCCTGGTTACTTTTCTCTGCATTTTTTCTAGAGTCTCAACTTCTTTTTATAGTGTGGTGACCAAAACTGGATGACCTTAGGCAGTCACTGTCTTTCAGCCTAAGAAAGAAGGCAATAGCAAACTACTTCTGAAATCTTGCCAGGAAAACTTCAGGGAATTGTCCAGGTAATTGCCAAAGATCAACATTGACTCAAAGACACCAATAATAAATAAATAGTGAACAGATTTAGTGTTGAATTTAGTCTTATTCATGCCTATAATTTTCCTTCCTTCCTTCCTTCCTTCCTTCCTTCCTTCCTTCCTTCCTTCCTTCCTTCCTTCCTTCCTTCCTTCCTTCCTTCCTTCCTTCCTTCCTTCCTTCCTTCCTTCCTTCCTTCCTTCCTTCCATCTTTCCTGTGCTTTGTGTAATGCTGCTTATCCCAAAAGAGAATTGCATTTCTTGGTGTTTATGTAGCATTCTTTATTGACTTTGAGCAGGGTAATTTTGGTCTCAAGCAAGACTCTGCTCAGCTAACTCCATCACCAGCAACAGTTCCCTTCTGAAAGAACAAAACAGCTCACTGCTGAACTATCTAGTAATAAGACATAAAAGCACTGACGAATGTTTTGGCAGAAAACACAAGCAGGGAAAATTGAACATAGCTTTCCCTTCTGAATGTAACCTACCTCTCTTTTGTACCATTGAGATCCTTCCAGTCATTTCCTTTCCATTCTGAACTATTATTCTTTGCTATGCAAACTTCTATAAAAAGACTATGAAATTCTTGAAGAGGAATGTATACATAGGTTAGTGCTCTGGTTTCCTTTTCTTTTTTCTTTTGAAAAACAAATATCAGGAGGCGGATGGAAAAAAGCTAGTAATTACTGTTGCTTTTACTATTGCTTTACTAAAAATCTGTCATACTTTGTGAAATAAAAGACTGTCCATTTGAGCTTTTAACAAATGGTTTGTCATTAGCATCCCCTGAAAATACAATTATTGATTCATCAAGTAGCTAATCTTCTCTGCATTGAAGAAAGCACATTTTTGCCCTGATCTGATTGCCATCATGAATGGCATCACATTGCAAACAAATGTGAATCATTGTGTACTTGAAAATCTTTTATCACTGAATGAGTATCTGCCTTATCTTTTTGTTATAAGCTTCAGAGAGGGATTTAAATTATGGAGAGGATAAGATCTTCCAGGCCTTTGTTGTACTCTGAAGTGGAACCGACATGTTTGGATGCAAAATATGTCCCGATCAGGTTCAGAACTGATTGTTTCCCAGTGGGTTCTCAGGTCCAGGTTATACACTTTACCCTATTCCTTATAGGGAATAACTTTATGTAGTACGGTATAACTTTACCAAAGTTATACTCTTCTCTATTCCTATGACAGTGGATATTGGAGATTGGGTTCTCTTATAGCTCACACATCCAGATTTAAAAGAGAGCTTTGATCCAGCATAGAGACAGTGTGTTCACACATCTCCCATTCCATGTTGTGAGAACTTGGATATTTGAAAAAGATTCCTTCTCTTATCCTTGAATTTAGCTTGTCTAATTTGATGTGAGGGTGGAGGATTCTTATTGAATTTTTGTTGCACAGAAAGTTTCCAAGAAAGCTATACAGAAATAAGCTAATCTACTCCAAAGGCCATATGAAAAGCTTTGTAAATGACCCAATCAGTCTATGTCATTTGGGGAACAGTAAAGTCTGAATTAATTCCTGGACCAGAAACTCCACGCTCCCATTATTTGCAAAACAAAATCCTATTAATCTAGATCAACATTTAGATTTAGAGCTATAACATTAAGAACAATGTGAAATTTGCAGGAATGCTTGTCAAATATAAGGAAAGGAGGTGTGGCATTTTCATAGAAATATATTTATTACAGAGTGAATAAATTAATTAGAAATGACTACTAGGAGCTGAGGACTTGAAAAGTACAAAAAGATTAACTCACTTCCCTCTTTAATAAAATGAAAATAGAAGTTTATACAAATCACAAACATCAACACACACCCAAGATGCAAGAGATAATTTAAAATTAATGGGATGCAGCAAATAATTTTTCTCCATCCCTCTCAAGAAGCTGATGGTGGCTTTGCAAGAGTATGATTTGGGGACAGAGCTGTTAATCAATGGATCACCTTCCTTTTTCTTGTCTTGTTTTTATATAAATAAGGTTTCATTATTTCTGATGGACAAGCACTTTTAACCTGGAAAAGAGAGACTAGGCCCTCTTGGGTGAATAAAAATATATATTACATGTCAATCAAATATCTTTTGGATTCTGGCTTTGTTCACATCTGAAGCATCGTTCTAAATTCTACTTATGAAATAAAGACTCAGAATAGTTAGAAAAACAACTCTGGGTGGTTCAGCCTTCTTAAGATTGAGGTAAAGGTAAAGGTTCCCCTTGCACATATGTGCTAGTCATTTCCAGCTCTAGGGGGCGATGCTCATCTCTGTTACAAAGCCGAAGAGCCAGCACTGTCCGAAGACGTCTCTGTGGTCATGTGGCCGGCATGAGTAAATGCCAAAGGCACATGGAACACTGTTACCTATACTATAATAGACATGGATTGGTGACATGAGAACTTCCTCAGGCTTTTGGATCAAATGGATCAACAAGTTCTGTTCTTATTGTGGGGTCCTTGTGTTCTCTGAGATTGATGCAGATGTTTCACTACCAAACTAGGTAACATCACCAGTGCTAGAAGAGAATAGTGTTTGGTTCTTATTTTTATATAATTGTGGCTTGCCCTGTCAGTGTTCGTGGGAAGCGTTCATTTTTGAGGTGGAGAATTTTGGGGTGGGGTGTGAATAAGGTATTGTTTATCTTGGGCACCAGAAACTATGGTGAGCTTTTCTTTGTTTTAATCCTTGTAAACTGCCCAGAATCGCTGGTGTGAGATATTTATATCATTCAATCAAGCAATCAAAATAATTTATTATACTGATAAAAGGAATAGTAGCAGCTATCAAAGCAATCAACAAATGCAGTCCATCCCACTTTCACTAAAGAGGGAAGCTTCTTTCCTTCTATCTCAAAAACCCCCAAGAAACAGACAAAAAATTCTTCTTGTAAATTGCCCATATATTGATATAACATTTGAAAGAAGAATAACTCTGGAATTCTTGTGCTATAAATCTAACCTTCTGCAAAACTCTTCACTGAGCATTTTAGCTCAAGTGGGGTGATGAAACTGTGTTTTGCTCATGGAATTAGCTCATTGTCCCTCTCGAGCTTTCATATTAATGAAAGAGGTTAGGTTATAAGCCAGTTGCTGGTGACCTTGGCCTCAAATTGTTGTTAGTTAATTCCAGTTATTTTTATGTATGTAATAAGGCCAGGATCCTTTGTTATTTGATTAGAGAGGAGAAAATAGGCTTGGCTAAGAAAGGATAGTGTGTTGCCCTATTTGAGATCTATCCTCCAAGATGTAGCATTTTTGAGCACCTGTGATTCCAGAAGAGGAAATAAATATTCATGAGATCTTGGCTGTTATCAGGCACCCTGCTCTGTAGGCAACTAAGTGAATGGTTTATCTAAAGCTATGCTCCAAGGATAGGAAAATGACCCATTAGCGTGCTTCCCACCCAGTTTTACAACTACATAACTTACTGGATCTCACAGCAGTTGTTGCTGCATTTCCTTAGTTTGATGGTCCTGTAGACTTCAGTCTCCATGCTTTGGTGTGGGAATCTGGAATCATTCAGGATAAATAGCCTCCATGGCAACCACAGCTTTCCCCCAACTGAGACCCAGACGGAGTCCTACTCATATAGGGAAGACACACTTGATCTAGTTTTCATCTCAGAGCAGATGAGATGTGATATGGAAATGGTGGTGGAGCCTATGATTTATTGCCATTATTGTTCATAGAAAAGTTTCCATCAGGAAGGTAGACATTTCTATCATATCCCTGTGGATCTCTGAATCTTTGTGGCAATGAAAATGTTGGATGAAATTTCCCATAAGCATCTTCTGGGAATCAAAGCAGCCCTTAGAAGATAATATATATGGATCAGGATTAAACTGTGGGGTCCTTGGTGCTTGTTGGTTTTCTTGAAGATATTTCATTACCCTAAATGCAGTGATGTTTGATAATGAAACATCTGCAAGAAAGCCAAGCTCAGGGAGCACCAAGGATCCACAAAGGGGCCCTGCATAGACTAAATTGCAGTGATAAAACTGACAGATAACAAAAGACTGAGTCACTGCTTTCATTTCATTTCAGTTCAGAAATGGGTCTAACTCACAGTCTCATTGGATTGTTCCAGTAGGAGCTGTAAATCCAGGCAAATAGCTGGATTACACACTAGCACTTTCTAGGGAATCCAAACTCATCAAGAGCAATAAGTGGAAATTCCCTGAAACCAGAAGGCTTCTATTCCAATGGTAATTCCATCTTGCTAGAATTCAGCAGCAGTTTCTTTTGTCTCAACTAGTTGAACACAGCCTCCAAGTACCACATCTACTAATCTTTGATTTGGCTTGGCATCAAGATGTAAAGTTGGGTATCATCAAAATATTGCCCTCTGATCCTAGATTAGAGGATGACCACTCCCTGCAATTTCATGCAAATATTGAATAAGACTAGGGTGGGGAAGAAGAAGAAAATTGAACTCCACAGCTTGAGCTTTCATCTCCAAGTTATCCTGATTGGAACTATCCTATTAGGAAGGAAGAGAACCCATGCAAAACAGGGTCTCCGAATCCCAACCTTTACCAGTTACAATAGTGAGATGAGCAGCGATGTACAAGGTTTAAATAAATAAATTTATAAAATGAATTTAGTAGGCTTCCCAACTCATAATGACTCTGAATGGCATAGATATTAAAAGCTATACAATACAAAAGAAGACAATAACCCAGAGAATGACATGAAACACAGTAATAATATTTCCAGAATAATATTTTCACACATTTCTTAACTAGCGCCTGGAGGAAAAGCTAAATTTTTAAGACCAGTTCAAGAGATAAAAGAGTTTAAGGGATGGCAGAATTGAATCCTCTGGGAAGATAGTGTTTCAAAGGGCAAGTATTGTGCCATCAAATAACAATGTCTTAAAGATAGAACCTGAAGCATGCTCGCTCTGTCAAATCTTACTAGAAGGGCAAACGTAATGGAAGAAATTCAATCCTTCAGATAGCCAGCCCTGTTGTCCTGAAGGATTTTATAGAATACCATTAGAATCTTGAATTGCACTATGATCACTGGTAATCAGTGTAGCTTGTGCAACAATGCATGGGCATATTAAGGTGTGCTTATAACAGGTAAATTGCCAAATGACAGCTTCTTCAACTCCCAGACAGATTGCAACCCCTCCCTTGCCAACTTTTGGTGTGCAGACAGCCTCAGAGTTCAACCCCAAAAGCAATCTGCTGGCTTACAGCTGTATTGAAGGGTCCAGAAGGGAAGTTCTTTAACACACCCTGACCAGGTGGATCATAAAAACTGATGGGATACCAATCCCTTCAGTTAGAAGGCAGAAGAGCAACACTCCAGGGAGAAATCCTTTTGGAGATCTCTCTGCATGCACGTGTTCGCCATGTTCCCAGGAAATGAAGGACAGCTCCTTTCAATGCTGTCATAACTTTGAACAGTCATTAAATAATGGTCATAAGTTGAGGACTCCTTGTAATCCTCAGTTATTCTAATTAGACCACCCTACTGCTGAGGGTAATTACTCTCAATGTACTATTCAAAATAAGGTCATTTTCTGTTAAGAGTGGGGTTTGGTTTTGTGATTGGAATCCACTAGAATAGAAATTGAGAGCAAAACCCATTCTGTGCTAATATTGATGATGTTACCTAGTTTGGGTAATGAAATGTCTGCAAAACAACAACAACAACAACAACAACAACAACAACAACAACAAAGCTCAGAAAAAACCAAGGACTCCTCACTTCAACCTTCAGCTGCAAATATTGTCCTTTATCAGATTGGAATCCCATAATCTGTCTATGGAGATCCTCCATCATCCAGGTCATGGTTGTCCCAAAGATACTTTTCAAAAGGCAATTGGACTTTGTTTTTGCTTGAAGACATTTTGCTTCACATCCAAGAAACTTCTTCACTTCAAAAGCTTATATGAGAAGTGAAACATTTTCAAGCAAACTTCACTTCAAAAGTTCATATGAGAAGTGAAACATTTTCAAGCAAAAACCAAGAAAGTCCAATTGCCTCTTGAAAAAGCACCTTTGGGAATCCCATAGCCTACATACCAGAAATAAGTCAGGTAGTTGCTGAATTCAGACAAATTTGTGAGGATCAGAAATTCAGAGCTGACTTTTGACTGATGCTTTTAATTTCTTGTCCAGTTCAAGCACCATAGCAAGTCTGTTTACACACCAAGGAAAGAACTGAGGAACATATCATTGCAGATATAGCTGCTTTTCAGCTCAGGAGCCAGGATGGAATTTTGTAAGCTGGTTCCCCAAATCACATATGCAGTAATGGAACAACTTTAAATTTTGGATTTAAGATTCTTATAAGCCTTCAGACAGCCATCTGTGCATTGGAGGAATAATTATATTCCCACAGTAGAAGAATGAATTGTGAAAATGACAGAATTTGTAGAAATGGCAAAACTGACCAAACTGGTCAAAGAACAAACAGCAATAACAAAGACTGGAAACTTTAATATGGATTTTTTTTACAAAAAAAGAAGAAATAAACCTGAATTGATGGTTTATGGATCTAAAGATTAAGATGAAAATTAAATGAGGGGTTGAGGGGATTTCCCAAAAATGTAAGAGTGGAGAGAGATAATAGGATTGTAATTATGAATGGAAAAGATCATAAGTAATTTGAAATTGCATATTTTAGGGATTACTGGATAAAGACATGGTGCTCCAAACAGCTGCGCCTCACAAGGATACCACAAGGTAGCTCTCCAGTGGGTTTATAATTCTAGGAGACAAGGAAATATTCATCTTGCTTAAACCGCGGTTGGCCCTTTTAAAAGGACACTATGTTCATGTACTTCCTTTTCTAATCACTTTAGGAAAGGACTTGTTATTGTTTTCAGCTATTAGAAACTTTTGGATCAACAAGTATTATATAATATTTATGTATTACCCATCACAAGAGTGACATTTCAATTGACTTAAAGCTTGCACATGTACAGAAATATATTTTAAAAACCCAACAACATGACATAGACTGAGGATCCTTTCACTTTCCTCCATGGCCTCCAGCTTCTTCCTTGTCTCAGATCATTAGCTGCATCACAAGAGATCATGAAGTCAGGCAAGAAAGCAAGAACTTCAATTCAATATGTAAAATTTACAGCACAGTTATATACACATATCTGTGCAGTGGGGCTATGACTGCAGCCAACTCGCCATGGCCAACTCACTGTGAGAAAACTCACTGCAGGACAAGAATTACCCTAATATCAAAGAAATGGTAGAATGGAATCATTAAAGAAAGGATGCAAAAAGTGAAATGTGAATGACAAAAATTAAACTATTTTTTAAAATTTATTTTAAATAATTACATTGAATTGTTAAATTGTCCTGTGGTGAGTTATCCCATGGTGAGTTGGTTATGGCGAGTTATCCCATGGTGAGTTGAGTTATCCCATTCCATGTGGAACTTCTGTTTGCCCTATGCTTTAAGTGATTATCATGAAATGGATATTCTTTCGGAATCTCCTTTCCATTTCATTTAGCCTGTGTTTTTCTCTGTTCCCTCATCTTTTTCTCTATTCCTTTTTGGTGCCAAAAGAAATTTAGAAGAAAAAAATTATTCCTATAATATGGGGATAAATATGAGTTTGGGAGGTGGGGAGGATGATAAATCAGATCTTACCGGACTGTTTTGTTAATAGCTTTCCTTTTCAGTCGGTCAATGTGCCATTGACACGCACCTTAGAAGAGCAAACAGCACAAAAGCATTTGGTCTTGAGCCTTTAAGGTGGCCAACAGCAGGGTTGTACTGCTGATTATCTCTTTCATTTTGAACAGTTTTATATGCTAATTTTGGGGAAGGAGAAGAAGGTAGAGATTTAGGCAAATTAAGATTCCTGGCACACACAGAAATGGAAAAGCAGGTTGGAGAAGTTCTATCCTCATTTTTGTACTTTGGGTTTTCATGAGACATATGAACTAACTATTCTTTTTGTTTGTTTGTTTCCCTGGACAATCTAGTATTCAAGGTAGGGTGTATTCACTGATCCATCTGCCCTTTGAAGCTTTTTGGATTCTAAAACAGGCTTGCTGACAATCTACTTGATAAGTAGGTGGAATCGACAATCTGAATGAAAAAGAACAAATGCATGTTTAACTATCTTTTCCATTGGTGACAAGGAGTCTGGAAGCAAAAGCATGATGTGTCTCCTCAAAGTTCAGGACAATCTATCAGCCCAGCTTGTTGGCTTTATCTCCATGCAATTCACTACACCAAAAATGGAGGGAATTTGCCCGGACAGTAAAGGGTGGTACACAAGATTTACTAAGAAAACACTTTGCTCTGAGTTTCCTAACTATGGCAAGAAATCATATGGCACCTGAAACAATAATAATATAACTGTTACTGAACTTATGGTTGACATACTTGTTTTTTTTCAGGGTGAGACACTTTGCTAGCTTAGGTTCCACAAGAAAAGGAATGCCACAAGCTTTTTTCAGATGTAAAACTGCCTAAAATAATAAATAATCTGGAAAGTATTTTCATGAATAAAATTTGGAGGTGGCAGGGCAGTCAGAGGAATTAGAACAAATTTAGAATGATAATTTTTCCTGGCAGGGTTGTAGAATTAACATCAAAATTCATTTATTTATAGCTTTGCTCTAAAATACATCTTTGTTATAGAATTCAATGCTTTGACTGTCGGAGACTCAATTAATATGTTGAAATCTGCCTTGCAGTTTCTTCTTTTCCACTGAAAAAAAAAACAAAGAAAAATGTACAATAAAAACATTTAAACCTAAAAAAATAGACTTTTTTTCTCCCCCTCCCTCTTTGAGAATTTCCCCTAGCTACGTTTGAATCTATAAAAACTTATCTATTTCTTTCTTTATTCATCACCCCATATTCTCTCAGCTGCTCATCCCTCTCAACCTTGAAAAAAGCCCCCTGGGAAGAATTACCACACATTATTTTCCCCCTGGGAAGAGTTGCCACACATTATTTTCACTTTTAATAGAAGTGAGGGAAGTCAGAGGTGATTAATCAGTGAAAGATAGGATTTCCACACTCATTTCTCAGGCACATCACAACTAAACAAATATAACAGCATTGAAGTCCACTTTTACAAGTTTCACTGAAATTCTCTCTTTCCCTGAAATACAGTTCAAAAGCAAATTCCCTTTCAGGAAATGCCTAAAAAGCACATACAGGAGACTTCTGCATAGCACTTCCTTCAAACCAGGGAAGGATAGGGAACTTGAGAAGGGAGCAGGTGGTACAAGAAGAGTTGTCTTAAGATGCAGCCAAGTACCGCTTTGGTGTGGAGAAAATGTGTGCTATATCAGCCCTCTCTAATTAGATCATTGTGCCTCACAGTATTATAATCCCAGGCTCCTACCAGAAATATGTTGTCAGGGTTCCAAGGAACTGACCCAATGCAATAAGAAACTCTGAAGCCTGGAATTTCCTCAAAGTATGAATTTATTAGGCATGTCATATTGGCACGGCTGGTGAAAACCTGACTTTGAAGGACCTGAGGTTTTCCCCACCCAAATCAAAACCCAAAGTTCTTGCCCCCAGACCACTCTTCTGTCACATGGTCCAATCAGGTCACAGTCCCAACTCCAGTTGGCTTCAGTCCATGCCTCCCCAGGAGAAAGAATTTTAATTTGGCTTCGACTCCCCAGCTATCTCTATTTCCCCCCCTTCCCATTCCCACAGCTCCAACCGGCCTTGCTGTGGCAGCCCTGAAGATGCTCCAATATGGCTTCAGGGCTGACCCATGTACCAAAAATGACTTATTTTTGGCCAATGACAAAACCAAGGAGGTGGCTTCATTCAGCCACTTCGATCGGCCGGTAGAAGCGGCCTCAGGGCGAGCGCACACACACACTCTCCTCGCCCCAAGGCCGCTTCTACCGGCCGATCGAAGTGGCAGGTGACTGCACTTGGGGAGCTTCCATCGCCCAAAAGAGACTGCCTAAAGGCGAGGGGACATGGGTAGCCACGCCATGCCCTGAAGCAGCTGGGGACTCTGCCTTCGGGGAGCTTTCGTCGGCCGATAGAAGCGGCCTTGCGATGAGGTACGTGCGTATGGGCTGCTCTAGGTGGGGGAGGAAATTTAGTCAACCCCGAAAAGATGGCCTCGCCGTTTTTTCAGGGGTCAAAAAAAAAATAAGGCCCGGCCTTATTTTGTGAGAAACATGGTAGTAAAGGTAAAGGTTCCCCTTGCACATATGTGCTAGTAAGTTCTGGCTCTAGGGGGGTGGTGCTCATCTCCATTACAAAGCCAAAGAGCCAGTGCTGTCCGAAGATGTCTCCATGGTCATGTAGCCAGCATGACTAAATACCAAAGGTGCATGGAACACTGTTACCTTCCCACTAAAGTGGTCCTTATTTTTCTACTTTCATTTTTACATGCTTTCGAACTGCTAGGTTGGCAGAAGCTGGGACAAGTAATGGGAGCTCATTCCATTATGTGGAGTAGGGATTTGAACTGCCAACCTTTCTGATTGACAAGCTCAGTGTCTTAGTCATTGAGCCACCACATCCCTGTCACATTTAGACATGGTCCCATGATAAAACAGGAAATCAGAAAGTGAGGCATTTTAATCTGGAAACATTCCAAATAGGATTCCTTTGAGGTTTAATGGAATGGCGTGCAGCTATGGAGATTATTGATTACTGGAGAAATAATTATACAGAGGAAGGTATGATTTGGATCCCTCACAATGAAAAGAAGTGTGAAACCCCTGTACTTCACCAGTGAGAATAATTTTTCAGGGTGGGGGAGATGTGCAAAGGGAAATCAAAAGCAATTTTAATGAATGGAAGCAATTTGGGACCCGTGATGAACATAACTATCTTCCTCCATTCATCAGTGCTTTCATTTAGGAGGTTTAAATGAGCTTAAGATGGTCTGGGCTTAAGATAAATGGAAAACTTTCTTCTGATCCTGAGATGTCCATGGTACTCATGTAGGGATTCTCGGTGCCTGGTAGCAGTATCAGAATCCAGCAAACGTGCTTCCATCCTCCTTTAAATAAATCTTCTGTAAGAGATAAACAGGTGGATGAACAGATAATATCATAAAATCCCACTTCATTACCATATAATGTCTTCTAAATTGACTGAAGACAAGATCAAGTGCCCTCTGGTTGTTAATTAAAATAATGCCAAGTATCGATTCTATCCTCTAAATTGTTTCTCTGGCAGTTCTGATTTTCACAGGATGGTTCATAATACAGTATATTCTTTAGCAGAACAAGCAGAGCTGATTCCTTTCAGGTAACAGCGGAGTCCTTATTTCATGATTTATTTTTTATTTTTTTTGTACCCTTGTTAAAATTGCTGCCCATTGTGGCTGTGAGTTGACTAAATTTTACAAGCTGGAAATTGTACAGAAGGCTTTGTTTTTTGGCCCTTCTGTCGATCACTTTCAAGGAATAATGCTGCATTTTAGAAGTGAAGGAATGAAAAAAAGAAATACCTTGTGGAGCTACAAATTCTAACAGTTTTTTTTGAAATCAATAAAAGTTGAAGTGCAGGAAACACAGACTAGGGTGATGCCTAAAGATAGTGGCCATTCATAAAACAGTTATTAAGTGTGACAATGATACATGTAAGTTTTTATTTTATTTATTTATCAAATTTAGGTACCCCTACATTTCACTCACAGAGTTTAATGCTGAGAAGTCTTGATTGCTGTTTAATTTCTACAAAATAGTATTAAACCACCTAATTACTTTCAACTTTTAAAGCCTATCCTTAAAACTTTTCTTAAAACTTTCTCTTTCTACTGCTTTTGTCCCCAAAGTACAATTAGTTTGAGGCATTTAGGCATTCTGAGGTTTACCATGATTTGTTTTGCTCAGGACAATGTTTCTCAAGATTATGAGTTAGTCTAAAATCTGTCACTTACAACCAGAGTAGGAAGAATGCCAGAAATTCTTGAGTATTATTATCGTTCAACTGCTATTTGTTTGGTTACTGGCTTGTTTTGGAATTAAAGCCTAAGAGGTTTAGTGGGACATCTATAATTTTAATATTGTTTAAGCAGTTTTAATCATGCCTTGCTTGTTGTCAAGATATTTCCTTGGTTTCTCTAAAGAAAATGCTGCTGTTTCCGTGACAACCTTGTATTTCTTGCTAGACTAGGGGCAGTTCCTGCTTGAATGATGCTCTTTTGTAATGTGATCGACAACTCAGGCAATTTATGTCCACAACTTGTTTTCCTACATTTTCCCCCTCTAGCTGTTTGCTTTCTCCTGGACAACATGGCAAGCAAGAACTGTGACTGCTTGTATTCTTGAAACGTGCACCTTTGAATCTTTTCTGAAGATATTTCTAAATTGGAAGATGGAAGCTGCCAATCAGGGATCCCACCATCAAGGACATTGACTCAAAAATAAACCAAAATAAATTGTAAAGAGGTTTTAAAATTTTCCAAGAATGAAGCAGAAAAACAGAAGTGTTTTTTTCGGGGGGGGGGGGCAGGGAAATGACAAGGATGGGATAGGTGGTGAGGGCATTCATATTCCCAAGCTGGATAAGGTAGAGAGCATGGCAGGTCATTAAAAAATATCTCTAGTACAGTGTTCTGATCCAGCCTTCACAAGCAATGAGAAACTGCTTAGTAATGAGCAACACAAACCCTTTTTTATTTAAGTTAGGGCAGGAATTATCTTTGGTCACATTGGATAAACAAAACCAAAAGTAATGAGTCACAAATGAAAGTTGTTTCCCCTTCTAAAAACAGGGCAAGAATAGTCTCTGTTCACATCAGCTGAGACAAATTCACCCCCTATTATTTCCCAGTAGGGAGATTCCATTGGCACCTCAAATACAGAGCAATTTTGTCCTGGCAAACCTGGTTCTGGGAAAGGAATCTGATGTGATTGATGTACACTGGAAAACGAACTCCCAAACCCCTACTATTTATTTCCCAGCCAAGGAAGGGCTAGCTAGAGTCTATGTCTTCTTTTCCCTGAGAGCCGGCTTATTGCTTTCCTTTGCTCACCTCTCCTTTCCTCTCTATACATACTCACATCTGGGATGGGCCCCATATGTTCCTCACCCACAGTCAGCTCAGGCCCTGAAGACAGCTGCCCCTCCACCTGGGGGAGGAGAGAAGGCCCTGGCTCTGCATCTGCCGCTGATCCTGCTTCCTCATCAGAGCCTTCCAAAGACTCCAAAGCCAGCCCAAGCTCTCCCTCAACCTCCTCCTCATCTGACTCTGCTGGCAGTTGAAGGGCCACAACACACATAGATCTAGTTGAGTAATTGCAGGCAATAATTAAAATAACTTCCCCTCTATCCCAGCAAGGTTTTGCGCATGGCATCAGTTTCCACCCTCCAGTATGAAAGGAAAAGTGGCAATTCTGTATTGGAAGACCCTGGTCACTGTAAAGGACATGGTCCCACAGGTAACCTCATATGTAAAAACATGAGGTTGAGCCAAAGGGACAATTGGAAGGTCCTCCCATGTTCTCAGCTGCATAGTGTACTCCATTCCTGAGGTACATGGACTCATTGCTAGGACAGCTATGGGATTATCCAGTCTGTTGGTCTTGGATGATTTAAATTTCCATTCTCTGAGATTAGAGCCAGTTTGAGTATGCATGGTTTCCATGGCAATAATATGCTTCTTCTGAGTCCTGCTGACATAGCTGGATTAAATTTGGCCTTTGTCTCCTAGCAGATAAAATGTGACCTAGTACTGAAGGATCACCCCCTCCCCCCAATTAATTATTAGTCATAGACAGATGAAAGAGTTAATTGGACCCATTAATTTTTGCAGGGAGGAGAGGCTGGTTAAAGTGGTCACCTAAGTTATTTGACCTGGAGGACTTTCAGACAGTGCTGGGGGAATTGCAGGGCAGCTTTTTATTTATTATTTTATTTATTTTTATTTATTTATTTGTCAAGCATGTATTAGAAAACAGATATAATTAGAACGTGATTATGATTACATAAAATAGGTATGAATAAAAAGGAACATTAGGACAGGGATGGTAGGCACATTGGTGCGCTTATGCACATCCCTTACAGACCTCTTAGGAATGGGGTGAGGTCAACAGTAGACAGTCTAAAGTTAAAGTTTTGGAGGTTTGGGCAAGAAACCACAGAGTCAGGCAGTGCATTTTGGGCATTGACCACTCTGTTGCTGAAGTCATATTTCCTGCAATAGAGTTTGGAGTGGTTTACCCTAAGTTTGTATCTATTGTATGCTCAAGTATTGTTGTGGTTGAAGCTGAAGTAATCATTGACAGGCAGGATATTGTAGCAGATAATTTTATGTACTACACTTAGGTCAGACCAAAGGCAGGGTAGTTCTAAGTTGTCTAAGCCCAAAATTTCAAGTCTGGTGGTATAAGGTATCATGTTGCAAGCAGAAGAGTGGAGGACTCTTCTTGTGAAATATCTCTGGATATCTCAATTGTATTAATGTCCGATAAGCAGTGTGGGTTCCAGACTGATGAATTGTATTCGAGTATTGATCTAGAAAATGTTTTGTATGCTCTAGTTAGCAGTATAGTATTATCAGAGAAAAAGCTATGCAAGATTAGGTTAACAACTCTTAAGGCCTTTTTGGCAATGTTGTTACAGTGGGCTTTTACTAGGGCTTTTACTAGGCCTCTGAAATAGGAGGTTAGAAAGAGGGTCCTGCATAGAATTATCACTGAATAATGCCTTCCTGTGTGGCCTTCCCAAGGAATTCTTAATTTTTGGTGGAGCCACAGGAAATGAAATAGGCAAAGACATGTTTGGAGTGGATGCTGGATGAAATGAGCATGATCAATGAACCTCAAATTTGAGCTTACATAGTGATAATAATGTTATTTCTCTGCTGTTATTGCATCGGTGGAATGTCAGCCAACTGGGCTGTTTAGAGCCCCTTTTTGAAGACAGGTCAAATGACTCAATTAGTATAACTTGGGATTGTCTGGTTGAGCCTCCCCTGGATAAATCACTTGCATTGCCAGATGGATGAAATCTCTTGAGAAGACAGGGGCGATGTCTTGTGATGTTATCTGGGAGGTTTTTGAGAGTGGTTCACAATAAACTATACAAAGCTCTTTGTGGTAATAGCTCCAACACCTTACATTGGACCCCTGCCCCACCCTCCTGGTTACAGTGGATAAGAAGGAAACAGGATCTGGAAGATGATTAATATTACTTTGAGGGTAGGAGAGACTCCAATAATTTTTAAAAGGTACTCCCAGTCTTCAGAAAGTAAGTTTTGGATAAGTAATGGACAACTACAAATGTATCTCCAACCTTTCTTTCTGAGGGACAGCAGTTGCATGTCTGGAATGGCATAGAGTAAAATCCTCATTAGTTGCTTTATGAATCTCCAATGGAAGGAGAATAATTGTCCTTGTTCATGTAGAGATCTCCATGGCTTTTGATACTGTGGACTATATTATCTTTCTGAACTATCAGCAAGGGTTAGACATTGAAGGAATAATAGTACAACGGACAGGCACACTTAATAGCTGCAAAGGAGAGAGGTCAGACCATCAGACATTCCGTTATTGGGCCTCTTAGTGCTCATCCATCTACCCTGTTTAACTTCCACATAAAACCACTAGAAAGGGGCATTCATTGATTTGGGGTAAAGATATGCTCGGTATGTTATAAGTCTTTCCTGGTTGAGTAGCAGATGTGCTGGAGTAGAATAAGGTAGAAATGCATTTCACAATAAAAAATAATGCTTGAAAATATTGAATTATTTCATTTACTGGATGATCACATACTCCAGATTATGAGAAAGGAAGAAAAGCATAATCAACATTCTCTGACAGGGATCTTTTTTCTCCAGTTTCCAAACTGGGCAACTGTTAAAGTTATTTTCTCCTGAAGAACAATTCTATAAAGAGCCACAGGGACGCAGTGGTTAGAGTGCAGTACTGCAGGCTACTTCTGCTGATTGCTTGCTGCCTGCAGCAGTTTGGCAGTTCATATCTCACCAGGCTCAAGGTTGACTCAGCCTTCCATCCTTCCGAGGTTGGTAAAATGAGGACCCAGTTTGTTGGGGGCAATATTTAACCCTGTAAACAGCTTAGAGGAGGCAGTAAAACACTATGAAGTGGTATATAAGTCTAAATGCTATTGGTATACAATTCAGATTATAATGCAAGGATAAAGATAACATCCCTTCAACCTTCTCTAAATAATGTCCATATTTTTCTGTGCAACCAAGTGTTGTAGTACTACCCTATTAAATTCATTCTACTCTGCTAGGCCAAATGGACATATACTCCTTTGTGGTTAGAACCAAATCTATAATGTGGACTAAATGTGAAATTAAAGGGTTTTTGTCTTTTGCTGTTTAGCTATTGCAAGCAGCTTAATTATTATTTTCACCAAAATCCTGACACAAACATATGCACACTGCTGTTCCTTATGTTATTCTTTGAAGTTTCATCCAAGAAGATTCTGTGCAGGCTATTTCTATCTGCTAGATTTTATGCCAAAATCATAAGGCTGCTGCTAAGTGGATTTGCATAGAAAGATCTACAGTATTTTCTTTCTACACACTTCCTGAAAATCCTTGATTTTTTTTCCCCTTGGTCTAAATCCTACATTTTTTTATTGTGTGGTCATTCTCTGTAAATGATAATCATTGAAGCTTAGTTGATAAATCATTACTATGGAAGATCTTGCTTCAAAACCCAGTGACTCTCCCACTAATGAAAATTGGAGAGGGGGAGTTTAAAGATCATTCAGGACTCATTCCTAACAGACAGGAAGTAGCAGGATGAAGCTAGGCAGAATCACATCCAATACCTATACAATCAGCACAGGGTCCCCCCAAGGCTGTGTGCTATCTCCACTTCTCTTCTCCCTATATACCAATGACTGCATCTCAAATGGTCCATCTATTAAAATACTGAAGTTTGCTGATACCACAGCAGTGATTGGTCTCATTCGAGACAATGACAAATCTGCATACAGACAGGGGGTTATACAACTTGCCTTGTGGTGTAACTGGAATAATCTGGAACTGAACACACTCAAAACCGTAGAAATGGTGGTAGACTTTAGAAGAAACCCTCCCATACTACCACCTCTTACAATACTAGACAACACAGCATCAACAGTAGAGACCTTCAAATTTCTAGGTTCTACTATATCACATGACCTGAAATGGACACCTAACATCAAAAACGTCATCAAAAAAGCACAACAAAGAATGTTCTTTCTGTGCCAACTCAGAAAGCTCAAACTGCCCAAGGAGCTGCTAATACATTTCTACAGAGGAATTATTGAGTCTATCATCTGCATCTCTATAACTGTCTGGTTTGGCTCTGCAACCCAACAGAACAGACACAGACTTCAGAGAATAATTAGGATTGCAGAAAAAAAAATTACTACCCACCTGCCTTCAATCGAGGATCTGTATACTGCACAAGTCAAAAAGAGGGCTGTGAAAATATTTACAAACCCTTCACATCCTAGACATAAACTGTTTCAACTCCTTCCCTCAAAACAATGCTACAGAGCACTGCACACCAGAACAACTAGACACAAGAACAGTTTTTCCCGAAAGCCATCACTCTGCTAAACAAATAATCCCCTCAACACTGTTCAACTATGACAAAGTCTGCACTACTATTACTGTTAATCTTCTCATCACTCCTTATCACCCATCCCTTCCCACTTGTGATTGTAGGACTGTAACTTTGTCGCTTGTAACCTTACGAATTATATTGACTGTTTCCTAGTATGATTTGATTGCTGATTGTACCCTATGACTATCATTAAGTGTTGTATGTTATGATTCTTGATTCTTAACGAATGTACCTTTTCTTTATGTATACTGAGAGTATTTACACCAAGACAAATTCCTTGTGTGTCCAATCACACTTGGCCAATAAACTGTTCTATTCTATTCTATTCTATTCTATTCTATTCTATTCTATTCTATTCTATTCTATTCTATTCTATTTATTCAGCCCCTTGTAATGATAATCTGCAATATATTATCACCATTTGTAAAACATAGAGGAGATTTATTAGTGAAGATGAACATCACTTTTGCTTCTGAATCAAAAAATAAAGGAAGAGTTTCCACGGTTGGGTAATGAAGATATACATGAGGTGTCAGAAATATTTTAGCTTTTTCCATGGAAAAAGAGATGCATTTGTCCTTTGTGTATGCTAGTAGTTGTAGTCATTTATTTCATTTGCTTTATATTTATCAGGCCAGACAGTAGAGAGAGACCAATCTGTCAAGCACAAAAGACCAGGTGCACATGTGGAGGTTCAATTATGTAGTGTGCATAAGCACGCAATTGTGCCTACCAATCCTGTCCTATTGTCCCCAATTATTAGTTCCTATTTCTTATGTTTAAATTTATGTTTATTCTTGTTTCTGTTGTACTGTAAGCTTTTGACAAATAAATAAAATAAAATAAATAAATTAATTAATTAAACTGATTTATTGCTAAAAGCCTATGCAAAGGTATCATCTCAGCTAATGGTCAGCATTAAATAATGGTCAGTGGCATTCAAGGGGGAGGGTGGATTTAGTTCACTGGTGGCTATGTAGGAATTCAAAGTGATCCCCATTTTCACTCTACCCCCAGGTTCTGCCATTCCTTCTCCTACCTACACAATCCTTTCTTTGTTTACATCTAATAAACAGAATCTTGCCAAACTAAGTTGTAACTTTCTAAATACTAGACATATCCTGAAGAGATTCTACTGTGATTGTCCTAGACTCCTCTCCCCGATCCAGCTGAGGATTGTGCAGTCTCTTCAGTCTCTCTGGGAAAGCTCTGTGTTGCCAACCCCCATTTCCTATCCTCCATGTGTATATTTCATCACATCTACAATATTATGCTGTCCCCCAGGGGTGGGATGCAAATTTTTTAACAACCACTTCTGTGGGCATGGCTTAGTTGGTGGGTGTGGCTTGGTGGTCATGTGACTGGGTGGACATGGCTGGGCATGGCCAACTCAACATCACTCACATTGAGGCACGCATCTCCTTGCCTGGCCTCTCATGACTGTGGGGATGCTGCAACAGTCGTAAGTGTGAAAAATGGTCATAAGTCATTTTTTTCAGTGCCATTGTAACTTTGAATGGTCACTCCACACAAGCAAAGTGCCAGCAAAAGAGGGAAAGAAAACTCCAGAGAGGTTCCTGAGACAGGAAGTATAGTCCTGCCAAGAATGTAATAAGGGTTAACAGAGAGGCAGTTTCTGTAAGCAACACCAGAATGTTTCCTTCCTGCCTTCCTTACAGAATTAGGCCAGTAATTTCTTCTAACAACCGGTTCTCCGAACTGCTTAGAATGTTAACAACCGGTTCTAGCGAATAGGTGAGAACTGGTAGAATCCCACCCCTGCTCTTTCCATTTAAACAGCAACTACATCTCTTCAACCCATCACAACACCCATATATGCTCTTTAACCTACTTAATGGACTTTTTCCTTATTTTATCACCAGCCCTCATTTTCCCCAGCACCATTACAAAAAGTAATCACTGTTGAATTCTATCCGTTTTTTCTGCTTAGATTATTCTGTAGGTATACAAACCAATGGCAAGTAAAGAACACTAAGGAATGATCGATGACTGATCGATGACTGAGAAGTAAAATGTCTTCTTCCTCAAGGAAAAACACAGTCCAGTCACCTTTTGAAAAAGCTTTTGAGAAAGCTAAGGAATACTCGGGGGGGGGGGGGGGGGGAATGGAAAATTAGGACAGGGAAACACACAAAATGCCTTATAATAAATCAGGGAGTTGGTCCACTAGACTTGTTTACACTGTTTGTCAAGGCTATCCAATGATTCAGATTCCCAGTTTTGCCTGGAGATAAAGCTCAGGGATTGAACCTGAACATACAACAGATTATCTGCATTGGTGCTGGCCAAATCTTCTCCTTCTGCTGCTGGAGCAGAGATGGTATTCAGCAGGTTTTGACCAATTTTGGAGAACCGGTAGTGGAAATTTTGAGTTGTTCAGAGAACCGGAAAATACCACCTCTGACTGGTCCCACCCCCATCTATTCTCTGCCCCTCGAGTCCCAGCTGATCATCTTTTGTTGTCCTGCACAGGAGAACGGAGCTGGAAGGCAGGTTAGTGGGGTGGGGAGGGAATGGGATTTTGCAATAACCTTCCCCTGAAGTGGGGTGGGAATGGAGATTTTGCAGTATCCTTCCCCTGTCACGCCCACCAAGCCACGCCACACCCTACCAAACCACGCCCACAGAACCAGTAGTAAAAAAAATTAAATCCCACCACTGTGCTGGAGATACACATTCCATCACAATGCAAGTTTTAGAAATGCCTATTAAATCATAACATCATTCCTGCTATAAGCTACCCAGAGTCATCTTGTAGGGGAGGCATACAAATTTAATAAATAGAATAAATAAATACTTATAATTCTGGCTCTTCGTTCCCCATACTCTGTGTATTTGTATGGAAACACTGGAATTCTTGTTAGGAATAACATAGGTTACCTAACGTGGTTTGGGTAAAATAATATATATAAACTATGATAATGATTTTAAGTGTGTGTCACTTTAACTGCAAAGCATGTAATTTTGGGTGCGGCTGTAAATCACCATAAGAGGGAGCAAGAGAACCTACTGGCTTACTGAATTGCTTGCTGACAATGATGGATAGTTAACTGCGTGTTCTCTGCTGTTGCTGAAGGAAGAAAGGAGGTTTGACTTCTTCATATCTCTACTGCGAAGAGATAAATTACTGGACTGATATTTGTAAGTTTAATGACCTCTTTTTCGACACTGGACTTTGCAACTGAATAATCCCCGGACGGACTGAACTAGTGAATGATATATGGACTGTTTGACTATGCTATAAATCTTACTGGAATAAACTATTTAACTAGCACATTGTGTCTGTTTTACTGAGTGTAAACTACAACAACGTTTATCTCACATATTTGCCTGCCTGCCTGACTGCCGTGCAGGTTCTGCTAGGGTGTATATCCCTAACAATTCTTCTGATCATGTAATTTATCTGATTGCTAATTTGGGAGTAGTATACTATACCTCTTCCATTCCCATTCCCAATGCTTGGTATCTTTGTATTTTTTTGGATCTCTTCTCTAGATTCAGTTAAAGCCTTCCAGATAAGGCTTTTCTTCCCAATTCAGGTGAGGTGCTGAAGATGATTAGGGGACTGGACTGGAGGCTAAAACATATGAAGAATGGTTGCAGGAATTGGACATGTCTAGTCTAATGAAGAGAAGGATCATGGGAGACATGATAGCAGTGTTCCAATATTTGAAGGGCTGCCCCAGAGAGGAAGTGGTCAAGTTATTTTCCAAGGCACCTAAAGGCCAGACAAGGAATAATGGATAGAAACTGAACAAGGAGAGAGTCAACCTAGAAATAATGAGACATTTTCTAGACAGTGAAAACAATCAACCAATGGAACAGTTTGCCTTCAGAGGTTGTGGGAGATTTATCACTGGAGGCTTTGAAGAAGAGACTGGACTGCCATCTTTCAGAAATGGTATAGAGTTTCCTGCTTGGGTGGGGGATTGGACTAGATGACCTACAAGGTCCTTTCCAATTCTGTTAATTTAATATACTGTATATACCTAAAGAATCACAAAAGTCTTTCCATGACATGTTAAATAGAATGGGTCTATTCTTCTCAGTAAGATTTTTGTGACATTTCCTCCTCCTCCTCCTTCTCCTCCTCCTCCTCCTCCTCCTCCTCCTCCTCCTCTTCCTTGCTTGAAGAATCTTCTTCCTCATTCTCTAAGGCTTATGGCATCTGCTCTTCCTCCAGGAATCCAGAGATATGAATGGGGAAACCCTGAAATTTATCTTGAAGTCCTAATATCAGCCAAAAGATGCAACACAGCAGAAACAGTACATCCCTTTGAGTTACTTTAACTCAAAACATAATAGATAAAGAGGAAACTGAAGTTCTTAGAGCTAGTAGTCAAACCATAACTGGGATGTTCAGTCTTCAACTGCCTAAGGGGGGAAAAAAAGCTTTGCCAATTTGTTTTCTAAGCAAATTTGACTTATAGCAGAACTTAGTACTGGTGGAACTGCAAATTTCATTGCTTTGACTAGAGATCCCCATAGCATTTATCCTGAGGGTGCTCAATTTGGTATACAGAGATAGGATGATAAAAGTTCATGATGCTTCGTGACCAGGCAAAATGGGTCTGATTTAGACATATATCACTTACCCAAGAGAGAGTGGGGTCATCTCAACTCAAGCAAGTAATTGTTAGTGGCAGCACTAACAAAACAAACTGAAATTCATGCAGGAGATAGATTTTCTGGGAGGAAAATTAATCCATCCATGTAAGCTAGGGAAGGATGTTTTGACATCTTCCTAGACATTTTGCCCATCATTTCTGGAGATTATTTTCTGCCAGCCTCCCTCCCCCCACATTTCTTTTTTCAATTCAGAATCACTTATCTCTGTTCTAGGTCATTTGGCCATCCATTTCTTTACTTCCAATATCGTTCCTTTTTCCCTTGACTTTTAACTTTCTGTTGCTTGGGAGATTGATTGCATAGGAATTGAAATCTGTGGGGGAGAATATATAACCTTGAAATTTTCAACTACCTTTCTCAAATTTTTCTTTTCATGCAAAAGAGGCTTCTGTTTTTTTTTAATCCTATTTTTAGGATGCTTCAAAATTTCTTTAGGATTTGTTTTGATGAAGTTTAGAACATAGAACATAGAATCACAGGACTGGAAGGGATCTCAGAGACTAATATTTTATTTATTTGATTTTATTTATTTGATTTGTCAATCACTTACAAGGTAATAGATATAAGTATAAACATGAGTAAGAATACAGGAAATAGGTACGAATAAATGGGGACAATAGGACAGGGACTGTAGGCACGATGGTGCACTTATTCACGCCCAAATCCTTGCTCAAGGCAGGACACCTTATACCTGTGATGGCAAACCTATGGCACACATGCTGGAGATGGCAAGCAGAGCCCTCTCTGCAGGCACATGAGCCGTCGCTCAGCTCTACTTAGCATGCGCGCGCACCTCCCACTGGCCAGCTGGTCTTTGGGTCTCTGTCACGCTGTCAAGACTGAATTTAATTTGGTGGTGGAATCGTATGAATTCAGTTTGACACATTTGAGGACTGGAAGGGGCGGTAGACCTGAGGTGGATGAAGCTCCAGCCAAAACAACATAACTGGGCGATGAGTCAGCTGCATTCCAACTGCTGCTCAGCCAGAGAAAGGAGGAGTGGAGTTGCCAAGAAACCATTTTTTATCCTGGTTGGACAATGTGACTTATTGTTTTGGAGAAATGAGAACCTTTTATTTTATTTATTTTATTTTTATTTATTTGATTTGCCAATTGTTTACAAGATAATAAGTATAAATGTATACATAGTTGTGAATACATGAAATGGGTACATATAAGAAAAATAAAAGAATAAGAGAAACAATAGGACAGGGACGGTAGGCACGTTGGTGCGCTTATGCACGCCCCCTACAGGCCTCTTAGGAATAATCTTAGTGAATAATGTTTTAGTTATAATGATGTGGAAGCCTGGGAAATTTTCAGTACTGGCTTCCACCCAGTTAGTGCCAAGATGTATAATTAAAATAAATAATTTTTTGAGGAATTACAATGTGTCTGAGTTCATTTTATGATGATTACATTACTAGGAACCTGACATGTGCATGCATAGGGGGAGGGGCAGGGGTGGGATCCCACAGTTCACACCTATTTGCTAGAAGCGGTTGTTAACATTCTAAGCAGTTCGGAGAACCGGTTGTTAGAAGAAATTACTGGCCTAATCCTGTAAGGAAGGCAGGAAGGAAACATTCTGGTGTTGCTTACAGAAACTGCCTCTCCGTTAACCTTTATTACATTCTTGGCAGGACTAGACTTCCTGTCTCAGGAACGTCTCTGGAGTTTTTTTCCCCTCCTTTGCTGGGACTTTGCTTATGTGGAGTTACCATTCAAAGTTACAATGGCACTGAAAAAAGTGACTTATGACCATTTTTCAACTTACGACTGTTGCAGTATCCCCACAGTCATGAGAGGCCAGGCCAGGAGATGCGTGCCTCAATGTGAGTTGGCCACGCCCAGCCAATAACATGACCACCAAGCCACACCCACCAACTAAGCCACGCCCACAGAACTGGTTGTTAAAAAATTTGAATCCCACCTCTGGGGAGGGGCACATGTGGGGGACATGCACGCATGCCCAGGGATGGGGCACATGCATGGGGGATACACATGCATTGAATTTTGGGGGTTTGCACACACGCACATGCATTTGCACACACACGCACTTTCGGCACTTGATGCTGAAAAGGTTAGCCATCATTGCCTTATACCATCCCAGTAAAGTGGTTGTCCAATCTATTTTTGAAAACCTCCAGTGATGGAGCACCCACAACTCCAGGAAGCAAGCTGTTCCATTAATTGTTCTCACTGTCAGAACATTTCTCCTTACTTCTAGGTTGGATCTCTCTTGAACAAGTTTTCACCCATTACTTCTTGTCCTGACCCTCAAGTATTGGAAGACAGCTATCATGCCTTCCCAATCCTTCTCTTTGACAAGGTTCAGCTCCCTGAACTATTCATCATATAATTTAGTTTCCTGACTGTTTATCAGCTTTGTTGATGATAAAGAGGATTTAAGAGGATTGGTATGCTTATCCAAACTTTTCTACCAGTACCAGGTCCATTTGGTTCTAAAAGGACCAAACCCATAGGAGAGGAGGTGATATTATAGGGTGAAATATTTTCTTTTGGGAGCACTCTGCTATAATTGGTTAGCTCCTTTGAATACATTGGTGAATTCTTTCAAACCTTTAACCATCTTGATCAAGGGATTTACTCATTTTAACTCTGCTCAGTGCACAACACAGCAGCAGCTCTTCCGATTGTGAAATTAGATGAAGCAGCTGTTTGACATGGCATTCTTAGGTGTTGTTAACACTTGCAGCACAAGCTACAGAAGCATCCCATCTGTGAGGCATTAGCCTGCTTGAAACAGAGGCACGGAACAGTAATTGGTTTGCGTATATTGTTCTGGGATGAGGAAAGAAGAATTCCTCATCTAGAATTTTGCTTTGCATATCAATAAATTGAACCTGTCTAGTTCATTTATTAACTCATTCCAAGGGTGAGGAATTCTGTTTGCTTATAAAAAAGATACATGATACTATAAGAAATATACACCACTATGGGACATAAAACATAGAAGCATAGGACTGGAAGGGATCAACCCCCTGCCCAAATTAGGAGAACTTTATGATCCTGGTCAAATGGCTATTTTTTAAAACCTCCAGGGAGGGAACACCTGCAACTTTATGGGGCATTCCATTGATTAATTGTTCTCCACTCTCAGAAAATTTCTCCTTACTTCTAGGTTGGTTTTCTCTTGAAGAAGCTTCCACCCATTTCTTCTTGTCCTGCTCTCAGGTGCATTGGAGAATAAGTCAATCCTCTTTTCTCTGTAACAGTCCTCAAGTACTAGAAGATAGCTATCATATCCCCAGTAATCTTACTCTTTGATAGGCTACCAGGGATGTCTAATGGGTGGCCCGAGGGCAGGATGCCTCATGTGCAGGCCACACACATCCCAGCTCTGCGAAGGGAAAAAACGTCACGATATATCAGATGACGGCAATGTGATTTTGACACCTGTGGGCTAGACATCCTGGCCCCCTCAACCATTCATCATGTAATCCAACCTCCAGACCCTTTATCATCTTTGTTGTCTTCTCTGCACACTTTCTAGAGCACCAGCATCTTTTTTGAATCATAGTCACCAGAGCTACACACAGTATTCCACGTATAGAATCATTATTGTGCTATAAAGCAGTAATTACTTTTCATGATCTTGATGCTATCCCTCTGTTGATGCAGCTTAAACCCACATGGCCTTTTTTCTTTTGCAGTTGCAGCATGTATGCTAGCTCATACTTAAGTGATGGTCCACTAGGACACTTAGATCCCTCTCACAATTCCTACTGTCTGTTGAGCCAGGTACCCCCTATTCTGTACCTATGTATTTGGTTTTTCCTGCCTAAGTTCAGGACTTTGCTTACTTACTGACTGACGTATTGCACTTACATTAAGTTGATGATGAATAAAGTTACCAAAGGAAAAAATAAAAAAGTTGGAGGAGAAGAAAAGAAAGAGAATGAATCTGTTCAAAAGCCTTCTGCCAGACCTGTCCCGGCTTGGGCGTTTAGGAAAGAAAGACCCTCAACTCCATGTGTAGCAAAATGTATGCTTTTTACTAAAGCCAAGTGGTTACAAGCATAAGAAAATCAGCTTTGAAGATTCCCACATAAAGCTGATATTGTTCCCTTCCCCCAGGCTCTCCCCTTTAGTCATCTTACTAGTGTCCAATAAAGTTCAAATTGGTTGTTTTGGTAACAGTTTGGTTCCTCTTTGATGGGCAGTCATATTCTGTTCCCATGCCTGTGTCCTTGGATCATACAACGGTTGTCTCTGATGGGCACTTCTGGTTCCTGTCATTCCCCCCCTTCATGAATCCTTCTCTCCCCCTCCCCACATTTTATGGCAGGTTATTCTGACCCAGGCTTCCTCAGACGTACTGAAACACAAGCTTGTTTGAAAAGCAAAACCTATTTTAATGCAATGCTGGGAATTATTTTTATTCACAGTTCTCCAAGATAAGCACATGCCTATCAGTGCTGTGGAATGCTGTCAAAAACAGAAGTCTCCAAAGTAATTATAACTGTATCAGAAAAAAATGACCAGAATATGCAGAGCTTCAAGAAGGACTCAGAATCTAATTGAATTGCTTTGCTTCCTGCAAGGTGTTCGTCATTGAGGTCTGACTTTTATCTCTTATGGGAGGAGCGATCACCTCCCATCCTTACTCCCAAGTCGCCCCTTCTGCTTCAGCTGCTCTCGCCTTCTAGCAGCTCTGCGCACACGGGCACTGGGGACAGGTTCCCCTGAGTCTTCTGCTTCACTGCTGCCAGACTCCGAAGGCTCCAAAGGCAGCACCCCACTTCCAGATGGTCCTGGCCCCATCCCTGCATCGGACACAGGACCCTTGTCCAAGTCCTCTCCAGACTCCCTGACTGGTTCCCTTTCATCCTCACTGTCTGATGCCTCTGCCGTCTGTGACCGGCTGCCAGTGAACCACAACACAGGCTGCCATTAAAGTGAAGCAGAGAGGAAGTGGTGTGATGGCAGATCTGACTCCTCCTTTCTCAATGCATGTTCACAATTTCACCTCTACTAACTGAAATATGATGTCCTTTGGGATCTTGCATTAAGAGATGTCTCAGGTTCTTACCAACGAATAAAAAAAAGAAGGGGACTGGTTTGTGGGTCTGCACTAATCTCATTTCTGGCCCAGTGCCATAATAAAAAGATGGCTTCCACCTGAGTTAGGCCTCTATTCAGCGAAGTTTGAAAACATCTCCTCCAAAGTGCCTAATTGATATTATCGGAGAAGATCTGCTTGCAGGGAATAATTGTGCAAATGAAGCAGAATATAGTAGCAAAGTGCATATACAGCTGTCGTTCAAAGGAAACACTGATAGTGCTTGGCTAGCACACCACGTAGACACAGTGTGTCAGATTCTGGACTCACAAAAGCTAATTGGCCAGCAGTGGTGTGCAATATTTTAACTCAAAGCTGCTGATTTCCATTTGGCCCTCTGATGGGTTTTCATCCTATAACCTGCAGAGCCAAATTAATGTGGCAGGGCCGAGAAAACCCTGGAGGCAGACAATAACAACCTTCTGGATTCTCAGATGATTAGAGGCCTTGAAGTCACCCCCTGAGATAATCTATTCCAGCCACCTGCCATACAGCAGAGGCCTCCCTTATCCAGCCCCATTTCTCATGCCACCTAACACAATTTAAGTCAGATAATGGAATTGTTAGGTTCCAGATGTGGGAAGCAGCCCACAACTTGCTTGCCTGCTGATCTGTAGAAGAAAGAAAAAATGGTATTCTAGAATTGGACATTCCTTTCAATGAAGTTTTTTTTAACACAGTTGCTTTTTTCCACCATTTTATAAGTTACTATAGCACCGTCCCATGATTTTTTATTGTAGACCCCTGCTCCCCCACCATTTGCCTGGTCCACAGGTAACACACCCTTTGATGAAATAATATTTATACAAATACTGCTTGAATCGGAGGATCAGATCACTGCTGTGCCAACATTTTCCTCTGTGGTTTTAATTCAATTTAATTCAGCACAATGGAACAGAATTTGCCTTCTATTCCATCCCCCTGCACTTCAGGAAAGTAAATCTGCAATGAGATGCTCATGCACGGGATAGAGGCAGATATTGCACTTATCTTAATTGTGATGAAATAGTTCTTTTCTTAAACATCATCATTTCAGAGATCTGTAAACTTCCAAGCTTACCACCCTTGATTTAAATTCCATGGAATGACAAACAGAAAGAAAAAATATCACGGTCCTTTTATAATGTTGGAGGAAAGCCAGGAAAGCTCCAGAATACTACAGAGACATCAAAACCAGAGACAATAATAATCTTCATCTTCTTCTTCTTCTTCTTCTTCTTCTTCTTCTTCTTCTTCTTCTTCTTCTTCTTCTTCTTCTTCTTCTTCTTCTTCTTCTTCTTCTTCTTCTTCTTCTTCTTCTTCTTCTTCTTCTTCTTCTTCTTCTTCTTCTTCTTCCCCTTCCCCTTCCCCTTCCCCTTCCCCTTCCCCTTCCCCTTCCCCTTCCCCTTCTCCTTCCTCTTCTCCTCTTTCTCCTTCTCCTCTTCCTCCTCCTCGCTGTTTTTTTCCCTTAAAGGCTTTAATATAACTTTAATGGCATAACAAGTCAATTATTCTTAATCCCAAGGTTATGATTTTTCACTTAGCATAAAATACAAGCCCAGCCTGTTAACTTTGTTTAGAAATTAGTGTACTATGTAAACACTAAAAGTGGATTAATTCAGGAACCAAATTAAGTATGTTGCATGAGAATAGACAGTTAGATAAGTGCTTAGAAGCATATTCATCTTGCATTTGAAATTCCAGGAGAAATAATTGCATCCTGTGATTTGAAACTGCATAATGTTCTTCTGTAATAAGCATTTTCTATAACTCAACAATGAAAAATATGGTCTAATCCACTTAAATTCACACACACGTATTCACACACATGTATTTATTTACTATTTATCTGTCTAGCCATCTAACTTTCTGACTATAAAGCTAGCCATCTAACCAGCTAACTAATTAGCATCTGGCCATCTATTTAGCTACCAACTTGAGGAAACAGGAATTGGTTTACCAGAATGACTTGTGATCTTGTGTCAGCTTCCCCACTGACTTTTCTTGTGAACTGTCAGGGAAGTTTGGAAATGGGGTGATCATATAATTACAAGATGTTGCAACCATCATAAATGTGAGCTGCTTGCCAAGTGCCTCACTCACAATCGCATGACCATTGGGATGCTATGATGAACATAACCTTGAGGACCAGTCATGAGTCAACCTTGTCCAGCAGCATCATAATTTTGAATGGTTGTTGAGTTAATGGTCATAACCTGAGGGCTACATCTTCCACTCTCTCAACTGTCTATGTCTGTTTGCTGCTATTGCTTAAACATTTCCTGTCACTTGCCTGATTGAAAAACCCTAAACTTCATTGCTCAGCACCTCAATGACTATTCCATCCTTTATGAATGGAACTGACAAATTAGGATGATTTGTCCTATTTCTGTTTAACCTTGAATCAAAAATGTGTCCCCATCTCAAGTCCAGGCTTAGTTTGCAGTATGCTTTCAGCCAGCCAATGCTCCTACCAATTCCTTCCCTTAACCAACATAACAGCAGCAATATTAGAGTGGAGGTTAGGGTTAGGCTGGCCAACAATTTTTGGATTAGTGCAGGAATTTATCTTGAAACTTCATGATTCTTCAGCCTTCACTTAATATACTCTCCAAAGGAAAACTACTGTACTGTTATTATTTTGTAAGAAATGGGAGTTGGAAGCATAAAGAAGGTTTAAGACTTTCTGTATGTGGTCTAGACTTCTGACCAGAGTGTGCCAGACTTAATTACCGAAACTCCTAAATCCAGTAAATTAAGTAAGAGACAGAAAAAATAATCTATCCAACCTGGCAAGGAATTGTGTCCCATCGAAGATTCTAGAGCAATGTTTTTCAACCTTGCCAACTTTTAAAATGCATGGACCTCAACTCCCAGAGTTCCCCAGCCAGGAATTCTGGAAATTGAAATCCATGAATCTTAAAATTGCCCAGGATGAGAAGTACTGATCAAAAGCAAAAAGTTCCTTATGTACCATATCCCTACCTTAGCCTTGTAACTGTGAAATCATGGCATGATTAGAAGGTTGAGATCCATTGATTTGACCTTTCTGAGATTTCTTGGAATAAAGGATCTGAGAATGATCCAACCTGCACAACACTGAGAATCAATTCATTCCGTATCAATTTCTATTTATAATAAAGGGCCAAGTAAAAGCACTTCTTATAATGAATGAAAGTTGTTAGTTATGAAAACCATATGGAACAATGTTTTCATGGAGGACCTGAAGTGAAATAAAGCCAATTTTTATTGAAAAAATGGTGTCATAATCAGGGGTGGGATTCTACTGGTTCGGACTGGGTCAGGCAAACCAATAGTTCCAGGGAGTATTTCCCCCCCTGCCCCCTGCCCCTGCTCTTCCCTGTGTTTTATTTCCTGGTTTTTTTTAGAAAAGCTGATTCACGCGGCAGAGTGGTTTGCTGTGAATCAGCTGTTTTACTCACCGAGGATGCAGCAGAAGGTAAGTAATTGAGTTGAAAATGGCCTTTTTGAAATTTAGAGCATGCAAAGCGTGCATTTGGCACATGCATACATGAAAAGTGCACACTCACTAAACCGGTTGTAACATTGGTTGAATCACACCACTGGTCATAATCGTCAAATGAGAAAAAGCCATATATTCTCCTCATTTATTCAATCTGTATACAGAATTGAGAGAGCTGGATTTGAAGATAATGAGTGTCATTCTAAAACTGGAGAAATAAGCACCAATAATATGTGCTATTCTGATGATGCTACTTTGTTGCCACAACTATCTTCTGAAATGAAGCTGTCCTTGAAATTAACGTGACTCCAATTCTGATAGCATTCTAAAGGATCTTGAAAACCTATCTCTGCTCCCAAGCCTTGGACTACGGTGGTTGGATCATCTTGTGAGTCCTGTTGGTCAGAGTTGCCATCTTTTTTAAAAAAAAAAATGTGGAGTCCTTGGTGCTTTCTGAGCTTGGTTGTTTGCTTGCAGACATTTCATTACCCAACGAGTAAACTTCATTAGTGCTAATAGCTGTGGAGTTGCTAGTACTGATGATGTTATCTTATTGGGTAATGTACTTTCTGCAAGCAAACAATCAAACTCAGAGAACACCAAGACTCCATAGTTCATCTCTGATCTACATACATTCTCTTTTGTTTTTTTAATCTGTTTTTACTTTTTTGGTAGTTGTTTCTGAATTGTATTCTAATTTTTTTTTTTTTTTTTGTGAGCCACACAGTTATTTGGAGCCAGGCAGCATTTAAGTTGCATGACTTAAATGCAAATTAATAGCTGGAAATGCAATCAATCTGCAAGCTCTAGTAATGAAAATCAAGGACAACAGTGAAAATAATAGGATTAATAATACAAAGATGACTAAATTAAATGATAACATGTATATATATATATATATATATATATATATATATATATATATATATATATATATATATATATATATATATAGTGTGTTCTCATTGGTTGGAGGCTTGGCTGTGTTCTGATTGGTTGGGGTGCTGGCCGTGTTCTGATTGGCTGGAGGCATGCTCTGTTCAGGTGGGGACTTGGCCGTGCTCAGGCTAGTCCCAGCTGCTGGGATTGAGCTGGTGAGCTGTGATCTTGCTGTTTGGCTTCGAGTTCGTGAGTGTGCCACATCTTCATGGTGGGGTCAGTTCGCTTCATGTATGGCTCAGATGGGTTTGAAGTGGTTAGTGATGCAGCGTGCGGCTTCTGGTCTGTGGTCGTGTCTCATCTTCTGTGTGGGTGTGAGTCTGATTTTACGTGGAAGTGTGGTGGTGGCATCTTGTGTGGCCCTCGTGGGTGTGGGTCTGGTGTCATTCTCATGTTGGGTATCTCTGTTCGTTTCAGCAGAATGGCTCATCATGCCATCATGCTTGTGGGCGTTTCTTCTTATAGTGTGTGATAGACGAGATATATAGTGTATAATGTATAGTGTATAGTGTACATCCCCTACCATCTGCCGAACACAATACAGAAGCCTGACTGCCTGCCACCTGAGGCCTGGACAGCGCACCACAAGCCTCAACCACACCCAATCGAACCAGCCAAGCCCCCCAGTCAGTCCACCCCACTGGCGTTAGAAGGAAGAAGCAGCTGAAAGCTCACATCACTCTGAGAAGCACAGAGCCGAAGAAGCAAGCCTGAAGATGATGAATGAGACTTCATCGAACGTTGCCTAGATACTTTGAATCTTGCGGGAGAAAACCGAATAACCAAAGATCCACATACAAATACCCGAGAACCTCAGAATATATATATATATATATATATATATATATATATATATATATATATATATATATATATATATATATATATATATATATATATTTGTTTTCTTAAAGTTTTCGGGTATTTATATGTATGGTATTCAGCTTTGTTTGGGTATTTTCCCACGTCATTATAGTTGTGCTTTTAAAGTTGTAGCAACGTTTCAGCAGAATCTCATCTGCCATCATCAGGCTTCTGTATTGTGTTCGTCTGTACACTATACACTATACATTATACACTATATATTCGTCTATACACTATACAGAAGACTGATGATGGCAGATGAGATTCTGCCAAAATGTTGCTACAACTTTAAAAGCACAACTATAATGACGTGGGAAAATACCCGAACAAAGCTGAATACCATATGTGTGTGTGTGTGTGTGTGTGTGTGTGTGTGTGTGTCTAGGTGTGTTCGGGTCTTTTCCCGTGTAAGATTAAGAGTATCTTGGCGACGTTTCGGCGAGGTCCCACTTGCCATCCTCAGGATGGTGCTTTCGGCTTCGTGCCAGTGCAAGCAGTGTGTGATCGGAGCTGCTGTCTCTCTATAAATACTGGTGGTGGGGGCTGGTGTGCTGGGCTGGTTGGCTGCGCTGCTGCCTCTTGATTGGCTGATGGAGTTGATGTTGGTATAATGCGCTGTGTGATGGCCTTGTGAGTTTTGTTGTGGAGATAGATTTTTTTGTTGTGGAGATAGGAGGATCTTGTGCTGTAATCTCCTGGGTCGTTTGTTTTGTAGTGATCTTTTTTCCATTAGCCTCTGGTGTTTTAATGGCTTGGGTAATAGGTTGTGTGATGGGCTTGCGAGTTCTTTTGTTGTGGTATCCTGGGTCCTGCGTTGTAATCTCCTGGGTCGTTTGTGTTTTGATCTCTTTTCCATTAGCCTCCTGTGTAGTGACAGCTTGGGTAATGGGTTGTGTGATGACCTTGTGAGATTTATTGCTGTGGTATCATTGGTCTTGTGCTGTGATATCAAGGATACCACAGCAATAAATCTCACAAGGTCATCACACAACCCATTACCCAAGCCGTTACTACACAGGAGGCTAATGGAAAAGAGATCAAAACACAAATGACCCAGGAGATTACAACGCAGGACCCAGGATACCACAACAAAAGAACTCGCAAGCCCATCACACAACCCATTACCCAAGCCATTAAAACACCAGAGGCTAATGGAAAAGAGATCAAAACACAAATGACCCAGGAGATTACAGCACAAGATCCAGGATATCTCCACAACAAAACTCACAAGGCCATCACACAGCCCATTATACCAACATCAACTCCATCAACCAATCAAGAGGCAGCAGTGCAGCCAACCAGCCCAGCACACCAGCCCCCACCACCAGTATTTATAGAGAGACGGCAGCTCCGATCACACACTGCTTGCACTGGCACGAAGCCGAAAGCACCATCCTGAGGATGATAAGTGGGACCTCACCGAAACATCACCAAGATACTCTTAATCTTACACTAGGAGTGTTCGGGAAAAGACCCGAACACTCCTAGACCTACATACCTGTACCCACGAAAATCTACAAATATATATATATATAAAATAGGCACACACACACACTTAATGATCTGTCTATATCAATAAAGATCACAATTGCACAGGCAAAGGTTTTCCTTGTGACAGTAGAAGCTGGACTTTGAGGAAATAGGATATAAAGATATTGATGTTCATATACTTTTTGTGTTGGATAACACATCTGAAAATAACCTGAGTAGCCATAAACAAACAAACAAACAAACCCAAACCCAAACCCCAAACAAAACCCAAACAGAAACACAAACCCAACCTAAACCCAACAAATCAATCCAAAGTTCTCACTTGGGGCACAAATGAGCAGGCTCAAAGTATATTTTGGATACATTATGTGAAGGCCTAGCTCTCAGAAGTCTATATTATTGGGAAAAGTGAAGAAAAGAGATGATTATGAAAATCAGCAAGGTGAATTGATTTAATTACAGGATCAATGGTGCACCACTGGAAGACATGAAGAGCAAAACTGGGTATAGATCATCCTAGTGAAAGTCTATCAATGTAATGGAATGTAAGAATGACCTTAGAAGATGGAGCAAAAGATGATGGAATGATCAGATATAAGAGTGAGGAGCCTATAACTGGATAACAGGCAGAAAAAGAAGCTTAAAAGGGGGCCTGCCCAGCTTATCAAGTGGTAAAAAGAGATGGTGAGAAATTTGTACTTTCAGACTTGCAAGATTATGTTAACGTAGCCTTACAATAAAGTAGAATTAATTCATCTTGTCATATTTCCTGTCTACTTGCGAGGTTGACAATCAATGTGGTTGTTAAGAGCTAACATTGACATGATGGAACAAAATCAATCAATCAATCAATCAATCATAGCCTAGTGTTAGTTGTGCATAAAATGCTGGTTATTACATGACATTGCCTTTAAAACTGATTATTTCACACTTCCCCATGTACTGAGCATCGAATTACTGCTGACTTTTTTTCTACTTAGCCAGCCACCATGCCATGCCACTGAGCTGGTTTTTACATTTTTTTTCTTCTAGTATTTTTAACATTTTTATGAACCTGAATCTACTAATCCTCAGCAAACGTATTAGCATTAATAGATATGACAGTGGTGATCAGATGACAAGTCTTGTGCTGGTAGGCATGGATTTTTGGAAAGGTATTATGGAAATGGAATGCTAAAGAATAGTGTTTCTTTTTTTTCAGGCTACATTATGATCTTCATGGATTCTATGCTCTATCACACAACAGACTATCCTCATTACATCTAAACTGTATTTCCAAAGTAAAATTTTCTTCCATTTTTCAATTTCATAGAGATGCAGGATTTCAGGGTGAAGAAATAAGGAATCTGTCCACTGGTAGAATCCAATCATCTGACAAATGGACCCTTTTAAATACTGTTCAATAATTGAAATATTTTATCTAACAGAACAGAACAAGCTACACAATGACTGTTGAGTATCTGAAGCATTCAACAAACACAAACACCACTTACCATGCCTTACCTGGAAATAAGCTTTATTGAACATAGTTGTAAAATTATCTTTTTTCAGTTGAATTACTGAATCATCAGCACAAACTTTTTTCTACAGTTTTTTTTTAAAAAACCAAGCCTCATCATTTTTACTGCATTTCTTTGTGCTTTTTTAATATTAATATACTCAAATGTTATACTTTGTTTTCTTTTAATATCCGAATTATTTGCATATAAGTTTTCCCCCTTTTCTCATCCTAGGGTATTGAAAGAACATATTAATAACCATAATAATAACTCTTGCTTAGACAAAACTCTTTTTTTAATGAAGTTAAAAGCTGAGATAATTTACGGAAAAAAGATTTTCAAATTTTCATTACCAACTCATAGAAAGGGAAATTTACAGTGTATTGGAAAATTGGCTAAAGATAGGTATGGGATGGAGCCAGGTAGCTGAAAATATTTTTTACAGGTTTTATTTTTATTTTTTTTTGTAAAAGTGATTTTTTTTTTTAAATTTTGCTAAAATAATAAAATAATATTTCACAATTTGCACAGAGTCTGATGAAAGGGCAGAGGCCTTATCTTCTCCGTGATTGGAAATGAAACCAGATCAGCTGGCCTGCCTTTTGCCATAAAGAGTCTCTCCTTTTTTTTTTTTTTTAAACTTTTCCTATATGCACTGTGACCTTTCTTGATCAATCTCATTTTGAGCAGAGGTTGGACTATGGAATAACTGTGCGCACATGCACACCAGTGTTTCTGCATTGAAATTCACCATTGCCAAGTATTGTTGCCTCCTCCTCCTCTTTCTGGCACAAATGTACCCCACTTTGAATCTTGAAAAATACAGACTGATCCATTTCCCAAGCCACTTCCTCCTGGATCAGAAGCCAAAAGCCATTATCTCTGGGGACAGCTTTGTGATGAAAGAGCTGAAACCCAGAAGGACCTGATGCCGTTGTTCAAGTCAATCCATCTCTAGAAGTAGCTTTCCTCTGTCTTTAGTTTCTTCCTTTTTTGTAGTTTTGCTCTTCTACTTTGCTTTAGAAAAAGAGGATATTTTTTTTAATGGAACTGCAAACCTCACTGAAGCTATACAAGCATCTGTCTGTTGGGACAATTTTTTTTTTCCATGTGCACGTCTGTGTTCCCCCTACCCCATTTTCTCAGGCTTGTTATCATTGAAGGCACTTGGTTTCCATGGCATTTTAGAAAAAAGATGGTAGTTTGGTTTTTTTGTCCCTTGATGAGGACAATTGATGTTCACTGGGAATGGGATGTGGGAGGAGCAGGGCCAGGGCAAGTGGGCTGGGATTCAAAAGACCACAGGGGAGAGTGTCAGGTATGTTTAAGTGGCCACACGAGCAAACTCTAGACAAGCCAGCGTTGCTCTTGTCACCATAAATATATCCTGGACTTAGCAGAACACATGCAAAGCGGAGACCACATATAGTTTCTAGCAATTGCCATGAGGAATTTCAGGAGAATGTCTTCAACCACTCCGGTGCCTTGGGTTGCTTCCTGCCTGCGGCTGGATTGAACTCGATGCTTAAAAACCTAGTGTGGTAGGTGAAGGTGGGGGAAATGCCAGCTCCTCTCATACCCTGTTTGACAGTGAGGTGAAGGGAATTTTCTCTCCTCCGTGCTCGCTCTTGCTCTCTTCTTTCATGAAATCTCTTTTGGGGCAGGCCATTAAGGTTCCATGGCAACAAGCAAACTAGTCTTTGAAACAAAACAAGCCATGACTTTGTGCTTTGACAAGAAATTCTATAGCTCTTTTGACAGAGTTCTCCCAATTAATGGTTGGAGTGTGTTGGGGGTGGTGTGTGTGTGTTGGTGTCATTTGATTCTCCTGTTGTTCATTTGTTACTCCTTCAACACAAGAGCACCTGAAGGCCACTCTCCTTCACGTCCAGAATGGTACATTTATTTACCTGCAGTTGCTTGTTTGTTCATTCCTTTTGTTATTTTTAATAAACCCCCAATGCATGCATATATATATATATATATATATATATATATATATATATATATATATATATATATATGCATACTTTTTTAAAAAAAACTTTATTTGAGTCAGTCATCAGTCAGTGGAGGAATCTTTGGTAGTTTTTTGTTTGTTTGTTCTTTTTAAAAATGTTCCCTTTTCTTCATGCCAGTGGGTGGTACATCTGTGTTATAGCCTCTGCCGGAATAAGGTCACCTCTGATGAATTAAGACAGACACAAGAAGAAAAATGGGGAAACTCCGTATATGGGGCAGTGGCCTGACTGCTTCTGAAGGTATATCTAAACAAAGAAACAAAGAAAAGGAGGAAAAACAGTTAGTCACCTTTCCAATTAGTCTGTCCAATTCATTCCAGAAACTGGTAGGTATGGGGACATGGCATGCTATCTTTTGGTGATTGTGAAACAGTGCAAAAGTCTTGCTTCACTCATGACAAGTCAGGAATTGCCCTGTTTCATGAACTAAAGGGGCATCCTCAAAGCATTGCTTTGAAAGCCGTGGTGGCGCAAGTGCTGAGAATGCAGTATTGCAGGCTAATTCTGCCTACTGCCAGCAGTTCGATCCTGACTGGCTCAAGGTTGATTCAATCTTCCATCCTTCCAAGGTCAGTAAAATGAGGACCCAGATTGTTGGGGGCAATATGCTGACTCCGTAAACTGCTTTAGAGAGGGCTATAAAACACTGTGAAGCAGTATATAAGTCTAAATGCTATTGCTATTGCTAAAACCCTTTTCAAAGCTTTGTACAGCCCCAAGAATTCATTTCCTTCAGCTCTAACATGTTATGAAACCATACACTAGATTGGGACACTACTGGAAGATGTTAACAAGCCCACGTACGGTTGTTTACATAATCCAATTTTGTGCATTCTCCTTCCACAATCGAGATATCATCGATAGCAATGTCTCCTTCAATGCCTCGGCCACGGATGCCTTCAAAAACAATCTGAAATGGAAAGAAAATAACAGACAATTAAAAAAATCAAATCCATGAGTGACACGAGAGGAGCTTTTAATACGATGAAAATAGAATATCTGGTTGAATATTCTTCTGTTCTCCAACCTAACAGATTTCAAAGATATTTCATAACTGGAACATCCGCACATATAGAAAATTTAGCATATTTGTAACAGAGATGTATGAAACCTTTTGTTTAAAGTTGTAACATATTTACCCACCCTTGATTATCTGAAAACAAACATTCATGACTTTGTAGCCATCAAATCAATGTGCTATTTTCACAAGGACAGAATTAGCTATATTACAAGTTAATTTACTTTGAAACATAAGAATGTTTCATTCCCCAATGAACATGTTTATAAACTTGCTATTGTCTTTACTTCTTACATCAGAACATTGCTAACTAGTCCATTCTATGAAAGTGTTAATCAGATGGCTATTGTGTTTATTCCTCAAATTCTATTTCAAGTTAATTGTTTAATTATCAACTTCACTCTCCAACCTGTGTTCTACCAAAAAAAAAAAAGTGCTTACACAACATGCTAAATCCTATACCCAGGCTAACAAACATAGAATTCTATGTTCTTTTTGTTTCCTTTCTAGAGTTTTCTGAATTTTTGATATATATATATATCAAAAATATGCACCCTGACTAAAGTACTGACAGCCAACGGCTTCCACAAAAGCAAAATCACCAGCTTGATCCACAAAAACACACTGAAACATAATAGAGACCCAGAAGATGAACAGACCTATGGAACAGCTGTCCTGCCCTACATAAGAGGTACTACAGACAAAATTAGTAAGGTACTACACAGACATCACATCAGGACTGCCTTCAAAACAGACAGAAAAATAGCAGCCATCCTTAGCAACCCCAAAGATAAAATAGACCTGGAAAACCAAGGCATATACGAAGTCCCCTGTGCATCATGCCCGGCCACATACATTGGACAGACCAATAGAAGAATAAGTACCCGCCTGGATGAACACAAAAATGCAGTCAAAAGTTGGAACACACTTCCTCACTAGTCCAACACATGGAAGCCACAGGTCATAGCATCAACTTCAATGGCACCAAAACCCTGGCCACTATGGAAAACCCTAGCCACAGAGTCATCAGAGAAGCCATAGAGATTGAAAAAGACCAGAAAGCATGAATAGAAGAGATGATTCCACCAGGCTGTCAATCATTTGGAAGCCTGCACTCACAAACAAAAAAATCTCCACACCACAAGCCAGGCAAACACCTGGGCACAAACAGATCCCCCTGATACCTCCAGCTCAAACACACCCCAACCAGGCACCCAGATGAAACCCAGCTTCCTAACTAATGATAGCCGTCCATTTACCCAGCCAAGCTGCACTAAAGGCCTCCATTAAAGTAACACAATGCTGCCAGCCAATCAAGATACAAAAAGAACCAAAAAACAGACAGAAGATATCAGAGACACCCATCAAGCAGAACACAGCAAACTCCGAGACCAATAAACACAGACCAAGACTCCCAACCAATCAGGATGAAGAAAAAACCATTCTGGCACAGCAATAGGCTGCCCCAAATTTAAATCTGAAACCACTGTAAAAGTCTGACCCACAGACGGACACAATACAGAAGCCTGATGATGGCAGATACCAAGAGTATTGCCATACTTTCCCATTTATGGATTGTTTTAAATGGATTAAAACACTTATTAAAACATGAAAAAATAAATACTTTTTAAAAGATGTCACAAAAGAAGTTGTCAAATGCTTTTCTTAAGACTTTTACACAGGGATGGGATCCGACCGGTATAACTACTGGTTCTGTTGCTCTGCATTGCACACGCATGCACGAGTCGCGCAAGTGCAATTTACGACTTGCTGAGCTGCCTGGACAGCTGAGCAGTGCTGTGTGCAAGTGCGCAACATTTGAAAAAGGCCCTTTTTCCTGCTTTTTCAACCGCAACTGTGTCGCGTAAAGCAGCTGCGGTTGAAAAAGCAGGAAATAAAGGTCAGGTAAGAGCCCGGGCAGGTGGGCGGGCCAAAAGAGCAGCAGACATAGAACTGGTTCTATGTCTGCTCTCTGTCTGCTGCTCTTCAGAACTACAGGTTCTACAGAGGTGGACAGAACTGGAGAATCCCACTCCTGCTTTTACAGCATTCTACAGAGGAATGATTGAGTCTGTCATCTGCACCTCTATAACTGTCTGGTTTGGTTCTGCAACCCAACAGGACAGACACAGACTTCAGAGGATAATTAGGACTGCAGAAAAAACAATTGCTACCAACCTCCCTTCCATCAAGGACCTGTATACTGCAGGAGTCAAAAAGAGGGCTGTGAAAATATTTACAGACCCCTCACATCCCAGACATAAACTGTTTCAACTTCTTCCCTCAAAACGACACTATAGAGCACTGCACACCAGAACAACTAGACACAAGAACAGTTTTTTTTCCTGAAAGCCATCACTCTGCTAAACAAATAATTCCTTCAACCCTGTTCAACTATTACAAAGTCTGCATTACTATTACTATTAATCTTCTCATCGCTCCTTATCACCCATCCCCCCCCCACTTGTGACTGTATGACTGTAACTTTGTTGCTTGTGTCCTTACGATTTATATTGACAGAATTAAAGTTCAGTCCTTTGACTGTTTCCTAGTATGATTTGATTGCTTATTGTACCCTATGACTATCATTAAGTGTCGTACCTTATGATTCTTGACTCCTGACAAATGTATCTTTTCTTTTATGTATACTGAGATCATTTACACCAAGACATATTTCTTGTGTGTCCAATCACACTTGGCCAATAAAGAATTCTATTCT
The DNA here is from genome assembly GCF_049901735.1 of Notechis scutatus. Lineage (NCBI taxonomy): Eukaryota > Metazoa > Chordata > Lepidosauria > Squamata > Elapidae > Notechis > Notechis scutatus. Next base: position 319,363,949 of record NC_142009.1, on the reverse strand, counting down.
ATTCTATTTATATCTTACCAAACCGTGTCTTGTCTTGAGCAGGAGACCTTATACCATTCTAGGCAAATAGTTATTCAATCTCTTCTTGAAAACCATCCTTTAGGATTTCCATCTATGGAATCTTTCTTAAACTCTTTTTAGTTTGTTGAGGTCAGCTCTCTTAAAGTCTAAGACATTAGTTTGACTTTGTTCACTTCCTTGTGCATGCATTATGTTGAATTCCAGTATGATGTGGTTACTCTCTCCCAAAGTTCCCATAACTTCAACCCCTTCTATTATTTCATGTCTGTTAGCATGAGATGTCTAGTAAGACTGAAGTCCAGTGTAGCTGACTCTCTAGTTCCATCCTCTACTTTTTGGATGACAAAGCTGTCAGGTAGTCTCATCAGGTGTTCTCTGAACTTGGCTGTTTGCTAGAAGATGTTTCATGAAGACTATTGAAGATGTTACCTAGCCAGGTAACTAAAAATCAGCAAGCAAATAACCAAACTCAGAGGGCATGAAGAACTCCACAAATATCAATCTGCTCATTGGCAGCCATTTTGTCAGAACATCCACAGTATGCTCTCTGATGCCTCAAGTGCTTATTAGCTTAAGAGCGGTCTATTCCAGTTAATGCTGAAGGGAAGTGACTTGATCTGGAATGTTTGCAGGTGCTGTGCTGCCATTCATGTCTATGACAATTTGCTGTGGCCAACTTGCCATGGTCAACTCACCATGGCCAACTGATCACAGGACAACTTGCCACAGCCAACATGCTGCAGGACAACTCGCTGTGGGACAAGAGTTACACTAATATCAAGGAAATTATGGAATAGAATAATTAAAGAAAGGATGCAAAAGGAGAGATAAAATGAAATGTTAATGACAAAAATTAAAATATTTTTAAAATTCATTTTAAATAATTAAACTGGGTTGTTAAATTGTTCCGCAGTGAGTTGTCCGACAGTAAATTGCCCAGGGTGAATTAGCTGTGATGAGTTGGCCATGATGAGTTGTCTCATTCCACTGCCTTCTTGCCTCCTAGTTCAATTGTTTAAGCAAGGGTAAGGCAATTGTTGGATAAGGTAGCAATTTTTTGGATTAGCTGTGATCAGAATTGTGTCATTTCTGCACATTCCTTTTTCTGATGCCCTATGGGACTGTAACATGGTCAGTTTAAGTGTTTAATTGTCGTAGCCATTAGGTCTGGCAGAAAAATAATAATTCTGTAACAACTTCAAAGGCCTTTTTGCAGAGATAACAGGAATTAAGCAAAGCAGGAATGGTATTTGTGCTGAACTATTAACTGAGATTTCTTCCCTCCAGTTTAAATTGATTAAACACTGAGGATAATTCCATAAAATGAAATGGGAAATAATTTGGTATTAACAAATAATTAACATAGGACAGAGGAATCAACTGGACAATATTTAATCCCATTCACAGCTTCCTAAATGCCATTGTGTTACTAATTTGGAGCACAATTCCAGGCATAGCTGATGAGTCCAAAAAGACTTTTGTTTTTGAGACACTTGGGAAATAAGGTAGAGTACACCAGATTCTTTTAAGCAAAAATAAGTAAGTAAGGAAGGAAGGAAGGAAGGAAGGAAGGAAGGAAGGAAGTAAGGAAGGAAGGAAGGAAGGAAGGACTTGCCTCCAGAAATTGTGGGTGCTCCAACATTGGAAGTTTTTAAGAAGATGTTGGACAACCATTTGTCTGAAATGGTGTAGAGTTTCCTGCTTGAGCAGGGGGTTGGACTAGAAGACCTCCAGGGTCCCTTCCAACTCTATTATTCTGGAAAGTCACCATGTCTCTACTGCAAAATACTGAATGACCCCTAGATATACACAAAAAGATACAGGGGAAAAATATTTGCTGGCATCTAGTAGACATCTGGATGTGGTAGCTTAGACATGAGCAGTTCTAGCAAAAAGGTAACTTTGAAACAAAGCCTAACGCTTGGTTCACCTTCTTGATTAAAGGTAGCCTAGAATCTCAAATAGTTTTGCACCATAAATAGAAGAAGATCCGAAACAAGGGATCAATACTACTGAGAATCCTAAGGATGTAAAATCTCACACTTTTCATCTAGCAACATGAAAATATGCATCATTATCTCCAGAAGCACTCTGTCTGTCTGTCTGTCTGTCTGTCTGTCTGTCTGTCTGTCTGTCTGTCTGTCTGTCTGTCTGTCTGTCTGCATTTGCTAGTTTTCCACATTTATTATCATTTTTACAAATAAGGCAGTGAACACAACTCAATACTCCTACCTCCTCCTATTTTTTCTCCGATTTTTTTTTTTACAATAACTTTTACCCTGTTACTTTCAAACTTTTTTACCCTGTTATTCCAAAATTTCCATCCTAACTGATCTTGCAACCCTCTTCAGGCACAGAAAGGACAGCACTATGCAATGTAAGTCCTTGTGACTGGCTGGAAGGTGGTAAATATATTCTGTACTGGCTACACCCAATGCAGACTGTCTTTCATAACATTAAATTTGAGTCCTATCTTCTTTTACTATTCCTCATCTTGTGTCAAAAATTTGCTATAGCTACAGCTGGGTGCATAACAAACCTTTTAAAACAGAGAGATATTTCCAAAATATTTGATGTTCACTACTAGGAGGCTGGACATTCAAAAGTTAAGTATACACATCAGACCTAAGTTGTTGGGTATGCCAACAGTTGCTCTCATTTTTTATTGAAGCATTGCATTCCATTCAACTGGAGTTTACTATCATTTCTCTTTTCTTTGCCACTTCACCTTTTTGGACCTTTGCTTCTCAGACCTTAAAATAAGTTAATTTCAAGTAAGTTAACCGGAAGCTGCCTTATATAGCCTGCTACATTTAGATACTTATTTTTAATGTCTGTCAAATGCTAGATGATGACTGAATTTGGAACATTTTGCATGCAGATTCTATATTCTACCCATGAGCAATGTCTCCAAGAACAAAGTTTAAAGCAGATTTGGAAGCATAACATACAAATTGGTCTTAGTGACAAACTGGTTGTCTGCCCCTCTTAATTAGGATTCATGATGAACTTAATAAAAGAAAGGATAACTCCTTCTCCACTCTATAATACAGCAAATACTGTGTGCTTTAATTTATACTACATTGGAGTTTCAGGAATTCAGTAGTGCTGTTTGTATTCCCAAACTCTTCCCATACTTGAACTTTGCCTCTTTTGAATCTGGGAAATATGTGAAAAATGCCAGGTAGACTTTTGGGGTTTTCTGTAGCACATTTCTGAGTATACCTCCATTTTCTGGCCTGTGGATCTAATAGAATTGGGTCCTGCCAAGAAGCATGTGATTTCATCTTGAAGGTGTCATGAGCAAATTTTCTAGGCAGATTTCCTTATTTGCTTACCTTGTCTAAGGCATTGATAGTAACAAATGACTTTCTGTCAACCTTAGCAACTTGAAGATGTGTGGACTTCAACTCCCAGAATCTCCCAGATAGGCATTCTGGCTGGGGAATTCTGGGAATTAAACTCCACACATCTTAGGGTTGCTAAGATTGACAAGCATTACTGTTAGGAATATAAGTCACCTAATAGCTATTTGGGTTGGACAATATATAAATATATATAATATATATAATATTATATATTATAATATATATAATATATAAACCAGGATAGACATTTTAATACTGTATCTTTAAGAGAATCATAAAAGTGTAATTGGGTGTGGTTTCTCAAACGGCCATAAGATGGAGCCAGAAACCTGGGTTGTTTTAGTCTTGGTCTCAGAAGAGAGTGTGAGTCAGTCTCTGTTTCCTTCTGTTGGAGAATTTTGCCATTCTTCCTAATTGACTGATATTTTTTGGATTTGATGTAAGTCTGATACTGAACTGTTTTTGATCTTGAAATTTGTTATTGGATTATCCCTGGATTGAAAACTGACTGCCTTACCTGTGAATGACTTTGGACTGTGTTTTAACTTTGCTAAAACCTTTATTAGAAGTAAAAACCAACATTTACTGTACAGTGTAACTGTGTGCTGTGTGTGTATTACACTACTCTCAATATGTCTCCCTGTATGCGCTCATTCTCCTAATTTATTGGGAGGAATTACCTCAACAATTACTCTGGACCAGGGGTGTCAAATTCAAGGCCCGTGGACCAGATCCAGCAAAGGACCAGCCCACAGTGCCTCTGCCACATGCAGCCCTCCTGAACTCTGTTTTCACTGGCAGAGGGTTGCAGGAGGCCATTGCAGCTGAAAACGGAGCTCATGAGAGCCATGTGCACGTACACACACACACACACACACACACACACACACACACACACACCGGGCTGCATTTTCTCTGGCATAGGGTTGCAGGAAGCTGTTGCAGCTAAAAATGGAGCTTGGAAACCCATTTTCACTGGCAGAGCACTCAGGCCAACACAGGCACCCCCCGACATGAGTGATGTTGAGTTGGCCACCTGCCTCCCAAGGTCAAACACAACCCTGATGTGGCCCTCAATGAAATCGAGTCTAAACATTCCTGCTCTAGGCTGTCTCAGCCAGACTAATAGAAGAAAACATCAGCAGCTACAAAATGGTTTGGGTGAAAAGTTTGAGTTTGTTCTAGGGAGTTTGAAAAGAATCGGGAGTCTATTTGTGGTCCAGATTGCTCATCCTCGAGTTACAAACTGCAAATTCCTAATGAACGAGAATTTTTCGCAATTCTGGCTTACTGTGCAGTGTGAATAGCAGCAATGAATCCATTTCTTGCATGGATAACTGGTGATTTTTCACTGGTGACCAGAAAGAATACATCTAGGTTTGCAAAATGCCAAATTGCATTTGATTAAAGGCTTCATCCCTGCCATTTGTATTGCTCTCTTTTCTTCAGTATGAAACCGATGGTCTCCCAGAAGCACTGAATAGTTACCATAGGAGCTGCTATTGTTAAAATTTATCCTTGCCTTTGAATCAGGGATTGTTGTAAAGCGTTCATATGCCTTCTTTAGATGAAAAACCCTTGCTGATGACACAAGGGCCAGGAAAACATTAAAAAAAAAAGGATGTTTTCCAGTACATCAAAGATACTATAAAAACATTTTAATTTTTGTGCTGATCAAATTTGCTGTGGAGATTTACTCTGATTCACACTCTTTAAAATTAACTAGGAGGTTTATGTTCCTTTCCATTTAGCTCTAGAATGCAAAATAAAGGTTGGTTGAAGCAGGGGTGATAAGAGAACTAAATGTCCCAGCTGTGCTGACACTGATTTTATTTTCAATATTTTCAAACCCTAAATTTGTTTCATGTTTCTAAATAAGGGTGAAGTCAGAAAAAACAACAACAGGAAGATACACTGTAGGAGCAATACATGATTGAACAGAGTGGCTGCATTCATCTAACATGCTTATTCAAGTAATTTAAAGATCTAGCAGCTGCATTTGCATGACCAACTAAGCTTTGCTGGTTCTTTTTTCTTACCAATAGCAATAACACTTAAACTTATATACTGCTTCGTGGTGCTATATAACACTCTGTGAGTGGTTTACAAATGTCAGCCTGTATTGCCCCCAACAATCTGGCCCTCATTTTAGTGACCTTGGAAGGATGGAAGGCTGAGTCAACCTTGAGCCAGTCAAGATTGAATTGCTGACAGTTGGCAGAGTCAGCCTGCAATACTCCATTCTAACCATAGTGCCGCCAAGGCTCCTTACCATGTGGCTTGAAGATAGTCTATTTATTTATTCATTACATTTATTTGCTGCTCATCTTACTATTGAAGCAACTCTGGACAGTTTACAAAATGACAAAAAGATAAATCTAGAAGCAATTAAAATCAAAGAATTAAATAGAGACTAAAAGCTAAAAGAATGACTGCCACTGAGATGATTCTTCCCTTTTATCCTGTCAACCATCTCTACTGCAGAGAACCCATTATCAGGACCCCAAGCCAGCCAGCAGAACCAGGTTTTAAGACCTTTTTGGCTTTCCAGAAGTGGGGCAGAACTCACTTCCGGTGGCAGAATATTCCAAAGGGCATGGGCCATGGCAGAATAAGCTCTTATCCTAGACTCCCCAGATGAAATTCCCTGACGTATTTTGGATCGAGTAGGGCAGGTCAATCACATTGGTGAGAGAGAGCTCCTCATATACCCTGGACCCAGGAGTGGGATTCAGCTGGTTCTGGCTGGTTTGGGTGAATTGGATGTTAAATTTACATTTGGTTTGCCAAATTGTTTGTTGAACTAACCAGCTGGCCCTGCCCACCCCACCCTGCCGCTCCCAGGAGTCTCCAGGTAGCCTGTTTTGGATGCAGGTAAGTGCAGGGTTTGTGCGGAGGCTCTGGGAGGGCGAAAAATGGCCCTCCTGAAAGTTCTGGAAGTCCAGAAACTGGCCTGTTTCTGGCTTCTGGCCTCAGGAACCCAGGAAGGCCATTTTTCCCCTCACAGAGGCCCGAGGGAAGCCTTTGGACTTTGGGGAAGGCAAAAAAAGGTCCTCCTGAAAGTTCCAGAAATCCAGCAACCGTACAGAGAACTGGTTGTTGGGATTTTTGAATCCCATCCTTGCCTGGACCCATACCAGAATGGGCTTTAAAGGTGGATTTATCAATTAATGTTTTATATAAACAGTGAAATGAATGAGTGGCAAGAATGGTTGCACGACTCCAATCCCAAGCCCTCAAAAGTTCACTGACAAGTGCAATTAAAGCCATTTTAGTGCTGTATCCCAGCTTGAAAATAAGTACAACTATACTTACATTTGCTGTGAAGAATAACAGAAACCATTTTTATATCTTCCTCATTTTTCTATTTTTTTCTTTATTGCACTTTTAGGTGTTTTTTTTAAAAAAATGTCTGTTTTCCCTGTCCATTTTTTTAGTACTTATCATTGCTATTAAAACTTTCAACATTTTTTCAAAAGAGAGATGAGCAATCATTCGATGGGATTTTCCATATTACTGCTGAATTATTTCCAGGCTCTGATAACAGTTAAAAACATGTTCTAACCAGAGCATGGTCTCCTTTTGCTGGTTGTTGACCTGATACGGGTAGCATGGTAAAACCCAGGAGGGAGCCAGATGCTGTCATCTGCTGTAAATAGTTCAGTACCCTAAAAATTTCTTTTGCACAAAACTGATCCGCTAGCCTCCAGGAAACCAATGTGGTTTTCAGCTGATAATAACAATTGAAAAAAATCTGTCTAATTTCCAATCACTGTTAAATGTTAAACCGAGAGCTCAAAAATAGAGATGGCTCTGTGGCCCCACGCTTGTGCAGGGTCATTTGCAAAAATGAATCAAGCAAACGTAAATTCATTTATACTATAAACTCACTCGCCAAAACCAACACCATCCATAAGAACCTCCGTTGCCGCCTGACCTAACCATACAGCAACGTGCCCGCTCCCGTGCACTCCGCATCGAACTCAAAAACCGTCTAGATAATGGAGAGAAGGACCTGTACATTGACTACCATGCTGACTGTATCAAAAGTAAACCACTCAACCCAATACTCAGCTTTTACCCTCAACCACAACCCTACCTCAACCCATCCACCATCACCCAAGACTAGGCACGCACGCCCCAACTACCTCAATTCCAACTACTGCCGGCCTTAAATGCAAACTACTCAATGCAAGAAGCCTCGTGAATAAAATACCTGAATTTCTCTTCCTCCTAAATATGGCTAACTTCGACATTATATTTGTCTGTGAAACATGGCTCAATGCATCTCTCCCCGACTCCATTACCACAGTAAGAGACTATCATGTTTACAGATCAGATCGTGAAAATCGTCGAGGAGGTGGAGTTGCTATATTCTATAAAAATCCTTACATCTAAAAATATCCAAGTTACCCAGGAGTTTGCCCTTCCTGAAACCATCATCTGTGAACTATCCTCAAATATCACAATTCGATTCTTACTATGTTACAGAGCACCTGATTATGACATCGAACATGTAAACAAGCTAAATACATTACTAACATGGGCTGCATCCTGCCGATACCCTTTTATCCTTCTTGGTGATTTCAATCTACCTCATATTAACTGGACCCTAAATGATTGTACAACTGAAATCATACACACAACCTTCTACAATGCTATTACAAATCTGGGACTGGAACAACTAGTAACCAACAACACTAGACTAAACAACTGCCTCGATCTCATCTTCTGCAACAGTTTGAACCTAATCTACGGAATACAATCTAAAGAACCCTTTTCCAGTAGTGACCACAATATGATCGACTTTTGTCTCAACATACATCCACACAAAAATCACCACAATGATGTAATCCCCTATTGTAACTTCAAAAAGGCAACTATGATCTTATAGACAACGATCTCTCATCCCTTGATTGGCAATCTCTATTCACTGGATGCAATACTGTTGAAGACCATTATAACATATTTTTACTTGAAGTCAAAAGAGTCATCAAACTATATGTACCAACAACAACTCCCAAAACAAAACAAAAAAGCAGATTACCCATATCAATAAGGAAACTTCAATCCAAAAGAGATCACTCTGCCGGAAAAACAAATCTGGTCACGTTGCCAATTTCAAAAACCGATACAAAAATCTATGCCACCAGATAAAGACCGAATGCACCAATTATCACATTAAACAAGAGGAAAACCTTCTAAGCACCAATTCCACCCGTGCTTTTTACAATTTTGTAAACAACAAACTAAAAGACTCAAGGTCCATCCCTCCCTTGATAGGACCTGATGGTAAAGACTGCAACGACGACACCATTAAAGCCAACATCTTTAACACATTCTTCGGCTCAGTATTTGTAAACAGCAATGGATCATGCCCAATATTTCCTAGCCGTACCACAGATAACAACAATGATCTAATACAGGGGTCCCCAACCATCGGTCCGAGGACCGGCACCGGTCCAGCGGAACAAGTCTTACCGGGCCGCTGGTTGCTAGCGCCGCCATCTTTTTTGATAAAAAGTGCTTCCGGTGAGCTTTTCGGGTAGAAAGCCATTTCTACCCGAAAAAGCTCACGAAGCGCTGGCGCCGCCATCTTTTTTGATGAAAAAGTGCTTCCGGTGAGGTCACCGGAAGCACTTTTTCGTCAAAAGATGGCGGTGCCCAGTTGATGCCGGTACCGGCGCGGCGCCCAGCTGATGCCGGTACCGGGCCGCGCATAAAAAAGGTTGGGGACCCCTGATCTAATACATATCGATTTCACAGAAGACAATGTTGAAACAGCAATACGCAACCTAAAACCATCTCTATCTATTGGACCGGACGGAATATGTGCCTACTTCTTAAGAAAGCTATCCTCTGCCATAGCCAAACCTCTAAGCATAATCTTTGAAAAATCTTTCAGAACCAGCTCCTTGCCTAACCTATGGTCACAAGCCACAGTCATCCCCATCTTCAAAAAGGAGACCCAAGCCTAGTTGAAAACTACAGGCCAATCTCCTTATGCTGCGTCACCTGTAAAGTCATGGAATCAATTATTAACCAATCCATCATCCTTCACTTAGAGACAAATAACCTACTCTCCAATAAACAATTTGGTTTCAGGAAAAACTATCCTGTAATCTGCAACTCTTACACTGCAAAAACATATGGACGACACAACTCGACCAGGGCAAAACAATAGACGCAATCTACATAGACTTCTGTAAAGCCTTTGATTCAGTGGTACACGACAAACTACTCCTAAAAATAAAATCCTATGGTATCTCTGGACAACTGAATAACTGGATAGAAGCATTCCTGTCAAACAGACAACAAATGGTCAAAATCGGGAGCGTCCTATCAAATCCAGTACCTGTCAATAGTGGTGTTCCCCAAGGCAGTGTTCTAGGACCAACTCTCTTCATACTCTACATAAACGACCTCTGTGATCATATTAAGAGCAATTGCGTTCTCTTCGCTGATGACGTAAAGCTGTTCAATACCACAGACAATACTGCTACCCTTCAAAAGATCTTGACTATGTATCCGAATGGTCAAACAAATGGCAACTTCAAATCTCAACAAATAAATGCTCTGTCTTACATATTGGCAAAAAAATCAGAAAATAAAATACAAGCTGAATAGTCAAGATCTTGTTGATGACCCAAGCTCTGTAAAGGACCTTGGAATACTCACCTCTAATGATCTAAGTGCTAGAGCACACTGCAACTACATAGCCAAAAGGCATTAAGAGTTGTTAACCTAATCCTACGTAGCTTTTTCTCTGGTAATATCACACTACTAACCAGAGCATACAAAACATTTGCTAGACCAATACTCGAATACAGTTCATCAGTCTGGAATCCACACTACGTATCTGATATTAGCACAATTGAGAAAGTCCAGAAATATTTCACAAGAAGAGTTCTCCACTCCTCTACTCGCTGTAGAATACCTTATGCCACCAGACTTGAAATTCTAGAACTAGAAAACCTTGAATTACGCCATCTTCGGTCTGACTTAAGCATGGTATATAAAATCATACATTGCAATGTCCTACCTGTCAATGAATACTTCAGCTTCAACCATAACAACACAAGAGCACACAATAGATACAAACTCAAAGTAAACCGCACCAAACTTGATTGCAGGAAATACGACTTCAGCAATAGAGTGGTCAATGTCTGGAATACTCTACCCGACTCTGTAGTTTCTTCCCAAACCCCAAAAACTTTAACCTTAGACTGTCTACTATTGACCTCACCCCTTTCCTAAGAGGTCTGTAGGGGCGTGCATAAGCGCACCAACGTGCCTACCGTCCCTGTCCTATTGTTTCTCCTATTCTTTTATTTTTCTTATATGTAACCATTTCATGTATTCACAACTATGTATACATTTATACTTATTATCTTGTAAACAATTGGCAAATCAAATAAATAAATAAATAAATAAAATAAATAAATCAAACAATGAGAGGGGAAAAATATTCACCATACATCAGGGCTGTCAAACTCCCAGCCCGTGGGTCGCATGCATCATGGGCTGGCCATGCCCAACCCGGTTTAGCAAAGGGGGGAAAATGTTGTGATCTGTCACGTGACACTGCCATGACGACGTGAGTTTGATACCCCTGCCATATGTGTTTGGGAGAAGTCATGGTGACACATGATGACATCATCTGTGCCAATAACCAAATCATGCAGATGATGTTAATCATGTTGTGTGCATTGTCATTTGCCCTTCTCCCTGCAAAACACCTATACATTCTACTTCTTTTCCCTCCAGCCAGCTAGTATCGTGCTAAGACTGACTAGCTTTGTCTCAAATTATCTGAAATCCATACCAAGACTTCTCACTAACAACTGAGGGGGCAAACTACTTGAAAGGTATGCTGAAATACAAAATAACCAACATCAAGGGAATGTGCATCAAAAAGTCTACATCAGAGAAATCTTAAATATCAAAGAACAATATCAGAGAGATTTGCGTTTTTTTTTATTACTGTGCATCTGAGTAGAAGATGCTAAAAAAAGGACTGGTGGGTCATCAATACTCCTAGTTTAAAAAAAGAAAACAAAGGCTGAGAATGGATTTTTACCGATTCACGCATTTCAGCTGGAGACAAGCATGGCATATCCGTTCCAGGAAATATTTGGCAATCACTTGTGTATGTTCCTGGCAAATGTAAGACTTTTTAAAATACGTGATCAAAGAAAAAGTGCTTTGGTGAGCAATATAAAGTCCAAAACGATGGTTAAGCAGCAATTTCATTGTATCAAAAAAGTGCTTTGATCAAGAACTCAAATAAAGTGGTTAACACGCTACAAAGCTATTGCTTGACTCTATGGATTTTGAATATAAATCAGTTTCCATCATGAAGAAAATAGATAACAGAAAGGAAAAATATTTGCCAATACTGAATCTTTTTCATCATGCAATTAGTTTTTTGGGTCTATTTATTGTATATCAATCATCAAATTGTTCATGAAACTTATACATAATATCCCTTCTAACTATTTCTTAATTCAACTTTCTTATGACCATTTCACACTGTTGGTCCTCTCCCTCAAGTGTCTATGCTGCTTTCAAAAACAAACAAACAACCAAAACATTCAATATAACAAGCAATAGCGAATTGCTAAGTGTATACCAAGTGACTTTTCTCTGAATACTTGCAATCTATTCACCTTCAATACCTGTGCAAATCAACCCTGATCCACTTTGAACTGGAGAACTACTTGCCTGAAGAGAGTATGATTTAATTTGAATTTGCAATTTGTGCTATTTCAAGATTCAGTTAAAGGAAAAATTTCCCTACAGGCTATAATAGAGGAACAACAAATTGCATGCAGCTGCTTATTTTTTTTTTTTTTAACCAAATGGACTGAATGTAGCAGAGATGATAGACCATTTAGTGGACATAAATCCCATCAAATTTCAGGTTCCAGCCTAATCCTTATTCTGATTTTGAGCCAATATTCAGTAGACTGCACTGAATTTACAGATGGGTTTGCAGGACTAGTGCTGAAGCTTAGCATTGCTCTTGGCTCAAAAGAGAACAAAGTTAAGACTGGTGGCTGGCCTCATTGAAGAAACTGGGAACTGAGAAACTGAACTGAGTCTTGCAACCAGTTCTAGAATGCAAATATCCAAATACTAGATGACCACAAAGAAGCTGAATGATCTATTTCTATTGTTGAAATAGAAAATCTGTATCTACATTGTGTGTGTATGTGCATGTGTGTGCATTTATGTCTTCCTGGAAAATGCCTAGACAAATCCCTGTAGTTTTCTTGGCAAAATTTCAGAAGTGGTTTGCATTGTCTTCTTCCTAGGCTGAGAGAGTGTGACCGTCACCGGCCCATCTGGTTTTGTGCCTAACACAGGACTAGAACTCACACTCCCCTGGTGTCTAGCCTGTTGTTTTAATCACTACACCATCATATATACTGCATTTAATAGATCCCCCCAACCCCAACAAAAAAAAAAAAACCCCCCCCCCCCCCCCCCCCCCCCCCCCCCCCCCCCCCCCCCCCCCCCCCCCCCCCCCCCCCCCCCCCCCCCCCCCCCCCCCCCCCCCCCCCCCCCCCCCCCCCCCCCCCCCCCCCCCCCCCCCCCCCCCCCCCCCCCCCCCCCCCCCCCCCCCCCCCCCCCCCCCCCCCCCCCCCCCCCCCCCCCCCCCCCCCCCCCCCCCCCCCCCCCCCCCCCCCCCCCCCCCCCCCCCCCCCCCCCCCCCCCCCCCCCCCCCCCCCCCCCCCCCCCCCCCCCCCCCCCCCCCCCCCCCCCCCCCCCCCCCCCCCCCCCCCCCCCCCCCCCCCCCCCCCCCCCCCCCCCCCCCCCCCCCCCCCCCCCCCCCCCCCCCCCCCCCCCCCCCCCCCCCCCCCCCCCCCCCCCCCCCCCCCCCCCCCCAACTAATTGTAACTTAAAGTTAATATCCATGAATTAACAGCCCTGCTTCACCTCATAGATGAAGTTAGTGGGAGGGGATCCAATTAATCCAAATGGTGCTGAGGAAATGCACTTTAAACATCCTTAGGGGCATTTTCAGTTTATAATTAGTCTACATCCTATACGGTTGAGTCTAGAAATTTTAAGGACATGAAAGGTGGCAAATTCTTATTGAAATCAAATCCTATTTCTTTTAGTTATGTCTAAGATACATGAATGAAATAAATTAGGACCTCAAGCCAATACACGGGTGATAAATCAACCCCACTAGCCTATTTAAGTGGAGGGAATTAAGGATATTTTTGAGTGATGCAAAATTTCCCCAATGGGATGTTACAATAACCGTTTTCCTAGCAAAACATTGTGCATGCTATTTGTCCATCTAATTTCTATTGTGCGTGTACCCAATTAGTTATTCCCTAGGGTAAGGAAGGAATGTAAAGCTACTTGTCTTTGCAAACAAAAACAGAAACCAACCCACAAACAACAGCAGCAGAAACAGCAAAATGAATACACACATTGTCCCCAACTCCAGAGAGACATGTTAGACAGCCCCAGTTCTGATCGATGCACTTGTAAGAAACTTTGCAGAATCAGGAGTTCCTGGGGAGAAAACTCTACAGACCAATTTGTTAGCAAAACTGTCAATATAATTCTCTTCCCTCTTGCTCTCTTTTTCTGACAAGAAAACTCCAATGCTATAACTCACATATGAGAAATATAACTTGAGGGAAATTGGTTGTTCCAAATCTTGCTGTTACTTACAATAAAGATAATTTAATGAGAGAGTTTTTGGACTGAAGAGAATATGATGAACCACCATTGGACATGATTTTTTTCAAGATGATCCCTTCCGTCTTGACCTCTATCATTACCTGCCTGCTAGAAAGGGAAGGAAGGAAGGAAGGAAGGAAGGAAGGAAGGAAGGAAGGAAGGAAGGAAAGAAAGAAAGAAAGAAAGAAAGAAAGAAAGAAAGAAAGAAAGAAAGAAAGAAAGAAAGAAAGAAAGAAAGAAAGAAAGAAAGAAGATATGCAATGTCCTGGCAAGATTCCCACAAGGAAACTTAATGGGGGAGCTAGCAGGAAGTTGGAAGTTGCTCTTGCTCCCACTGATTTTTTGCCCACTCTTTGTCACTCTTTTTCTCTCTTTAGATAAAAATTTCTCTGAAATGATGACCCAACAGACATGAGTTATCTAATACGCCTTAATATTGAGACTGAGGACTACAAAGAATTCAGTTACTGAGATCAAGAGATTTGAGATGAAATTGCAAGAAGACAGATTTTTTTTTCTCCAGGGAAACAGTGTAAATGGTTGTGCACATCATATAACAAGGTTGTTTAGTTATCTCTGAGGAGAAGATTCTTGTGAATTTTATCTGAACAATGGATTTCTGGGTATTTCACATTCTTTGGGTTGGCACAAACATTTGACGGATATTTTATTTATTTACAATATTATTTATCAATTTTGTATAACACCATAATCACATAATAGATTACCAATAATTAACATAAACATAAAAACATAGCAAAAGCATAACAATTAAAATAGTGTAAAAGTACATAAAACAACTGCAACAATAAGAACCTAACCTATTAAATCTCATATCCTATCTATGGAGCAGTGTCCCTGATATCCACCAGAATTTTCTGGTTGACAAAACCCACCTGCCTCAAGGTCAGAGGTAACGTCATATCTGAAATACAGGTGGGCATATTTTTGAGACAGAAATCTTCCTCCACCCCCATGATGGTCACAGTGATATATGGAAGGTTGATCTTCTCATCTAGAACCAACAGTATTATGACAAAGGACTTATTACATGCCAACCTGGCATTCAGTAGTAACAGGTTGATCTTCTCATCCAGAGCAAGATTATTGATGACAGAGAAGCCAATCTGGCATTCATTAGAAACAGGGAAATTTCTGAGCCTGTTGCAGTGTTGACCAGGTCTAGGAATGACTACAGGGGATCTACTTTCTCTGAGATGGCCCACCCCTTACTCTTAGCCTATCTCTTGAAGCCCATCACCAGCATGATGTCACTGCATGCCTTTCCTACTCCCACTATACTCATCATTCATAACCCTTGCTTACTATTTATTTATTTATTTTTATTTATTTGATTTGTCAATTGCTTACAAGATAATAGGTATAAGTATATACATAGTTATGAATACATGAAATGGGTACATATAAGAAAAATAAAAGAAACAATAGGACAGGGACGGTAGGCACGTTGGTGCACTTATGCATGCCCCCTACAGATCTCTTAGGAAAGGGGTGAGGTCAATACTAGACAGTCTAAGGTTAAAGTTTTTGGGGTTTGGGGAAGAAACTACAGAGTCAGGCAGAGTATTCCAGACATTGACCACTCTGTTGCTGAAGTCGTATTTCCTGCAATCAAGTTTGGTGCAGTTAACCTTGAGTTTGTATCTATTGTGTGCTCTTGTGTTGTTATGGTTGAAGCTGAAGTATTCATTGACAGGTAGGACATTGCAATGTATGATTTTATATACCATACTTAGATCAGACCGAAGACGGCGTAATTCAAGGTTTTCTAGGTCTAGAATTTCAAGTCTAGTGGCATAAGGTATTCTACAATGAATAGAGGAGTGAAGAACTCTTCTTGTGAAATATTTCTGGACTTTTTCAACTGTGCTAATATCAGATACGTAATGTGGGTTCCAGACTGATGAGCTGTATTCAAGTATTGGTCTAGCAAATGTTTTGTATGCTCTAGTTAGTAGTGTGATATTACCAGAGAAAAAGCTACGTAGGATTAGGTTAACAACTCTTAATGCCTTTTTGGCTATGTAGTTACAGTGGGCTCTAGCACTTAGATCATTAGAGATGAGTATTCCAAGGTCCTTGACAGAGTTTGGATCATCAACAAGATCTTGTATTTTATTTTCTGATTTTTTTTGCCAATATATAAGACAGAGCATTTATTTGTTGAGATTTGAAGTTGCCATTTGTTTGACCATTCTGATGCATAGTCAAGATCTTTTTGAAGGGTAGCAGTATTGTCTGTGGTATTGAACACCTTTACATCATCAGCGAAAAGAACGCAGTTGTTCTTAATATGATCACAGAGGTCATTTATGTAGAGTATGAAGAGAGTTGGTCCTAGAACACTGCCTTGGGGGACACCACTATTGACAGGTACAGAATTTAATAGGACACTCCCAATTTTTACCATTTGTTGTCTGTTTGACAGGAATGCTGCTATCCAGTTATGCAGTTGTCCAGAGATACCATAAGATTTTAGTTTTAGGAGTAGTTTGTCGTGTACCACTGAATCAAAGGCTTTACGGAAGTCTATGTAGATTACGTCTATTGCTTTGCCCTGATCGAGTTGTGTAGTCCATATGTTTTTGCAGTGTAATAGTTGCAGATTACATGATAGTTTTTTCCTGAAACCAAATTGTTCATTGGAGAGGAGGTTGTTTGTCTCTAAGTGGAGGATAATGGATTGGTTAATAATTGATTCCATGACTTTACAGGTGACGCAGCATAAAGAGATTGGTCTGTAATTTTCAACTAGGCTGGGGTCTCCCTTTTTGAAGATGGGGATGCCTGTGGATTGTGACCATAGGTTAGGCAAGGAGCTGGTCCTGAAAGATTTTTCAAAGATTATGCATAGAGGTTCGGCTATGGCAGTGGATAGCTTTTTTAAGAAGTAGGCACATATTCCGTCCGGTCCAATAGATAGAGATGGTTTTAGATTGCATAGTGCTTTTTCAACATTGTCTTCTGTAAAATCAATATGTATTAGATCATTGTAGTTGTCTGTGGTTCGGCTAGGAAATACTGGGCATGATCCATTGCTGTTTACAAATACTGAGGCGAAGAATGTGTTAAAGATGTTGGCTTTAATGGTGTCGTCGTTGCAGTCTTTACCATTAGGTCCTATCAGGGGTGGGATGGACCTTGAGTCTTTTAGTTTTTTGTTTACAAAATTGTAAAAAGCGCAGGTGGAATTGGTGCATAGAAGGTTTTCCTCTTGTTTAATGTGATAATTGGTGCATTCAGTCTTTATCTGGTGGCATAAATTTTTGTATCGGCTTTTGAAATTGGCAACGTGACCAGATTTGTTTTTCCGGCAGAGTGATCTCTTTTTGGATTGAAGTTTCCTTATTGTTATGGGTAATCTGTTTTTTGTTTTTTTGTTTTTGTTTTGGGAGTTGTTGTTGGTACATATAGTTTGATGACTCTTTTGACTTCAATTAAAAATATGTTGTAATGGTCTTCAACAGTATTATCCAGTGAATAGAAATTGCCAATCAAGGGATGAGAGATCATTGTCTATAAAATCATAGTTGCCTTTTTTGAAGTTATAATTGGGGATTACGTCATTGTGATGATTTTTGTGTGGGCGTATGTTGAGACAATAGTCAATCATATTGTGGTCACTGCTGGAAAAGGGTTCTTTAGTTTGTATTCCGTAAATTAAATTCAAACTATTGCAGAAGATGAGATCGAGGCAGTTGTTTAGTCTTGTGTTGTTGGTTACTAGTTGTTCCAGTCCCAGATTTGTAACAGCATTGTAGAAGGTTGCATGTATGGGTTCAGTTGTACATTCATTTCGGGTCCAGTCAATATGAGGTAGATTGAAGTCACCAAGAAAGATAAAAGGTGTGGGCAGGATGCTGCCCATGTTAGTAGTGTATTTAGCTTGTTTACATGTTCGATGTCATAATCAGGTGTTCTGTAACATAATAAGAATCCAAATGTGATATTTAAGGATAGTTCACAGATGATGGACTCAGAAAGAGCAAGCTCCTGGGTAACTTGGATGTTTTTTAGATGTAAGGACTTTTTATAGAAGATAGCAACACCACCTCCTCTATGAATTTCATGATCTGATCGGTAAACATGATAGTCTCTTACTGTGGTAATAGAGTCAGGGAGAGATGCGTTGAGCCATGTTTCACAGACAACTATGATGTCGAATTTAGCCATATTTAGTAAGAGGAGAAATTCAGGTATTTTATTTGCAAGGCTTCTTGCATTGAGTAGCTTGCATTTAAGGCCAGCAGTAGTTGGAATTGAGGTAGTTAGGGGCATGCGTGCCTAGTCTTGGGTGATGGTGGATTGGTTGAGGTAGGGTTGTGGTTGAAGGTTAAAGCTGAGTTGCAGGTTGTGTGACTTACTTTTGATACAGTCAGCATGGTAGTCAATGTACAGGTCCTTCTCTCCATTGTCTAGATGTTTTTTGAGTTCAGTGCGGAGTACACAGGAGCGGGCACGTTGCTGTATGGTTAGGTCAGGGCGACAACGGAGGTTCTTATGGTTGGTGTTGGTTTTGGCGAGTGAATTTATAGTGTAAATGAATTTACATTTGCTTGATTCATTTTTGCAAATGACCCTGCAGAAGCGTGGGCCCACAGAGCAATCTCTATTTTTGAGCTCTCAGCCAATGCGGGAAATGTCAAGTATTTCATCAGGGGAGATGCTTGATAATGTCAAGTATTTCATCAAGCTTGATGCTTGATAATCACTGATGATGTTTTGGACAGTTATGATGTCATCATTATCACTGATGTCCTCTAGACCAAATAAGATGGCGTTTGAACGTTTCCGTTCATGCTCAACAGCTTCTCTGATGAGGATTGGGATATCATTATTTGTCTGGCTTATGTTTTTTTGTGCATTGGGTTGTGGATTGGGTTGTGGTTGTTGGGTAGAGATGTGGTTTGTAGCTATTGGATGTTCAGGTTTTTGCATTGTGTCTTTATTTTCAAGGTTGGATAATCTTTCTTTTAAGGCGTCCAGGGATGCTACTATGGTGTCAAGGGATGTTATTCGTGTTTCAATGGTATCAACTCTTTCCAACAGATCCAGTTTGGGTCTGCATGATTTGCAGAGATATGGAAACTAATTGGATGATTCTAGGTATCGAATCATTTGCTCGGGTAATCCCAAGCAGTCATGATGAGCGTATTTGTTACATAGAGAACATTTGATGGAGTTTTCATTATCCTTTAGAGTTTTGTAGCATTTAAGGCATGTGCAGGAGTCTTGTGGTTCATTGGTGGGTCTCCTCCTGGTCTCCTGGTATGGTTGAAGGCCACACCTGACCTCACAAGTAAGCCAAAAGCAAACTGACACTAGCATCTAACAGCTTCTGCCCAGCATTGAGCAGTACCTAGCCCACCAAGGTTATTACCAATCCCTTTCTGATCACTTAAGCTTCTTCCTCTGTTTATCCCTCACAATCACTCTTGCCAGGCAGAACAAACAAGAGGGGGAAAAAACAATCTGTCAACCACTCAACCTCAACCACAGCCCTCTTCACTCAAGAATAGATAAACATTCCCAACCTCCTGCAAAATTAATTCACATCACAAAGCTAATTTCTGTGTTTTGTCTTCAAGGTTAAGTGATGTAACAGCGGGGCTGCATCAAGCCACAATGCATCACAACAGAAGCTGATTTTAATCTTTGACTATCCCATAATAAAAGTTCTGGGAAGATGATATAACAGCTCAAAATATCTGTTGTCTCTTGTGGGTCAGCATATGGCAGCTGCTGGAAACAGATAAAAATTCCCAGAATTGGGAGAGTTCATTCTAGGAAGAAGTAATCCTAAAGATATCCCTGTCACATGTCAACTGCTCAGTGGCAAAAATTTTCCCAGCATATGCTCACCAGTATATACAGGATGCAGGTTTACCTGGGACAAACCCAGGATTGCCATGTTGATAAATCTTTCTAAAATCCACACCCAGAGCATGAAGTTTGAAATCCCTCAATTCTAAAAGGAGATTTTCAAAATGTGGACAACTCTCCTGTTAAGAAATTTGTATCTCACTGCCATTATTTGTGATTAGGAGCCTGCAGTTTGTAGAAATTGAAGAACTACAGATTTTGAAAGCATGCATATGACATCAAGCCCAATGACTTGGCCAGTGCAGGAATTCAAATGAAATCTGAACATCAATGATAAAGAAACACCCACTATTTCTCTAGGGAATTGGTTCCAGGATTAACAATTCTTACTCATTATGCTTGGAAAGTGAGAAGGGAGTCATAGGGCTTCTTTGGTTGGGTAGAGTGTCATTTCCAGAAAGAGTTCTGTGGTCTTTGGCTCTAAATGACATTTGCTGCCAAAGATCAGAGGACTCCCTTGGTTACATCACAGGCCCTTAATAAACTTTCCTTCGTCATTTGCAGCTCAAGGTTTGAGCACTTGAAGTTCTATCCTGAACAATTGCAAGTGATCCAAACCTTCCGCAAACAAATTTTTGGGTGGGAAAGGTATGGATGGAGGGCAGAGGAAAAAGAACCAGAAAAGGAAACTTGGACCTAAATCAGTATAGCGTGTATTCTATTAAAGGGAGTTTTAAGAATTGAGCTGAAAAAAACCAATTTATTCTAAAGGGAAGCAAATGTGAGGATTTCTTTTCTTCTTTTTCTTCTCCTCTTCCTTTTCTGAAGCAGCATTTCCCCACCCCACCTCCTTTCCTTTCTTCTTCTTTTGTTAGCTATAGGGAACATCCTTTTAATCATAAGCTGAAACTTTCATCAGCTCGGTTCAGAAGCAGCTTTTATGTTTTCTGATTTACATAGCTATGCATGTCCCTCGGTTGATTTCTCTTTTCTGGTGTTCCAGCAGGGATGGTTAGAATACCACTGTAATAGAGGTCTGTCCATGTTTCCGCTCATTTAGGACACAGATTCTAGTTGAATAGTTCTTAAGCATCAAAAATTTGGGACCTGGGTGGATTCTGCACAGCTTGGCTTCAGCTGTTAGAGATGATGTAGAGGAAGCAAGGCGGAGGGCGGGGGGAATCTGAAAAGTCCCTGACTATAGAGGAATCTCAGGAAGCAATGTCCAGCTCATAATGGTACTCTGGAAATGGAGCTCAGCATATAGATTGATGGATGAATTCTATTTTTAATCCATTCCCTCCTACCAATGCTCTTTTTGAGCTGCACCAATTTGCATTTTAAAATGGATAATATGACCTTGAGCAATAGTCCTGATTTTTGAAACTGATCTGCATTTTGTTCCCAGACTGACAAAAAGCAGTATTTCAGTCAGGATTCTCATTCAAGCAAAGGGCCAGCAACTGAACTGCAGGAGAACTGTATGGACACAAAGAAGCATATCTTTGTGATTTATTTCTCAAGCGAGTTTACAATATAAAGAGGCAGGATTTTGTTAGTACTTCCTAATGGTATCGGTAGGTAATTTTAATGACTTTGAATGTCAGAGTCCTCTAGAGGTCTCCTTTCAGATAAATATGAATGAATAGGTGGATAAAAATGCCAAAGCCACTCTAAACATCTGGCTGACTGTGTGACAAATCATCATAATAATTTAATTCTGTTCTACATAGCTTGATTGAAAAAAGGCTCATTTTTGGGGGAACCATCAAAAACATTTGGCAATTTATGAATACTTCAATAAAGGGTTGGCAAACAAAGCCAATGGCTATTGGAGAAGGAGTTAGGGGAAGTTGAAATTAAATGTGGTATTTTTTTCCCAAGGTGACTCATTATAACCTTTACTCTTTATACTATCAATGGTTCCACTGATAGCGGTTTTGAACAAGACAAACTGTGGTTTGATGAATTGGCAAAAAAAGAGTAAAAAAAATTCACATTTACTTTACATGGATAACTTACAACCTTTTGGAAGAATGAAGGCGGAATTGGATTCCTTGCTAAAAAGCACAAAAGAATTCAGCAAATATTGGAATGCAATTTGGCATTGACATAATCAAAAAGGCAGGCAAAATCGAAGAAGGTGATGGATCATAACTTGATAATAAAGATATGATAAAGGCAGTAGGACCAAAAGAAGGCTACAAATGTTTGGGAGTTTTATAAACTTTTGACTTATTACTGAGCTAAGTCAAAGAAAGTACTTCTGCCTGATATATTAAACAACTCTGAAAATTTTTGAAATAAACCTAAATTCTGGAAACATCAATAAAGCTACCTGGGTAGTCCCATTATATGATATACAGCAGGAACAGTTGATTGAATCCAGATGGAAGTTAATAACTTGGAGCAGAAAATAAGAAAACTAAAATAAAATGGTCTTCACCCCAAAAGCAACATAGATTGGCTATATTTGCCAAGAGCCAAGGGACCGATGATTCCTATAGGTGCAACAAACTGTGGAGAAAGAAAAAACATGACTAGAATGGCTATATAAAGAAAAGCAAAGAAACATTATTGAAGGAAGTCAATCAAGGAAGAGTTTTAAAAACAACAAAGGTGAAGGGCAAATATAGAAAAGAAGCAATAGAAAACCAATTTGTTAATTGGAAGAACAAGCCATTGCATGGTCAATACTTGAAGATATAGAAGGAAATGCTGATAAAAATCCCACATGGATCTGATTCAGATCAGGCCTGTTAAAGAAAGAAACTGAAGGCATTATTTTAGCAGCTCAAGAACAAACTCTGCCGACTAATTCCATGAAGGCAAGAATTCATAATGTAACAAACAATTTCTTATCTTTGTGGTGAAACTGATGAAACAAATGGCCATTTGATCAGTGGCTGCAGCAAAATTTCACAAATTGATAATAAGCAGTGTGATGACCAAGTTACCGATATTATTCATTGGAAAGTTTGCCAGAGATTTGGATTTGAATGTAGCAAGAACTAATGGGACCATCAAGTTTAGAAAGTTTTGGAAAATGAGCGGGATTTTGAAATACAAATGGAAAGGCACTTTGCTCATAACCTGCCTGATAACGACAGTCACTGAAAAGAAGAAAATCTGATTCATAACTGTATCTGGTGATGTCAGAGTTGAGAAAAAGCAAACCCAAAGAATTATGAAATACTGGGACTTGCAAATTGAAATTGAATGCTTATGGAAAAAGAAATCAGTTGTTATACCAAACATGATTGGTGCCCTTGGAGCTATAACTATAGGGCTCCCTCAATATTTGCAAATTCTGAATTTGTCATACCTGAACACCCTAATATTACAAAGAAATGTCCAACTTTGAATTAGCTGTATCCTCAGATGGTATTTAATAATTGTTAGGACCTTGGTAGGACTTGCATTATTACATTTCCACCTGTCCTTGACTGTGAATCTAATAGCTTACCCCAACAACAACAACGACAACAACAATAATAATATTAATAAGGTGAATATAAATGCCAAATGCAGTCTCAACCTCTGGCTGTCTGGGCAACCAACCATAATGTATACTGGTAGTCCTTAATTTAATCATCAGTTAATAAATTACCTCAGAAAGGGTGTTTTATAGATTGTATACAGTATGTCTGTAGAGATTCTCAGTTAGTATTCCAAAGATGCTTTTTTTTTTTTGCCGGATTAATGAGAAGGTAAAGATCTTGTGGGATTTTTGAATACAGACAGATCATCATTTGGGACACAATACGCCAGATTGTCAAAAACTGAAGTGTACAATTTATTGATATTGCTGTGGCAGGAGATGCCAGAGTCGAAGAAAAAGAACTTGAAAAAAAATCACAAAATATCATGACCTGGCCATCGAAACTATGCAGTTATAGATGAAACATGTAACAGTGATATCTATCGTCACTGGGGCACTTGGTACCATGTCCAAGAATTTTACAAAATACATCAAGAAATTGCAGCTTCCTGCAATAACACCAGAGGAACTGCAAAAAAAGCTGTGCTACTTGGAACATCGTACATTTTAAGAAGAAACCCGTATCAACCATTAGCGCCAGTCAATTATATGATACATGAGTTTCAAGTTTAATGAATAAAAGAGATAATAATAACAACAACAATAACAATAATAGCAGTAACAGAATCTGCTGTATATGTGTGTCTAATTAACATTCTCTCAGAGAGAGAGAGAAAAAATGATGAGAGAGAAAAATGATGTTAAAAAGTAAGAGAAAAAAAGAATGCTAAAGATGCTGCAATTACTGGAGATATTCCCAGTGGATATTTCCAAGTCAGTCCAGGCAGTGACAGTGAGACTGTCTGCCGCTCCTATCATTATCTGCCTTATTTTGAATGAGTGTTTTGCTCCAACTTTCTGAACTCTGGCTGCTGGCACAGAAATGTTACTTGGATGGATTACTTATCACTCCTGTTTTGAAAGATCTAGTTTTGGTAGGTGAACCTTGGTCAAGGCCTGATAGTGCTTAACTGCGAGAGGGTAAGGAGAAGCTCATTTAGACTGCATTTAGTGTATATTTACTCAGTTGGTATGTCTCAGATCTATATACACATATGGCCTTAAGTTTACACCTTTCTGAAAGTGGCAACACTTTGCAACTCAGATAATGCATTGAAATATATTCCTATTAGGGAATGGGTGAACAAAAATGCTTTACATTTTGGGAAATTGTTTTCAAAAAGGCATAGACAATGAAAAATGTCTGCAAAAATGCACATATTTATGGGGGAGGAGAGACCAAACTGCATACAGAAATTCTGTGGGGTTTTTTTCTTTTTTCTTTTTCTTTTTTTAACAAAAACCTGATGTGGAAATAGACTGGAAAAATGAAAGAAACAAAAATACCTAACAACAACCCTGAATGAAATCAAATTTGATAGATTTGCCCAAGACAATTTTGACAGTACATCTCATCGGATAAGCACAAATGTCAACAGATTCACAGTTCCCTAGACCTAACAGATCCTGATAAAATCCCAATTTCAATGTGTCAGTGCTTATCTTTAAAATCCATCATGGGCCCCAACAATTTTGTCTGGTACAGAGACCTTCATAAAAGACCTATCTTTATATGTCATCAGAGAGCAGGGCTGCATTGATTGAAGTTTTCTGTATTTTGGAATTCTTCATGGAAAAAGATTATGTAAATAGAAACACTTCGAATTTATTGAGGTTTTGTTGTTGCTGTGAATGTACATTTTTGGTTGAGCAACATTAACAATACATTTTACTGTATTCATTACAATGCGTCAGTTGCATACAGATGTGGCATCTAGTGCAACTTTACAGATTTCATACGAACCACTTGTGCATAAAATATGAAATTGGCTTTTCATTGAGAAACATGGTGAAACTATGATTACTGGTAATGTTTCGATCCTCTTTATGGGACAGCTGTCACCTATTCTTACCTGGAATGATGAATTTGGATGTATATTTACACGGGCTTGAAACCAATGTTGTCCTTTGTTCCCAGTTGTAGACCAGAATGGACTTTCTGATGACGTCTGACTTTTTAACCGCAAATAAACATTTAATGTGCCTTTAAAAAGAAAGAGCATAGACACACACATATACAATTAAAGAAAAACAAAGAAAACAGAAAGAATATCAGGAGGTTGAGACACACCGGCAGATGTGGAACAACAATAACAAAAAAGAAATGTAAAATGCAAAAGCCAAAAGAGGTCAGTTTAATGAAGCACTGGAGTATGGATTTCAGCATAATGGAAGTCTCTGGAATGTTCTGGCTTTTTGTACCTTTCTTTACTGACTGTCTCTCTGTGGCAAGCTCTGAGTTTGCATGCTGATTTTGCCTCATTTTAATGGGCTTCCTATGTTTGGCTTTTCTTTCCACTGAAGGAAGTCACTGTAACATGGCCTTAGCAAGATGCTCCATTTCACTGAGTGTTCTCTGCCTCACCTCCAAGTCCTATGCTTTACCACAGACAATTCTGATGTTAACTTTAACAACTGTAATAAATTTAGTTTGGTGTAACCTTGCATGAATCACCCTCTACTAGGTTACATGCATAGAATATGATCCTGACAAAGGAGGATTACATATTCTAAGAAGGAGTAGAGTGGTGGCTACTACAAATAGCTTTTCGGATTAGACAAGGTGATGATTCAAAGTGGACCAGATATGAGTTCTTTGCACTTTCCTGCATTTCAATTGTGACATTTGGATAATTTTCTTTGGGGAAAAAAAGTTCTTTCTCTCTTTTAGAGCAAATATCCTGAGCAGCACTGAATTCTGCATGGCATATGGAGGGACACAGTCCAACATGAGCCAAGTTCGGATATATTTGGGGTGGGTGGGTAGGTGTCAGGAGTGTTCAGAGGAGAAACATTTGAAATACTGTAAAAACAATATTGAAGTTCTCTGCCCAGCATTAATTGCAAATATAGGCAGTCCTAACATTAGGATTGTCATTTAGCCCAGAATTATGGTCATAAATTGTTGCAGGTTATACGTGACCAGACCCAATTTTATGATAATTTTTGCAGCTTTTTTTTAAAGTGAATAGCATGGTTATTAAGTAAACAGCACCTTTAAGTGAATAGTGCAGTTGTTAAGTGATTGTATGATACCCCAATAGGTGGAAACCAGAAGTAAATGGTGGATACTGGCAAAAAGTACCAAAAATCATGATCATGTGACCACAGGATACTATAAATAGCTGCAAAGACAAGCCAGTTGCCATGAGACCAAAGTGTGATCAGATGATGATGATGATGATGATGAGTGTTTGTGGATGCACGTGTGAACATTGTAAGTTCAAAATTGCTTCATAAGAAATTTCATGGGCATTCCACTAAGTGGCTGGTTAGAAGCTGAGAACTACTGTACCATGCAACTATAAGTGTATGAATTGTATGTGACCAACAGAGGAAAAAAGCATTACTTCTATTACCCATGATGTAAGTAGCAAAAAGTCTTTAAACATATTAAATAATAATTTGTTGATTATGTCTTTGGGGACATAGTAATAATTAGTTTTATAGGGAAACGTTTAGTTTGCCAGGATTGTATTCAGTTTTCTTCAATCTATATTAGAGAAAAAGGCAAAACAATCAGTTGGTAAACCCGAAGAGACTTCACAGTGGCTAGATTCATACAAGATTTAGCCTGATTGCTAAATTAATCCACTGCCTGGGTTTAGGCAATATTTTCAACCTTAGTCAACTGCCTCCTATACTTATTTTGGGGAGTATGACGTGAGAGATACCTTCCAACTTATTAATGATAAGAAATGCAACCAAGGCATTGGAAAAAAAAACGTGGGTGGAAAGCCTTAGTTACAAACGTATTTATGACATGAAAGTTCTCAATGACATGGGTATATTGGCAGGAAGAATCCAACTCTTTGGTCCTGAACATTACAGGATCTCCAAAGGCTACATTTCAATGGCTTTCTGCCCACTGAATTATTTTCAAGACAATTCTCTTGACCATTTATGTTACCTCCTTCAGATTGGTAAAGAAAGGCATTCTCCAACAGAACCTCTCAATTATTGAATTGCTTCCCTCCCACACTTAAGATGGCTTGCCGACATTTCCAGAATGCACCATAAAATGTCTTTAGGTGAAATCCATTTTCATATCCGAGATTAAAAAGAGATGGACTTATTTTTAAAGCAATGTACTTTCTAATACAGCAGGAGGCAAGTGCGAGACAGCAAAAGTCTATTTCCCACCTCTTTTCATGTTGTGCTTTTGGTCGTTTATGATCATCATTTAGTTTCCTAGAGTGATCATGATGTATGGAGAATAACTGTCGTGTTGTGGCTTCATGCAGCAACTAGTTTCTGTTATGGTTTTTATTTCTGTTTGGTTTATTTTTAATTGACCTTTATTCCCTCCAATTGCTTTTACCAGCAATGTGATACAATTAATGATATTAAATAACACACACACACACACACACACCCTAAAATGAAACAGATTCATGATGTGCAGTGGCCAGAATATGAAAAAATGCAGCCAGCTCAAGGGAAGTAGATTTTCATATTTAATTATATAATTTTTTTTTAAAAAAAATACAGAATAAACTGTACATTGACATTGTGTTATAATACCCGCTTCCCCAAATACCCTCCTGCACACTGGGGGATTTTTTTAGTTTGGCATGATCAGCTCTGCCCTGATTTCTTGGTATGGTATATATTTATTTATATGAAACATTATATGACACCAACTCCCTTAATGGGTCTTGGCAGCTTACAAGGTACAGTGAAAACCCCTATTAAAAACAACACTAAAATGTATGAGACATAAAACACCAAAGCTTAAGAGATCCTAATAAAAGCCTAGGGAAAGAAAAGTTTCCAGTCTCTTCCTACATCGTGTTAAAGAGGAGACTTTGCTTCAACTCTAGTGTCAATTTATTCCATTTTTCTATTTTAGTGGAGTACTTCTGTTGCACTAATTTAGGGAACTCGTTTTTTTTAAATAAAAGACGTGAGTTTGGAAAATGTAATAACAACAGCAATAGCAGCATAACCAACAGTTGATGTTGCTTGTTTTGTTTTGAAACCAGAAAGAATTTCATCCAACAATTCCAAAGACCACAGAATATGTCCTTCAAACCTCAAATGTCTATGGGGACATTTGAGGAAAGCTTAAAGACTCATCTTGACCATCTGTGCAATTTCAGGGTGAAATGTTCTATTCTCAAAAAAAAAAAAAAAAAAAAAAAAGCATTAAAAGGAACATGCCCATTTAGCAATGTTTTCAATTCCCCAACTGAATGTTTATGTATATGGTGCTGTGGTCCACCAGCCCCAATGATGCCAAGGTCTCAAAAGGGTCTTTGAACAAGCTTGAATGAAGAAACACTGAGCTTATAGAAAATGAGAGAAGGCCTCCAACCAAAGCTAAAATGAAATCTTTCTAATGGGATATAAATTGTTTTTGGTTAAAGTTCTTCCTAACCTAATGGTGACCCTGGTCTGATAGTACATATTGTAATTAATTTGCAAAGAATGAAAAAAATGCCAAACGTCTTGTGATATTATGATTGTTTGCTCCTGAGAGACACTTGTTTGAGAGTGATGGCCATATAAAATGAATGAACAAATGAACGAATGAATGATGCACTTGGTGGAAGATTTGCTTGATGGAATGATGTGACCTCCTTCAGTTTAATACCATAAAATAAGGAATGTGTAATTTCTTACAGCAGGGGGGAATGCACTTTAAAAATTCTGACATCCACTTATACCTCTTTTTCCATTTCTGATTGTTGAAATTGGCATCTTAAACTTTGCAAAAGATTATGTTTTGTCATTCACTCTTTGGGAAAAACCAATTAACAGTAGGGAGGTTGAGTTTGCTAAGGTCTAAAAGTTCCGTTAAGCTTCTCTAAGACTTATAGCCCTAATTTTCCTTTAAAACCCTCAAACCTTCTCCCAAATGAAGAAATTTGATTTCCCAATTTGGGAATGGTCTGGAGAAATTTGGAGTAATTAGGAAGATCATTAACTAAGTATTGTGGGCTACAGTGATAATGCAGTACTTCCTAGGCGAGAACTGTTTGGACTTCAGATCACAGGAAAGCATCTTACGAGAAGATATATAGTATTGAATTCATATGTGTCTCACCTCTAGAATCAAAGGCCAATTCTGAAATGTTTAGTAGAGGCTTGAATTGAATCAGGCTCTGATGAAGCAGACCCAATAACAATCTGATTTTTTTCCCCTGAAGTTCATTAGCATTCAGGTGATTTGCTAGGACTCAGACATGCAGACAGTAGTCTGATTGCTATCTTAAGAAAATGAAGAAACACTCTTAACTTTTTTTTAATCTTGCAACAGTGATGAAAGATAATGATTACTCACCTATGTGTTGACCATACATGTTGTAATAAAAACTGAAGCAATATGCGGTATTGGTGGTTCCATATGGGTTTTTGGGAGGGATGCTAAAAATTGGGCTAATGAGCCTTGCTCTATCACCTTCTTTTCTCGGACTGGATGCTTCAATGTACATGAAAAATCCTAGAAGGGAAAAAATAACATGAAACTGTGATATGCCACATTTAACAAGGAGAAACATTTTCCTCTGGAGACTGGGGAACAGTGCCCAAACTTAAGAATAGAAGCACATAAGTAAACTGAATACTAGTACAGCACTTTTCCAGATACCCATGGGAAACCCTCAAGCAGGACCTGAGGATCACAATGCTATTTAGCTCAAGTTCCAAGTTCCCTGGAAATATTATGAACTGATGCTGCCTGTAGCAAGTTGCTGTAGCTGTTTCAAAGGTTGATCTGTCAAGGGCATATGTTTTTTGTACTCCTACTATTTATATGACTAATATGTTAAATCAGTGTGGCTTCTATATAACAAAAATTATAAAATGTAGAAATAAATCAGGATGCTCAGACAGGTACAAATTAAACAGAAGGGATCTACCATTTTAAATATTTTTTCTTTAATGTTTTATTCATGTAGGAACTACTTATAGACCACCTTTTCATATCAGAATCAATCTATCAAACTCATACAACCCCTGGAAAAACTGACAATCATTCTTCCTTTTTGTGTGATCCTGTGTGTGTTGGTGAAGGACCACAGATACTATGTTCCTACTTTGTGCCTGCTTTGTGGAATAGTCTCCCTTCAGAAATTAGTTTAATAAAATCACTTTATCAATAAATGTTAAAAAGGTAAAGACTCACATTTTTTTCTTATATTTTGGTCACTATACAAAGAAAGACACTTTCTTTACTATTAACATGGAAGCATTTCACTATTGCCAATTTCCAAGATTTTTTTAAACTATCCCATCCAAACATTAGCCATACCTGAACCTGCTTAGCTTTTTTGAGATCAGCCAAGATAGCTTTTGTTTGAAGTTTGTTGTTATTTTAATAACTGTCCACATTCTGAAGCATGTAACCATAGCTTTTAAGTTTGAATAAAATGGAAAACTTAGGCTCATATTTACAGGCTTATCTGTAGCTTGTACTCAAAGAAGAGTTAAGAGACTGATATACAGGCAGAATCAGAAGCAGTTTATTGATTGTTGAAAGGCATATCTTATTTTTCATTGCAAAACTCAGCTAAGAGTTACACGCTACCTTCCTTGGAACCTGACCGGTCAGCATTAGGTCCAGTGTTTGGGGTGTATTTTGTGTCTCGAAGGACAATGTTTTGTCTTGTCCAATCAAAGTTGTCCTTTTCATCTTGGGTGAATAAACAAATGTTGCCATCTTCAAAGCCACAGTGGAATTCTCCTGTCAACAAACCAACCACATGATCATGCAAATAATCATTTCAAGTTAACAATTTACAAAGGCTTTAAGCTTTCTTCTTCTTCTTTTTCAGAAAACTATTTTGTAATCACAATGTTTCAGGTTAGATTTTCTAAATATATGGAATTATCTGATAAGTAGTCCCAGAGATAAAAAACAGTGATCAAAATGGTAACAATATATAATAAATAAAACAATAAAAATCATAAAGCTTCATAACTACTTGTGATGGTAGCAGAAACCCAAGTTAATTCTCTTAAACTAAGCTGAGGCACCTATGAAAATGTAGCTATCACTGAAGTGCTAGAATTGGATTAGAAACATGTTGGATCAATATCATCAGTATCATCAAGCATTTTAATACAACTAACATGAAAATGTTTGCTATGAGTCTCTTCATAAATATTGTCAAATTCAGTTTTAGGATGTGGGCCTAAAACTGGATTAGAATGAGAAAATTATTAGACAGCTAATAGCTAGTAGCTTTTCTGGGAAGAACTGTATTAAATTATCTTTCTATTGAAACACTCGGAATGACATAATTGGGGATATATAAAAACAGTTGTGAGCTTGCCAGAGATTTTGCCTGAATTAAGGAATATTTGCCGAACTTAGTCTTAACCTCAAATTGACCTTTGTGTGAGTTCAAATGCATTAATAAAAACTTCAAAGAGAGATGGACAACCTGGTGTTCTGGAAGTTGTCTTAAAAATTCCACCATTTCTTATTCCTTGCCATTCTGGCTAGAATTAATAGGAATTGGGGACAAACATATGGAAGGAACACACACTGTCTTTCTCTGCTCTTTATCTTTTAATCAACAAGTTTAGTCTATACCTAGGTGGATCAGGGGCTCTAGTTATTTCCTCCTTTGCTTCCTGGAAGATTCATCAAACATTTGGAAGGAAACAGTATAGAGCAAGGGAGTCCTTTGTTAACTTTCATGAGCTGTCAGTCATCCTATCTACATATCTGGTTAAGTCTTTGCTTTCAGTCCTAATCTAGAGATGGCAACCTCTGAAAATGATTTGTGTGGCCCTCAGAAACATTTTTGCATCCCAAGAGAATCTCTAAAACTGACAGATGTTCTCACTTAGGAGTAAGAATTCTAAAGGAGGAATTCTAAAAAGGCAGCATGGATGCTTTATTTGCAGAGCCTTAAGGCACCAACTTCAAAAATGCTACAGCCATAAGAAAGCAAATATATATTTCTTATTAGAGAGTTAATGGGCAAAGTAGATACCCTAAATAACATTCTTATCATCTAAAACTCTCCTTCTATATGCCCATCCCCAATCCATTTGACTGACATAATAACATCATTGTTCATACTCCCTGTTGTTCTAGTAGGCCAAGAATATTAAAAGTGTGGCTTCCAGCTTTCTCTTCCTCCCCAGATGAAAGGAAAATTAAGGATCTGAAGAAGTGTTTGGTGCTTTCATTCATCTCTTGTCTGGGCTTTGTTGTTGTTGTTCTTTCTTTTTTCA
Source organism: Notechis scutatus (assembly GCF_049901735.1). Classification (NCBI taxonomy): domain Eukaryota; kingdom Metazoa; phylum Chordata; class Lepidosauria; order Squamata; family Elapidae; genus Notechis; species Notechis scutatus. The sequence continues at coordinate 319,331,219 of NC_142009.1, read as the reverse complement.
ATCTATCCTTTTGTTCCTTTGTATCTTTTCAAAATTTATTTTGTGAAGTCCCCAGTTTATATTATGGTATACTGATATATTATTCCCCCTTGCACAGTATACAAAGTCTATATAAAAAGTAAGAAAGATCTAAATTTAATTTATATAGCGACAAGGTAGTTCTAATACTTACGTAAATGTGGATTCATTGGAGCTATAAAAGAAAAAGATAAGATCCTAAAATTAATAAAATTTTCTGTGCATACCAACAGCTGTTTTGTATCTGATATTCCTACTATTTGTGCCTTTCCATCAGGATTGGACAACTATTAGGCTTATAAATTCTGTAAGAGGAAATATTTGTAGCTCAGCATTCAAATGAGGGGTCCTTGATATTCTCTGAGCTGGGCTGGTTTTTTTTACAGACATTTCATTACTCAAACTAGGTAACATTATTAGTGCTAGTCCAGAGTGGGGTTTGTTCTCATTTTATATTCTAGTGGCTAGAGAACACACTCAGCTAGAGAATACACATGAAGTCATCAACAATGTCTTCAAAGGTATCAAATTCACAAGGGAAGAAGAAAAGAAAAAGATGCTACCCTTCCTGGATATCCTTATCAGCAGAGACTGTGATGGCAAACTAGAAACCCAAGTCTACTGACAAACTGCCCACACCAACCAAGTGCTCCACTACTGAAGTAATAACTCAATCTTCCACAACAGAAGCTGTGTTAGAATATTATTTAGTTGAGCACAAAAATACTGCAGCTATGCTGAATGTTTGTTGTGGTTAGCCGGCAGCAGGTGCAGACGGCTGAGGAGAGCGAGGACTCAGATGAGGGGCCAGGACCATTAGGGAGTGGACTGCTGCCTTCAGAGTTTGTGGGGGCTGGCAGCAGCGATGAGAAGGTTCCTGAGGAGCCTGTGCCAAGTGCGCATGTGCACAGGATTGCTCACAGGAAAGAGCAGCTATGGGCAACTCGGGAATAAGGTTGCAAAGTAATGGCCCCTCCTTCAAGAAGATAAAAGCCAGCTGTGAAGCGAATGTTCTTTGCAGGAAGCAAAGACATTTTGAAACTCAGCCTCGTGGACATTACAGTATTTTAAGTTGGTATTTGAAAACTCTTGTGTTGTGAAATAGTTCTTATCTGTGATTTTTGGCGGACTCGTTTATGCTTATCAAAGTAATTAGTTTGCAGCAGCCTTTTAACTGGAGATTTGTAAGACTCATTAAAAGGTTTCTGTTCCCTTTGGTTATTGTTTGTCTTATTGGAAAAGGGTTTGGGTCAGAACAACGTTAGAAAAGGAAACAGATCATCTATACAACATCTTCCACCCCAAAAGAGAAAGGAATATCCACACAGCTTCATCAAAAAGGACCTGACTACTCAACCCAATATAGCACAAGCAACACAAGCTATAAAAAGAATAACAATACCATAAATCAAAACCATCTCAGAAACCACCAACAGACCATCACAATCACATGGCATCAGCACAGTCCATGAACCAACTAAAGCCCTCTAAAACAGGGGGTCTCCAACCTTGGCAACTTTAAGACTTGTGGACTTCAACTCCCAGGGAGTTGAAGTCCACAAGTCTTAAAGTTGCCAAGGTTGGAGACGCCTGCTCTAAAACATACTAAGTAAAGACTCAGCAGCCTCAAAAGAAAGAAAGAAAAGAAAAACAGGAGTAAATACAACATTTAGTGTAAGGACTGCAACACCACAATGCAGGACAAACTGTGATAAGACCAGCAGAACACATCCATGAAGACCACTTAACAGTCAGAAGGCATGGTGAAAACTCTTAAATTTCACAACATGAACAGACTTAACCATAGTTTCAAAATGTCACCATTCTAGACCAAACCAAGTCCTACCAACAGTGATTAAGGTTAAGATGCTAGAATATAAAATGAGAGCAAACCCCACTCCCATTTAGCACTGATGATGTTACCTAGTTTGGATAATGAAACTGCATGGAAACAATAAGTTGGAGAGTACCATGAGTAAACTATTTTGTATTGTAGCTAGTCATTCAGCTATTTAGCCCAGGTGAAAAACAATCTTTTAACAATTCCTAGGATTCCTGAAGGAATGTAACAGTGAAAACAACTGTACTTTCCTTCAACAATTTTCTCCTGCTTATGCCTAGATTTCTTTATCCCACCAGTATAATAATTTACATTGGGAGAGTCTTTGGGTTGCAGATACAGTTAAATAATTAAGAGTTTAAAAAACATACAAATACATTTTCTATTCAGCTCTTATTTACATTTCAAATTATTATTCTCATATCTTAACAAATGGTATTTTAAATTTTCTAATTTGTCCCTTTTAGATTTTCCTTAAAGTAAAACATGTAAAATTATTTATACAATTTTATATTTGTTGTGCTTGGTAAGAGGCAGGAAATATAAAATTATAAGGTAATTTAGGATATGTTTTAAGGGAAAAAACAAGAATAATAATGGTGTTAGCATAATAATAGCAAGTATACAGCTTATCTTTCAATATTATCAAATATTCAAAAGCTATATATTTAATCATTGATGGCAAAAGATGGGCAGTGTGCAACTTATATAGGCATTTATTTTATTTAAAAAAATTCTGTACTTCTCTTTCAAGGAACAGAGTAATACAGTACATATAGTAATGATCCCATTTCTATCCTAGAAACGATCTAGAAAAGTAGAGACAAGAATGACTGATTGAAGGACATCCTGTAAATTATATTTCCATGTTAGAACAAGATGTCTTCATGATTCAAACTACAAGATATATCCCACAAAGAGAGACGTTAGCACATTTGGAAAAATTCCACAATGTTGTAGGTAGGGAATAATTGGAGTAAGAACACAGGGATATTGTAGATCAGCAAGTTCCAAATATCCAGAAGGATTTCAGAATATTTAGCAGATATTGAATACAAGCTGGCTGTTGCAAGGAACAGAAGAAGAGAAAAATACCTAGGAGTTATATAACAAGGATATAGTTGATTCATTAAAAACAAACACTACTTTGTTTGAACTTTTATTTTTTAGTGCTTTAGAAGGGTATTTGCTTGGTGGATGCTTGGTAGTGAGTGAGTGAGGATTTGAACAGAGAACTTTCTTTGTCAAGATCGTCATCTTATTTGATTCTTGTTCATCCAAAGGAAACAAAGAATCTATGGAATCTCACTCTACAGGAGTATGTATTGTTTATTCATTTAATTTATATGACATCCACCTCACTGTTACAACAACTCTGGGCAGCTTACATCATAAAAAAAGACAATACAAAGCAATTATAAAAAAGATTAAATAGTGACTAAAAACTAAGAGGACAGGTGATGAGAGGGTGGGGTTCTTCTCTCTAACTCATTAGCCACCTGTAGCACAGAGGCCTCCTGTTGGGGCCTCAGGCCAGCCAGCAGAGTTTGTTCTAAGGCTCTCCTGGAAGGCCAAAAGTGTGAGGCTTGATCTTATCCCCAGCCAGAGAATCATTCCAATGGGAGGGTCACAGCAGAAAAGTCTCTTCTCTTAGACTCAGATGAAATTCTTTGGCAGATGGGATCCAAAATAGGAGTAAGTGGGACCACCCAAACCCAGAATCCAATCCTCCTGCGAGATCCTAATAGAGGGAAAGCTTTTTGGTGAAGTAAAACATTGTATACCTGAACAGTGCCTCAGAACTGATTCCAAAATAAATTTACGGCAACACTCTAGGCAGTTTGAAAGATTTTGATGACTTGACTCTGCTAATTCCCATGGGCCTCACAGAGTGGGACAGAATCCTGGGAGTGGTTCGTGCCTTGAAATCCCTCATCCCTTCCTTTTGACCCTAATATTTTTGCTTTCACCTGGCTCCTTTGATTGATGTATTTTTTTTAACTATTTTTATGTTGTAGTTATACACAAAATCACTCCAAGATGGGATACGCAGTATCTAAATTTGATAAATAATAAATAAATAAGTCCATGGTGAGCATGCTCCAACCTTGAGTAGCATACGTGGGCCAACATTTAATTTACACAAAGCTATTTTGAAAGCACTCTGTAGCTTCACTTTATTGCCATTTTATCTTTTTCTTTTCACTCTTATATTCCTTTATTTAAGAGGAATAATCAGTGACTTGCTTCCTGTATAATTTGCCTTGAGAAAATGTACTTAGTTATTCAAGACAGGCCTCCCTGTGTTTGCTAACACAATTACTTCTCATTTGCTGAGAAACATTTCATTTTTGGCATTCTTCTGACTCCAAATTGTGGGGAACTGCACTGAGTGACATTTGCTTTGTCGACAAACTTGGAGGCTTTGAGAGAAACTATCGTTAATGGCTAACCTTCAGTGCTGCAATATTCATATTGTTTGCAACACAGCAACCAAAGCCAAATGGATGGGTTGGCAAGCAAGAATCAACTCCTGATGATTGACAAGAACAGAAAACAAATTCAACACTGGTTAGTTATATACATGTTACAGGCCAGTAGCACAAGAGTAATGTAGGTGGGGAGCAACAATTCAGAAGTGGTAGTTTTGGAGAGCCTCCTGTCATCATTGATCCAGGTTCAAGAATCACTCAGTGGGGAAAGTAGCAAGCAGTAGTTGTCATGATGGGAAAATAAGAGTTGATGAAAGTGAGAACTCTTACTCTGAGCTTCCAAGGTCTAGAGAAACTTTTTAGCTTGTAGTTATCCCTGTTGGAATTGGCAAGCCTGGTTCTGTGATTCCAGTGTTCCAGAGGGGGGAGGGGGTTTCATATGATTGAGTTGGGGTAAGAAAGCTAAAAAATGGTACCCGGGGATTGTATTATTAAGAATTAAAGATTTATAGGCCAGATAATAATGCAAGTCAAACAAGAAGCCATCATGTCTAGGAGGATTTGATGGCCAACACAAATTAAATGGTTTTGTAAAGGGGCCAAAGGTGGCTTACTTCTAAAATAAAAAGATCTCTTCTTGCTTTATGTGCAAAATCCTTGGCATTTCCAAGTACAGCTGAAAAATTCATATCTGAAACCTCTAACTGCAGCATGTTAGAAATATCTAACCCACGCAGCATGTTATGCGAACCTAGTCACAATGCTTTTTATTACTCGTAATTAGCTGTTGATTCTCCCTGTTCTCCATTTCAGAAGGCTGGGAAATGATAATGAGATCTTCCACTGCCCTGGTTGAGTCCAGCTGCCACTTGATTCCTTCCCTAAAAGTCGGGTTGGACAACCTTTCCAAGGTGGTAAAGCACACTTAACTTTGAGAAGGCCAAGGGCACTAGTGGGTGGGATAAATATGCCAAAGGATGGGACTATATTGTGTACACAGCTTGGTTGCGCTTTTATTTCTTGCTTTGTGAGAGGAGGAGGAGGAGGAGGAGGAGGAGGAGGAGGAGGAGGAGGAGGAGGAGGAGGAGGAGGAGGAGGAGGAGGAGGAGGAGGAGGAGGAGGAGGAGGAGGAGGAGGAAAAATATATTGTTCCAAGATTTGGGCAAAGGCTTGGAAAATGTTAACTAAGTAGGCAGCCAGCTAATGGCAGCAGTAAGCACAGTTATATGTCCACTCCTTTTCATTTCTCTTGTAAGCCTTTGCTATTAAGTGATTTGGGAAAGAAAACTATTTCAGTTCTATCCAGCTCTAGGTACTAATCTGAAGTCAGCCTTCCTAGCTTTTTTCTCTTTCACACCTAGCCTTCTGTTTATGGTGGAAGGAATGGGAGTGGAAGGAAGAAGAAGGAGAGAAAGAGCTTTCTACAATTTTGTAAACAACAAACTAAAAGACTAAAGGTCCATCCCACCCCTGAAAGGACCTAATGGTAAAGACTGCAACGATGACACTATTAAAGCCAACCTCTTTAACACATTCTTCGGCCCAGTATTTGTAAACAGCAATGGATCATGCCCAGTATTGCCTAGTCGAACAACAGACAACTACAATGATCTAATATATATAAAATTTACAGAAGACAATGTTTAAAAAGCACTACGCAATCTAAAACCATCTCTATCTATTGGACCGGACAGAATATGTGCCTACTTCTTTAAAAAGCTATCCACTGCCATAGCCGAACCTCTACGCATAATCTTTGAAAAATCTTTCAGGACCAGCTCCTTGCCAAAACTATGGTCACAAGCCACGGTCATCCCATCTTCAAAAAGAGAGACCCCAGCCTAGTTGAAAATTACAGACCAATCTCTTTATGCTGCGTCACCTGTAAAGTCATGGAATCAATTATTAACCAATCCATCATCCTCCACTTAGAAACAAACAACCTACTCTCTAATAAACTATTTGGTTTCAGGAAAAAACTATCATGTAATCTGCAACTATTACACTGCAAAAACATATGGACTACACAACTTGATCAGGGCAAAGCAATAGACGTAATCTACATAGACTTCTGTAAAGCTTTTGATTCAGTGGTACATGACAAACTACTCCTAAAACTAAAATCTTACGGTATCTCTGGACACCTGCATAACTGGATAGAAGCATTCCTGTCAAACAGACAACAAATGGTCAAAATTGGGAGCGTCTAATCAAATTCTGTACCTGTCAACACTGGTGTCTCCCAAGGCAGTGTTCTAGGACCAATTCTTTTCATACTCTACATAAATGACCTCTGTGATCATATTAAGAGCAACTGCATTCTCTTTGCTTACGATGTAAAGTTATTCAACACTACTGACAATACTGCTACCCTTCAAAAAGACCTTGACTATGTATCAGAATGGTCAAACAAATGGCAACTTCAAATCTCAACAAATAAATGCTCTGTCCCACATATTGGCAAAAAAAATCCGAAAATAAAATACAAGCTGAATAGTCAAGACCTTGTTGATGATCCAAACTCTGTCAAGGATCTTGGAGTGCTCATCTCTAATGACCTAAGTGCTAGAGCCCATTGTAACTACATAGCCAAAAAGGCATTAAGAGTTGTTAACCTAATCTTATGTAGCTTTTTCTCTGGTAATATTTCACTAATAACTAGAGCTACAAAACATTTGCTAGACCAATACTCGAATACAGCTCATCAGTCTGGAACCCACATTACGTATCTGATATTAACACAGTTGAGAAAGTCCAGGAATATTTCACAAGAAGAGTTCTCCATGCCTCTACTCGTTGCAGAATACCTTAATCGCACCAAACTTGATTGCAGGAAATACGACTTCAGCAACAGAGTGGTCAATGTCTGGAATACTCTACTTGACTCTGTGGTTTCTTCCCCAAACCCCAAAAACTTTAACCTTAGACTGTCTACTATTGACCTCACCCCTTTCCTAGGGGTTCTGTAGGGGACGTGCATAAGCGCACCAGGGTGCCTACCATCCCTGTCCCATTATTTCTTTTATTTTTTATTTTTTTATATGTATCCATGTATTCATAACTATGTTTTTACTTATATCTTGTAAGCAATTGACAAAATAAATAAATAAAATAAATATATTATAGTAGTAGTAGTCCAGGAGAGGGAGGTTGCTCACTTCTTAAAAAGGCTCCATAAATAGGCATTCTATGTGACTGCATCAGAAGCCTTTCCTCTACTATTTCATTCTAAAAATTATTATTTAACACTAGAAAAACATTTGTACTGGCATGCACTTAAACTTCTTCCAACCCCATTCTTTTTTCCTTTTGTGGCATCTCTTTGAGTATAATCATAGTTGTATTCTTTAAAGTGAACTGATTGCTTTGATGGAAGATGGTAATTCATTGAAGTGAACAACTAATCATATACATTAATCCACTTATTCTAGAATATATTCAGAAAGGATTTGATTCTATGACCCCCAATTGGAGAGATTGTAGTACTGTTGAAGAGATGATAGAAGGCAATATTTGGCTAACACCTGCTTTGCAGCAGAGAATCCACATAAACTCAGGTGATAGTATGAAAGTTTATTGTGAAAGAATTCAAATGAAATGCTAGATGAAAGCAGAACTTCACTAAGTGTTTACAACCCAGTGGTGAATTTGAGTAATCTTTTTTCTTTTGCTGTTCTCTTTTCAATCTGTTACTCTAGAGCATGAATCAGAGCATTAATGTTTTGAAAAATAAACTCATAATTGCACATATAAGTGACACAAACTAAGGTGAGTCATTCTGCAAGCAAGATAGCAACTTGTTTTGGAAGAGAAAAAGGAGAAAAAGAAACCCTGTGAGTAGAACATCACATTAAGTTCAAAGTTCTTTTGCAAACCCAATGATTGCCATGGGATTTCTTCAGTTTGTTTTAGCAGGTAAGTGTTACATTACAGGACCAAATATCACAAATAATAGATTTAACTAACTTGGTTGTGCCAAGAAATTGAAGAAGGTGTGTGTGGCTCTTAAAGGGCAATTGGACTGGGGTTTTTTTCCTTGAGGAAGAAGAATATATTTTGCTTTTCCTCCAAGAAGCTTCATCAGTTGTGACTGGATGGTGAGGGGATGGAAGGATAGGTACTGAGAGGATGGTGGTGTTGGTGGGGGAAATGGAAGGAACTGTTGTGGCCACTTGGGGATTTATCTGTGCCCTCAGGGTCACCTCAATCAGAGTTCAAATGGTAGTGGAATCTTTTTGAAACTGGTGAAAGGACTGCATTATAGACAGGAGATAGGTGGTGTCAATTCCTCCTCCTCTGTTGAGAAAGGGCTGTTCAGTTCTAACATAGATGGACTCTTTTATCCCTCTTTCAAACCAATGATCCTCTCTATCTATATCTCTAATCCAGTTGCCTTTTGAAAAAAGCACCTTTGAGGCAACTATGACCTGGATGATTGAGATTCTCTGTAGATATATACTGTATATTGTAAGAGCCTTGATGGCACAGTGGTTAGAATGCAGTATTGTAGCCTAATTCTGCTGACTACCAGGAGTTTGATTCTTACTGGGTCAAGGTTGACTCAGCCTTCCATCCTTCTGAGGTTGGTAAAATGAGAACCCACATTTTTGGGGGCAACATGCAGACTCTGTAAATTGCTCAGAGAAGGCTCTAAAGCACTGTGAAGAGGTATGTAAGTCTAAATGTTATTGCTATTGCTAAATTTTAAAAAAAATCAGATCAAGGAGTTGCAGCTTCAAGATGTATTGCCTGAACGATTTTATGATTTTAGAATTTACAATCCAGTTATATAATTACTCAGATTTAAGCTATATTCCTTCCACACTTTTGGCTTGTTTGTGTGTGCATGTGAGCATGCATGCATGCACCCGTGTGTGGTTTTTGAATTTCAGCTGAACACAAATTCATTTCCATATGTCACTTTTTGGAAGAAGGTCCCTAATCACACCAGATGGGGCCCTCAGCCTAGAAAATATTATACATCTCATCTGTAAAACAAATGGGATGGCATATCATGAGTATCAGCATCAAAAGCCTCATCTCAGAAGTTATGTCCCCCTGGGCATAAATTCCTCCCTTCTTATGCCACCAGGAATGCCTTTCGAAGATCAGAGAGAAAAACTGGAGCATGTTGGAAAACTGTTTGGTGTAGATGCTTGAAGACAGCTCTCAGGGGCCCAAAGAGATATTATTAGATATCATGTTATGTAGCTTTCAAGACTGTCATTGCGTCTTTGTTTTTTAGCAAAGAAAACAAGCGAGAAAAAGTGTTCACGGATCTCTTTACTCATTCTTCTACCTCCCAATTATTTCCTCAGACATTGCAACAACAGTTCTATATTTTTTGAGTTCTTTGATCAAATGGGAGCAGTGGTAGGATTCAGCCAGTTCACACCACTTTGGGAGAACCGGTTGTTAAGTTTCTGAGCAATTTGGTGAACTGGTTGTTGGAAGAAATCATTAGGACAGAGAACCAGTTGTTAAATTATTTGAATCCCACCACTGAATGGGAGGCTTGGCTTCAGAACATGTAATGACTCCTCTTCTCCTACAGCGGAGTCAACAATCTCAAAATTGTGGGTTCCACTGAGTAATCAAATTAACCCCTTTCTTATATATGTGCAATGCATGTGCCCCATATTTTTAAAGGATGGGGGTTTGCTTAGTAGTGCCCAACATTTTGATATCACTCAACTCTGTTCTGCGACTTGTGAATGCTTCGAATCAAGAATATCATTAATCTCTTCTGAAAGCCAGCACAACTCAACTCACAATGTTGTTATTGTAGGGAAAATAGAAGGAGGAAGGAATATAGCATATATTCATTGCTGTGATTTATTTATTAAAAATAAATAAATAGTAATAAAGCTGGGATAGAAACAACAGGAGCTATGAAGGTACAGTGGTTAGAATGCAGTATCACAGGGTACTTCTGCATTTTCACTGCCAGGAATTTGATTCTGACCAGCTCAAAGTTGACTCAGCCTTCCATCCTTCTGAGGTCAATAAAATGAGGACCCAGATTGTTGGGGGCAATATGCAGTCTTTGTAAACCATTCAGAGAGGGCTGTAAAGAGAGGGCTGTAAAGCACTGTGAAGAGTATATAAGTCTAAATGCTGTTGCTGTTGCTAAATTTTAAAAAATCAGGAGTTGCAGCTTTAACAAGCATTGCCTTAACAATTTTATGAAGAAAAAAAAAGGTTTAAAATAGACAATTGTCCCCTTTTGTTATACCAAAATTGACTGCCTATGTAGTGAGAGGATTCTCTTGGCTAACTAGCCACAGATCTCTTCTTCATAAATAGATCTGTCACTGATTGTGGCAATTCGAATTATAATATTCACCCCAGTATTCCTCCATTTCTGCCATCGTTCCAGCAATGTTTAGACTGTATATTTCATGGCTTGGATATATCAAAAGTTCCGGGACTCTGATTTTCTATAATGTTATAAAAGATGCATTCAAGAAAGTTTTCCTTTTTAAAATGATGCAGAAGGAAATCTTGACTCGGGTATGAAATCTAACTCAGCTTGTAAACCTGAATCTCTCTGCTTAATATTCTGTGTCAGATGAAATTTGAAAATGCTGTAGTGTCACTTGAATGGTTTCAGACATCTTTAAATATATATATATTTTTAAAAAACACAAATGTTCATTTCTTGCCATGATTTGTAGGCATATCCCTGTGGAATGGATCAATCCTGTTAATAGCTTGGGGATTATGCAAGCACACTACTTACTGTTTGGGAACATACATCTCTGCTCTGACTCATGGCTCTTCCATAAAATATTAAGTCTCTAGACACCAAAAATCTCTTTCCATAACTTTCTTAAAGACATAATGTTCATAATCTGTGTATTCGGTAAAGTCATATATATAGGCATATAAAGAGGTATGAATTTAAGGATGGAGTCCCTCCTTCAGAGATACTAGTAGAAGATGAATTGGACTTCCATATGTCTCATTTGTAAAGACTTTAAAATGTTCACTTGTATGGAGAGTTATATATTTTTAAGGAAGAAATTAGTGAGTTCATAACCTGAGAATATGCCAGCGCACTGCATGAACCTCCTCAGTTGGTGGGATGTTGACAAAAATATGTTGGATTGCAATATAGTCTCTAGATTAGATATCCTGGTTTGCAAAGATAAACATTTTGCAAAAGATAAACAAACAAAGATTGTTTGCAGCAATAGGCTAACTCTGTAAACTGCTTAGAGAGGGATGTAAAGCATTATAAAGTGGTATATAAATCTAAGTGCTATTTCTATTGCTATTGTTGTTATGGAAATGGCTAGTTTATATTATTATGCAAAAGGTTTGATGCTATTATCTTATTTTACTGCACCAAAGGAAGTTGGGGAAGACAATGCCTTTTCTTTCTTTTCCTTTTTCCTTACACTGCAAGTGTCAAACTCAATCATGTCACGTAACGTATCATGACGTGTTTTGCCTTTGTGGAGCTGGGGTGGGCGTGGCCTGTGCATGATGCATCCAGCCAATGGGCCGCCAGTTTGACACCACTGCACCCCTTTCCCTTCCCTTTTCCCTCCCTTACTTTCCCCCTATTTCTTTTGTATTTTATATTATAAACTAATAAAATAATAATAATAGAAAGAAAAGTCTTGAGCTTATGTGCACCAGCAGATCCAGAGGCCCTGAACAGGATCATGATTTGAGCTTTGCAAAAATCCAGGTTTCTAATCAACGTGAAAAAAAATAGTAAAGTTTGTAACTTAGTTCCCATCTGTATTGAAAATACTAGGACTTAAGCATCTAATGAATTCCTTTTAAATATAATGGATATGCACAATTGTGTTTGAGATCAACATTCCTCTCAGTTTTTATTTATTTACATCAAGCATGAGCTCTAAGCAGAAGATTGGAAAATTAAAATTGTAACCGATGTTTCTTACGTAGTAAAGCCTTTAAGATTGTTCTACTTACTCATTTACATCAGCAGTATTGAAAAGAGAGAAGTTAAATTAAAAAGCAAATTCTTTCTAATCGCCCATATTTTTAATATTCATACTCAAGAGGGATATTAAGTCAAGTCTTCTGTTCTTGGAATAACCAACCAAGAACAAGTTTTCTAATCTTTTATTATCAAGAAATATACTAGCTCAAAGAATCTCATTATATTGAAAGTTTTTTTTTTTCCCTTTGGGTCTGATTTGCTGTTGTTTTTTTTTTTTTTTTTTTTTGTTGTTGTTGAAGTAATACACTTTTTGATTCTTTCCAAAAAAATATAATGTGGAAAAGAAACTATGTAAAATTGTTCAGGATTTTGTTTCTCCAGAAATTGGAACAACAGGACCAGATTTGGTGTAGAGAGAAAAGTTAGGAAAAGCAAGAATTCAGAAATGGGGCAAAACTTGGAATTGTGAGAAAAACAGTTCCAGAAACACAATACCAAACACAAACACATCTATGTCTTTTTAGAGTTGCCACTATGGTTGGCTAATTGAGTAATGGCCCAGATGGTCCACTAATTGCTTTATTCTAAGCCAGTGCTGTCAAACTTCTGGCCCACGGGCCAGATGTGTCACATGCTGGCCACACCCACACCGGTTTAGTGAAGGGGGAAAAAGTCCCGATATGTCACATAACATAGCCGTGACGACATGAGTTTGACACCCCTATTCTAAGCCATCTGTCCTACTGGTCATGTCACCCAGAATAGGATAAATGCTGTCTTATTCTGCATTTTCCACTATGGAGATCCACATTAACATAGAGATGCAACATGAGGGAAGAGTTGAAACAGACAGCTGCAATGCAGAAGCATCATGCATCCATCCTAGTTAGGCTTTCCCAGATGCTCACATACACACATACAGATACAGACCTACTTCAAATTCTGATAAGTTCCCGGGGAGAAAGTGCATACCCAAACAAACATGGAATATGGCTGGCCCTTTGTTTCCCCCCCCCTATTGTTTTAAGATGGGTTGATATATTCTTGATTATTAACCACTGCAAAAATGTCTCATTTTCAAGGGTTAACTTGATAATTTATTGCTGGAATCTGCTGTTACCTAATATAGAAAATCACTTGTTTAATATATGCATGCAGATTGCCTTCTGTTCTTGACAACTGAAAGAATACCATTATTGTTTTCATAAACAAAGAGGAAAAATAACAAAATTGGAAACAAATTGTACAATGACATTAGTGATTTGAATGTGGTGGCAGAGAAATAGAATGTGGTGGAAGAGAAATATGGAATGTGGTGGCAGAGAAATAGCAATGAAAAATAAATTTAAAAATAAATTATTCCCAAGTATGCTTGGGAAGAAGTCTGGCAAAAATTGATAAAAACGAGAGACAATAAGCTAACTTTGGGAAGAGCAATGCAGTTTTACATTCGACAGACAAGGTGTAAACAAGATTTTTATTCTTTAGCAGGTCAACATCAAGAAGATGACCAGTTTGTAATTATCAGTAACTTCTTTTTTCCCATTGGAAGGCAGAAATATTTGACCTTCTCTGGTCATTTGATACTAAATCCATTCTCATATAGTTTTTTGGAGATTATAGAAAAGAACTCCAGAATAAAATCCACCAGCCCCTTCAGGGCTATCAGATGTAATTTGTTTCAATCTGGACACTTAGCCTCTTTATGGTACCAAAGTGTTTCCTAAACACTTTTTTATTTACTTAAAATCCCCTACCGCTTAATTTCATTTGAACACAGAACTACAGTATCTCCTTTGGGGAGAACTCTGAAACAAAATAGGAATTGCAAAAGCCATGTATGTTCTCTATCACCTCTTATTGTCCCATCATACTCTCCTAGAAGCATGCGCATCCCTTTTTTTATATTGATAGAGCTAAAAGACCCTTTTTTGTTCCTTTTAGCTTCCTCTTCAAGCCTAAATTCCTTTCTAACTTACTTTCTGAAGTATGTGCAATATCCTCTTGGCTATATAATAATGCTTATGGTGATATTAAAGACATAAGTAGTTGGGGAAGTGAATGCTGAGAATCAAAATGGTTTTCAATATGTTAGATTGCATGATGTAATGTGGATCTAAAAATTAATGTATCAAAGATAAAATCTGTGTTTAATAGGGAAAATGGGGTAACCAATTGCAAGTTTTGATCTGGAAGGAAGGACAGATGAAGTAGATGCAGAGGTGGTATTCAGCAGGTTCTGCCCAGTTCTGGAGAACCGGTAGTGGAAATTTTGAGTAGTTCGGAGAACCGGCAAATACCAATTTTGACTGAAAATTTTACAGTATCCTTACCCTGCCACGTCCACCAAGCACGCCCACAGAACCGGTAGTAAAAAAAATTGAATCCCACCACTGAGTAGATGAATTTGTGTAGAAGGTTTTATAAAAATAGCAATGTAGAAGGATAAATTTTAAAATGTGAAAGTGCTGTTAGAAAGTTAGCGTGCGGAGTGTCTGTTCAAAGAAATGAAAAAGACAACGTTTAAGAGCATGTTTTGTTATATGGGAATGAGAGTTGGGTTTCTTTCCACAAAGATAAAAGTAAATTCGATGCAGTGGGAATGAAATACTCAAGAAGTGTGTGTGGTAAAATAAGAATAAATTGGGTTAAGAATGAATGTGTAATCGATAAATATGAATTGAATACTAAAATAAGGGACAGTACAAAGATATATCTAGTAGTTTCCAATATAGACAAAATTAACGAGGACAGTATAGCAAAACAAATGAAGAAAGAATGAATGGGTGGATACAACAATAAAAACTGAGAAAGTCAAGGTTGAATGAATTTCATGAGCTCCTAAAAAAAGCAAGGGAGAATTTTAGTGAACAAAAACAACAATAATGTATGAAACAGCATATAGTATAATGTACATTATATATAATATTTCCATATTTGAGCATTTTCCTGCCAGATAGTGCTTCAAAGACTGCTAGGAAATGTGAATTCCATGGACAAGTTTACATATTTAATTCCCATTTTTAATTGAACAACTTATACTTTAATATAATAATAGACTTATGAATGATTTAATTGTTTACTCTGACATGAATATACATGCATGATTATAAGAGTTCCAATTCATAAAAGATAAATTTTTCTAGAAATTGCTTGCTTCTGTTTTGCACATTAACAATATTAAAAAAAAAAACTAATAGGAGGGACAATTTTTCAGACTAGAGTAGAGCCCTGTAAGAATCCAAGATGTCCCAACCTCTCCCATCAAGGTTTGGAAGGCTGGAAGTCAGACTTTGGGATTTACGTTCCCAAGCCCTCTCTCTCTCTCTCTCTTTCTCCCCCCTCTCTCTCTTTCTTGCAAAAGAAAAATTCTGATTTCTCCCCTTACCACTGTACTTGATTACACGAATGGTTGCATCTCCATCTCCAAAAATAGTGACTGGTGTCAGGCGAACTTCATAAGCCTCAGGCTTGATGAGTTCTGTCAAGTTGTAGGTTATTAATTCTCCTTTCTGGATCTTCCCATTCACAGTAATTTCCTGTTCCCACCAGCGTTGCTGTCCAGCCTAGAAGAAAACACAGGAAAACAGGAGTTGGGTAATTTTGGGGGTGAACACAAACTCCTAGGACGACATATGCAACAATAAACAAGCAAACATAAATATAGCTGAAATTATTAATTCTCACCAGACTTTGGTGAACTAATTTTTGAGAATGGATATAAGAACACTGAATGATTTTGCCCTTTTAGTTTCTTGTATTTTTCTCAATCAGGGATGAGACTATCTGATCTGAACCAGAGCAACAGCAATTGGTGCTGAACATATATAAGAAAGGTTGAATTAAATATAAGTAAATCAACAAGAACCACAATATGTTGTTGTATTGGCAAACACCCTTTGAAATAAAGGAGGACTGAACAGATATGTTGGGAAATAGTTATCATCATTTTAAGTACAATAACTTTACATACAAACATATTTTCTGGTTTACAAATTTTGATCTTCCTCCTGCTCTATATTCCTTCTTTTATATTGTTCTACCTAACCTGAATTTTTCTCCTTATTTCCAATCTTATTACAAATAGAAGCATAAACATTGATTCAGAGCAGCAGTTTCTTTGTTCTATCAATGTTGCTAGAAAATAAATGTGAGGTAACCCATTCAATATTTTTCATATATTTTAAGTGTTCTTGGCAGTTTTTGTCTTTCAGCGATGGAATGTTTTCTTCAGTCTGATATAGGAAGAACACCAATGTAACTTATTATTATAGATTTGCCAATACAGAAAGAAATGGCTGTATATGTATTTTTTTAAAGAAATAAACTCATTCAGCAACTGCTTTGTTCCATGTTAATTTGTACAAGGAACCAAAGTGCAAGCCAGACAAAACAATTCTATTTATCAAATTTGATCCATAAGAACAAATAAATAAAATATTTCCACTCCATATCTTTTAGCTGGAAGGATCACTCTATAATTTAAAATAGATACATTCTTTCTACCTCCATATAGATACTACATCTCAAAGTTCATTGTTGAAGATATGCAAAATACCACATATGATAGATATTCAGCTTCAAGATGTAAATGTGGCATTTCTAAATCGGTTACAGCATTTCCACTGGACTTTTTTCTATAACTGCTTTCTTTAGCCTGGCACGTTTCAGATATTTTGGACTACAGAACCCAGAACACATAGCCAGCATGACAGTAAGAACACTTGTAAAGGTTGCCAGGTTTGGGAAGGCTGATGTACACAAATCCTATTAACAATCACCCACTCTTCTCCAAATTACAAAGGTTTCTTGGCCCATAGTTTGGATTGTTCATCCAGCTACTGTGTATAGTTGATATACTTGCATTAACACAAAGTTGACAAAATCCAGAAGTCATTATTTTCTTCTGGGGGGAAAAGTTGATATAACTCCTTAAAAGTTTTCAAAATGGATTTTTATTAGCTTCCCCCCAGAGTTTATACTCTGGATCAACATGTTTTATTCAGTTTTTAAAATCACATGTGGTTATTAACTGTGTCTTTACTTAATAAAGTTTACTTAATAAACTTTACACTGCGATACACATGAAGGATATGGCTTCTTTTTTCCTTTTAATTTGGCATTCAGTCCTCTTGTATGCATGATTAGAAATGTGAAAATATTGATTGGCACAGAACTGAGAAGGCCAGCTGATGCTATTATATATGGAAAACAGGTTGTTTAATCAGACAAAAACGATCTCAAATCTGTTATTTTATGTATGTCTGGTGTCCTGTCAGATTACTTTATAAATCAATGTCAGTAGTTTGATACACATAGAGACTAAACTAGATTTTTTTTTTTGTATAAAGATACCTAGGAAGAGTGTTGATCAGAATTCTGATAACTCTGATGATTGGTTAAAAGGTTCTTATCTTGAGATGGCAGAATTAAAGTTCAGTCCTTTGACTGTTTCCTAGTATGATTTGATTGCTTATTGTACTCTATGACTATTATTAAGTGTTGTACCTTATGATTCTTGACTCTTGATGAATGTATCTTTTCTTTTATGTATACTGAGAGCATTTACACCAAGACAAATTCCTTGTGTGTCCAATCACACTTGGCCAATAAAGAATTCTATTTTATTCTATTCTATTCTATTCTGTTCTGTTCTGTTCTGTTCTGTTCTGTTCTGTTCCGTTCCGATTCCGATTCCGATTCCGATTCCGATTCTATTCTATTCTATTCTATTCTTAGTCAGGCCTTTAGGGTTGTGGAAAGTTCCATAAGAAACCACAAGCTGATGATGACCTTATTGACTGAATGTTGTAAGAGGGATTGGCATAGAGGTTAAGCTATTCCAAAGGAGCAGGACCATCAAGCCCTAGGTTTTTGAAGATTATGGATTATTTATTTATTTATTTACTTATCCTATTGAACTGCACATGCCACACATAAATTAACTGAATGTTGGGTTTGCGATTA
Source organism: Notechis scutatus (assembly GCF_049901735.1). NCBI lineage: Eukaryota > Metazoa > Chordata > Lepidosauria > Squamata > Elapidae > Notechis > Notechis scutatus. The sequence goes on along the minus strand of NC_142009.1, from coordinate 319,313,041 downwards.
TGCTAGGGGAAGTGTGTTCATTTTCACCAACAGTTTGTGTTGTTCTAAAGGACAAAGAGGAACAATTGTGAGAAAAGGACAACTAGGCTGTAAAGCATGTGTAGGTCTCTGCCTAATTGAAGGCCTCAAATTAACAATATATTAAAATGTAGGCTGAGCTGATTTTGCAAGCATAGCAAAATATTTGCAATCTGTAGCTTCTGCAAAAACATAATTGCAAGATAATAAATTGTAAAGTTATTTTGGATCACCAATGTCTGGGACACTGAGTAAAAAGGGAACTGAAAGTAGCAGATGATAAGCGAATTGGCATATACCTACAAGTGGGTGTTAACTGAAGGACAGTATGAAGGAATAGAGGAGTACATCCAGTAAGATTACACACCAGTGGGTGGGCTTCAGAAAAAGAAGGGTATAAAAGAAAGGGGTAAATCAGGGCCACTGATAGTAGCAATCCTTTCTGGAGTTAGCTATTGTCTCTGGACCTTATTGCAATGGGCTATTGATATAAGTAATGTTATGATGGCTTTTCATGTTCCAAATTGCTCATGAAATAAACCTCTGATCTTAAAGTAAGATTTACTGCTTGTGGTTTGTCTGTGTCCTTCTTTTATTGGATTATTTGTATAATACTTGTATCTCGTATCAGTGTTCCAGCAAAACCAGATTGCAATCAGCAACTCCGAGACAGACATTTTCTCAAAGTTTCTTTTTATTGGAAAAGTCATACTGGCACATCTGGGAAAACCCGAATCTGAGAGTTTCGGGTTTTCCCACAGTAAATCAAAATCTAAAATCCAACCCCAGTGCATCACATGGTCCAATCACCATCTGCCCCAACAAGAGACATCCCTTCAACCACTCCTCCTCCAGATGCAGGAATAACATGACCTTGACCAAATAGAAGAATGCTATTATGTCTAACTACTAACACTCTAAAAATCCCCCTCTTAATTTCCCAAGCACAGGAATGTGGCAGTGTGGAAATTTCTGGTGTTAATATGGCTTCCAATGCTGACATCTCACCTTTATTATTTCTGCAAATAACTCAAAGTGGCAAGCATACCCAACATATCTTTCTCCTCCTATTTTCCCCACAACAATCCTGTGAAGTAGGATGGTCTGAGAGAGATTGACTGGCTCAAGGCCACCCAGCTGTCTTTCATGGCTAACTTCGCTAAGATACGGTAGGTTCTCCTACCCTCAATGTCGCAGGGATAAGACAGCTCTTTGCTGGAGATGCTTAATTTAGTTTTCGTGCTGCATCTTATGAGTCTTTCTATTTTTATTCCTTCATACCACAGTAAGTGAATTTATAGGATATTAAATAATTTTCTCTGGCAGGGTCATTTTGATACGAATATATTAACACCTCAGAGAATCTTTAATAAACGTTGGTTGCAAATAACTGCTGTTAGAAATGTAATTCAGGAGTTCATTAATTCACATGGCCGGACTTGTCCTATTATTCACAACTGCTGAAATCCACAGGACTGTTAACAAGGTTTTAAAGCACGTGTTGTGGGTTAAGGATGTCTATTTTCTAACAGACTGTGTTCTGTGTTCTGTGTGTCAGAAACTTATCAAGATTTAAAGAATTGTGAATTTTTGTACATGGGTGATGACAAAAGACATTAGTTGACAACACCAGTAGGATAAATCAGCACCAGATTTGCAGCAATGGACTGTTGTTAAAAATATGATTTAGGCCTTTTCAAGAAAAGGGCAAGAAAGAAAACTTGGAGTAATCTCTTCCAACGGTTTTACAGATCTTTTTTCTTTCTCTATACAATTTTGATGTTATTTCATGAAATATACATGAAGGTTTTTGTTTGTTTGATACCCGCTTTAAAGATAATTTTGTACACAGCATAATTTGTAATATAATTTTTATTTAATGTGATATATTTATTTCTCTAAGTGTGGTGCCTTAGAAAAATACGTATTTTCAAAGCTCTTAATTAGAGAGGTAATCTTTTTTAGATTGTGGATCCTTACTTGACCTTTCATTGATGTGCTATTGTTATCTACCCAAAAGTGGTGAAACCAAGACAAAGAAATGGACTTGGTCAAAACAGAAACTGAATTTTAATGCACTTTAATGGATGCAATTAAAATCAATTAAATAAAAATATTTTCAATGTACTTAATTATTCCCCTCTGTCACATTGAATTACAGTACACTAGTAAGTTTTGGAAGCCTCAGATTGTGATTCTTCTTTTAGGTTATTGATCTATAATATCATAGAATTGGTAACATAGTGGCTAAACTATTTTGAGGGCCACTTCATCCAATCCACCTCTGTGTGCCTATTATGCAGAGTGGCACGATGTTCATTTTTCTTTGAAGGCTGAGAATGGTGTCAGGCTCCAAAAACCTAGAAAGATATATTGTGATTCTTCCAAGCATATGTCTTTATTTATTTATATGTCTTTATTGCTCCTCATCCATGGGCAGAATCTCGCCAAACTAAAGCATGCTAACACCCCATAAATATTTTGGGAACTAGGGAGGAGCCATCTTCACCTTCTTTCTCTCACACAAATTACCTGAACTGAGTCATCATTTGCTTTTCTGAAATGCACTCTCCCCTACTAGAAACCCAAGCTACATTCAATTACATCTGGCTACTCTGAAGCCCTTCTCTGATTTTCTGAAGTATGCACAGAACATACTTCTGCTGAGCTTGTTGCTTTACCTCTCTGAAGCTTACCGGGTATGTCCTTACTAGGTACGATTCCCATTAAATATGAACATGGCTATATATGTGGTAAACTTATTCTGAATGAAAAATAAATCCACCAGGAAAAAATAAGTGATTAGAGACAAAAAAAAAAAAAGCCAAAGATTGAATTGCATTCAACTCAACTATGACACATGAAGATAAAGTGCCTTTAGCTATTTAAAAATATGACCTTTTCCTCAAATAATCTCCCATGGAACAAGAAGTTTCCAAAAGGCACGCATAGTTTATTCCAAGGGGATTATGATTCTTTATATTACTGTAGTACCCCGGAAATCTATTAATATGTAATCAGCTCATTGTTCGTAAGAATAAGTCACTGAAGGCATGAATAAGGTGGGATTGCTGCTGCTCCCTGCTTCGTGGTAGCTTCCCTACCTGGACTCCTGGACCTCACTGCAGGGCTGTTGGTGGAGTTCCCCAGCATATAGTTCTGGGGGACTTCAACCCGCTATCCCTGGGGGTGGAGTTGGAGGTAGCCTGGGATTTTATGGAAACTATGACTTCCATGGGCCTGTCCCAGGTTATCCAGGGCCCGACTAGGAATAGTGGTCACACACCCAATTTGGTGCTCTTATTGGAATAATGTCTATGTGACCTTGAATTGGAGAACTTGTCTTTGGTCCCTCTGTCATGGTCAGGTATCAGTCTGGTGCAGAGGTGGTTTTCAGCAGGTTCTGACCAGTTCTGGAGAACCGGTAGCAAAAATTTTGAGTAGTTTGGAGAACCGGCAAATACCATCTTTGACTGGCCCTACCCCCATCTATTCTCTGCCTCCTGAGTCCCAGCTGATCAGCTGGGTCTTCTTTTGTTGCTCTGCACAGGAGAACGTAGCTGGAAAGCAGGTTAGTGGGATGGAGAGGGAATGGGATTTTTCAGTAACTTTCCCCCAGGAGTGGGGTGGGAAAGGAGATTTTACAGTATCCTTCCCCTGCCATGCCCCCCAAGCCATGCCCACAGAACGAGTAATTTAAATCCTACCACTGGTCTGGTGGCAATGAATTTCTTGAGAGCTGTTTCCCTCCCCTTGCAGGGAGGCTTGACCTGTTAGATTGGTCTGCCCCAGTGACTTGCTGGTGTGAGGTTGCAGTTGTACAACTGAAACCACACCCAAGGCTTTGAACATGCCCTTGGGAGCCCCATCTTGTCCTTTTTGATAGACCACTTCTGTTTCCAAACCAACTGCTTCCAAAATTCCCAACTGAAGCAGATTCATCCCCAGAAGTAATGGTTTGTGATATGAGCTGCCACTTATAGTATATGTTGTATTAAGAGACAAGCACAAACTATGTCCCAGCTATCTTAACCCCAAGGGTGGGTGCGATGAAGGAGGCAAGGATATCAAATGTATCCATTCTTCTAAGTTGCATCTGTTTCCATCTCTTTCCTAACCCCACCTCTGAAGACACCATTAAAATAACATTGACTGCATCTGACCTATGCAATACTGAAAAAGGAACAGATGTTATGATGGGAACAGTATTGTGTAAACAGGAATATAACTGACTGCCAATCCTATTTTTCCCCAAAGAACTCTAGCAATTGGATGTATACATTCACCCAATCCCACCTCCTTCTGGCATATTTCTAGTTTACCCTGTTCTAAATAAATGTATTCTGTCACTAGAACATCTGTCATCAAAATAAACAACATTGATGGTAGACGTCTCCAGAGACCATTCTTGTTGCTGTCACAGTCTTGGGAACAATTTTGAGGAGAACCAAAATACTAAGGGCTGTGGAAATGTACTTAGTTTAGGATAATCGTTCAAAATCACAGCAACTGGCAGTATCAAGTCAACCTTAAGCTATCTATCATAGCTTAAACAAGATCAAGAGTAGTACCAGGACAGGAAATCATCAGGAAATATCATGGCAATAAACTAGACTGTGGAGTCTAAAACTTTCCTGAAGGAAGGATAAAGTGAAATACTTTTGCTGTGTTGAAAAGGTAAAGGTGTAGTTATATCCTTGCAGTACCATCTGATTTTAAGAAGACTTTGGTTTTTTTAATCCAGATGTCAGGTTTCTGGGTGGTTTGACATCCTTCCCATCTCTAGTAAACAATCCACCCATAGATGCTGTGTGAGGCTTCCCTTCCACTGTTTTTATAGCACTTATGTAGACTGCCATCAATATATCACCTTTGTTTCTAGCTTTTTCCTCCCATAATCCACACTCCTTTTCATGAGCCAGCTTCTTTGCACATTTTAAAATTTTCCCCAGTCTTATTCATTCCATCAGATTCTTCATTCAGTCAGATGCTTCAGTCCAAATGCTTCAAGGAAAGTTGAGACTGGAGTCTTTTTTAAACACAAATATCAGTTTGGCCCTGCTATTTCTCTGCTATTCTTATGAGTCCTCAAGGTTTGAAAATCAAATGTATCAGAGTTTGTTGAGGATCTCAACATTTGTTTAGGAATTCAATTCTAAGCACTGGTCTTGACCTTTAAAGATTTAAAGGAAATCTGAGGTACCTCTTCCACAAATACAACCCTGTCTGCTTGCACACTGAGAGGGAAAAACAGAAAACCACACCAAACAAAAAAAAAGCTAAAAAACAAAACACCTCCCCCACCAGCAATCAATCAATTGATCAATCAATCAATCAGATGAACATAAATTAACACCAAGATTAACATAGGTTCAACAGTCAAGAAGTAAACAATACCCTAATTAAAGAATTGCCAACCAACCAAACAGTAAACAGCCCAACCAAAGAACCTCCAAGACCACTCCCACCAACACTGACAGGGCAAGCCACTAGAATAAAAACTGAGAGCAAACCCCAATCTCTACTAACACTCATGATGTTACCTAGTTTGGGTAATGAAATGTCTGCAAGAAAACATCCAAGCTCAGAGAGCACCAAGGACCACTCATAATCTATCTTTATCCTATAAACCATTGGAAGTAATCCATAGCCGGTGGGAAGTAGGTAAATATTCTTTCTTTCTTTTCTCTTTTCTTTCTTTTCTTTCTTTTCTTTCTTTTCTTTCTTTCTTTCTTTCTTTCTTTCTTTCTTTCTTTCTTTCTTTATCTCTCTCTCTCTGTCTATGTCTCTGTCTCTGTCTCTCTGTCTCTGTCTCTGTCTCTGTCTCTGTCTGTCTCTGTCTGTCTGTCTGTCTGTCTGTCTCTCTCTCTCTCTCTCTCTCTCTCTCTGGTATTCAGCTTTGTTCGGGTATTTCCTCTGTGAGTCCCAGACGAACACAATACAGAAGCCTGATGATGGCAGATGAGATTCTGCCGAAACGTTGTTACAACTTTAAAAGCACAACTACAATGACGTGGGAAAATACCCGAACAAAGCTGAATGCCATACATGTAAGTACCCGCGAAAACTTAAGGTATATATATATATATACACACACACACACACACACACACACACACACACACACACACACACACACACACACACACACACATGTATATATATGTATATATATATTATTGAAAAACACATTTCTAAATAATGGCCTACAACTATTGATTTCTCCCTCATTTCTAATCTTTACTGTGACATGGAGCTCCCCTTTCCTTTTCTTAGGACTGTATCTTCTCATTGTTTTTCAACTAATATCATCATTCTTGTTTGCTAACTGCTGTGCATGGGTCACAAAGGAAGACAGGACAGGAAACTAGCACTTGTATACTTGTAGAGTATGAGTGAATATAAAATACAGGCAGTTTTTGACTTACAACCATGCATTTAGGAAACATTTGAAGTTACAGTGGCACTGAAAACAGTTACTGACATCTAATCCTCACACTAATGATAGTTCTAGCATTCTCAAAGTCATGTGGGAATTCAAATTCAATGTGTGGAGGAAAGCAAAGTTTTACACATAGGGAAGAAAGAACAAATGTACAGATACAGATTAGATTAAACTTGGTTCAATAGCAATAACTGCGAGAGGGACGGTGGAGTCCTAGTAGACAATCACTTAAATTTGAGTCAGCAGTGTGTGACAGCAACCCCCCCCCTCAACAAAAATCCAACACAATCCTAGGTTGCATTAACAGAGGGATACAATTAAGACCAGATGAAATGTAAGTACCGCTTCATAAGGCTTTAATAAGACCACACATGGAGTACTGCATCCAGTTTGGTCACCATGATATAAAAAAGATATTGAGACCCTAGAAAGAATGCATAGAAGAGTAAATAAGATGATTTGGGGATGGAAGCTAAAACATATAAAGATTTTTTACTACTGGTTCTGTAGGCATGGCTTGGTGGATGTGGCGTGGCTTGGTGAATGTGGTTTGGTGGGCATGGCAGGGGAAGGATACTGCAAAATCTCCAGTCCCTCCCCACTCCTAGGGGAAGGTTACTGCAAAATCCCATTCCCTCCCCACCCCACAAGCTCCATTCTCCTATGCAGGGCAACAAAAGAAAACCCAGCCGATCAGCTGGGACTCGGGAGGCAGAGAATAGATGGGGGCGGGGCCATTTAGAGGTGGTATTTGCCAGTTCTCTGAACTACTCAAAATTTCTGCTACCAGTTTTCCAGAACTGGTCAGAACCTGCTGAAAACCACCTCTGAGGGGATGACATGATAGCAGTGTTCCAATATTTGAGAGGCTGCCACAAAGAACCAGAAGGCAAAACAAAAAAACAATGGATGGAAACTAACCAAGGAGAGAAACAACCTAGAATTAAAGAGAAATTTCCTGATGGTGGGAACAATCAACCAGTGCGTGATGACCTGGGGCATGGCACAAAAGCAACACAGTCAGGTAATCAGTAGGAGTCCCTTTATTAGCTCCATCTTTGTCCCCAATGTGCTGGTTACCTTCTGGGCTGGAGAAAAACTTACCTAGGAACAGCCTTTGGCTGCAGGGAATCAAGTCCAAAATGTGGTCCACAATAACTGTAACTATAAGTTCAATCAAGGCAAGATGAGGTAATTAGTCCAGCAGGGCAAGAGAAGGAATTCCAGATGTGAACTAATGGCAGTAATTCAACCTAGTTGGGAAGATGCCAGGAATGTAGATAACCAAAGTCAACACAAGATAGACTCACTTTTGTTCCCAGCTTGCATCTCTTTTAAACTCTCATTTCCAGGTGTGGCTAATGAAGGAAATCAGGGCCCTTTCCTCCCCCGTAAGACACACAACCCACATTGCTCTCTTCTCCGTTCCTCCCTGCGTGCCCTAGGATGAAGAGGAGGTGGGCCTGGGTCTTCCTCTGAATACTCTCTCCCTTGTTCTATCTCCCCCCTGCTCTGCCCAGATGGACTTTGCCCTTCCCCAGTTTCGTCCATAGCCAGCAAAGCCACACTCCCATTCCCTATCAGCTGTTTGTCTTCCTCCTCAGATTCAGACTCTGACAGGAGCATGACACAATGGAACAGTTTGCCTTCAGAAGTTGTGGGTGCTCCATCACTGGAGGCTTTTAAGAAAAGACTGGACATCCATTTATCTGACATGGTATAGGGGCTCTTGCTTGAGAAGAGGGTTAGATCAGAAAACCTCCAAGTTCCCTTCCAACAATGATGATATGAAGATGATGATGATATTAAAATTTGGGCACTTGGCAAACAGCATGCATTTACAATGGTTGCAGTATCCCAGAGTATGTAATCACCAGTTGCAACCTTCCCAATTGGCTTCCAATAAGCAAAGTCAATGGGAGAAGCCAAATTCACTTTATGACCATGTGATTCCCATAACCATGGGAGTGATTCACTTAACAGTCATGGCAAAGAGTCATAGAATTGGCATGACTCATTTAACAACTGCCTTGCTTGGCAATAGAAATTCCCAATTATTGTCATAAGTTGAGCACTACCTACATTGATATGTGAAACATATTCCACACTTCTACAGCCTGCTCAACTCTACAAGACTTGCACACCAGAGCATTCTTTTAAGTACTAATTGTTTCAACATTTTCACTGGGTGGGTTGGAATGAGCAACCAAATGTTCCTGATTTGTTTCTATCACAGTTTATTTAAGAAAAAATATTCCTGAAAAAAGCCTTTTGTGAATAATGCAGCTGCAGTAAGTTTGGAGTGATGGAGGAAGGTCTCCCTGAAACTTAAGATTTAACATTTCATGAACAACTTGCTAGCTTATCAGAATCGCTTGACATACATTCAGTATCTGCTCTTTCAATGAACAGCTATGAGACTGACATGAGCTCTTTAAGAATTTCAAGAAAGAATGATTGAAATCAGATGATTCATCTCTGATGGAATTTGGAGTGCTTTCTACTCATGGCTAAACAGATGTAAGTTTCACAATGGGAAAGGAAAAACTAGCATTTGTCTGGGTGCAGGACAGGTTAGCCTTCTCCAGCTGTAATTATCCTCTTGCTTGTATGATGACCCAGCATGCCTACATAATTTAGTGATTGCTTCTTCTGTATTGCATGGTGCATTGTAGTACAAATTTACAAGCCTTTCCATATATCCAGAATGGGGAGGCAAGGAATGTTTTGGGTTCCACCCCCTAGGGAGATACACCTGGTGGGACCCAGAAGAAGGACCTTCTCCATGGTGGCTCCCTCTCTCTGGAATATCATTCCCCCAGAGATTAGAATGGCCCCTACTCTGACACTCTTCTGGCAGGTATTGAAGACCTGGTTCTGCCAGAGGGCCTGGGGAACCCAGAGCAGGATGGAGTCCATTAAATGGCTTGTGTGATATGTTGTCACCAGGGCTGGGGGGTTATTTATTATTTTATTAATTTATTATTATATCTTTTATTAGTTTAATTGTTCTTTTATGTTTTTTTGTTTGCACCAAAACCCAGCCACAGAATTATCAGAGAAGCCATAGAGACTGAAAAAAGACCTGAAAGCATGAATAGAAGACATGATTCCACAAGACTGTCAATCATTTGGAAGCCTGCACTCACAAAAAAAAAAAAAAAATCTCCACACCACAAGCCAGCCAAACACCTGGGCACAAACAGATCCCCCCTGATACCTCCAGCTCAAACACACCCCAAACAGGTACCCATATGAAACCTAGCTTCCTCACAAATGATAGCCATCCATTTACTCAGAGCCAAGCTGCACTAAAAGCCTCCAATACAGGAACACAATGTTGCCAGCCAATCAAGACAAAAAAAAGCCACAAAACAGACAGAAGATATTAGAAACACCAATCAAGCAGAACACAGCAAACTCCAAGACCAATAAACACAGACCAAGACTCCCAACCAATCAGGATGAAGAAAAAACCATTCTGGCACAGCAGTAAGCTAGTCCCAAATTTAAAACTGAAACAACTGTAAAAGTCTGACTCACAGACGAACACAATACAGAAGCCTGATGATGGCAGATGAGATTCTGCCGAAACATTGCTACAACTTTAAAAGCACAACTATAATGATGTGGGAAAATACCCAAACAAAGCTGAATACCATACATGTAAGTACCCGCGAAAACTTAAGATATATATATCTTAAGATATATCACACATCAGTCTGGAACCCTCATTATGTATCTGATATTAGCACAATTGAGAACTTTCTCAATTTCCAGAAATATTTCACAAGAAGAGTTCTCCACTCTTCTACTCGTTGTAGAATACCTTATGCCACCAGACTTGAAATTCTAGAACTAGAAAACCTTGAATTACGCCGTCTTCGGTCTGACTTAAGCATGGTATATAAAATCATACATTGCAATGTCCTACCTGTCAATGAATACTTCAGCTTCAACCATAACAACACAAGAGCACACAATAGATACAAACTCAAAGTAAACCGCACCAAACTTGATTGCAGGAAATACGACTTCAGCAATAGAGTAGTCAATGTCTGGAATACTCTACCCGACTCTGTAGTCTCTTCCCAAACCCCAAAAAAGTTTAACCTTAGACTGTCTACCATTGACCTCACCCCTTTCCTAAGAGGTCTGTAGGGGCGTGCATAAGCGCACCAACGTGCCTACCGTCCCTGTCCTATTGTTTCTCTATTCTTTTATTTTTCTTATATGTACCCATCTCATGTATTCACAACTATGTATACACTTATACTTATTATCTTGTAAACAATTGACAAATCAAATAAATAAATAAATAAATAAATAAAATATATATATATTGTGTATAATACATAATATGTATGTGTGTATATATACACACATACACACACACACACACACACATTTTTATATTCTTTTAAGCTGCCTTGAGTTGCCATGTGTGAATAGGTGGCAATATAAATTTCCAAATCGATCGATCGATCAATCAATCAATCAATCAATGTTTGTTTAACCAGGAAGCCAAAGAAAGAGACAAAAGTATCTTATTGTTATTCATCCTCCTGTTTCCAACACATTTCCAACATTCCAGCTGTTAGGAAGATTTGATCGAACATCCTTCCAGTGGTTTTGGTATGGACAATAGATTTTTGATATCTTCTCACTAATCAAGATACATGGTGTAATTTGAAATTTATTCATTAGATCATTATTTCTACAGAAGGTCCCTGGAAAATCCTGGTGCTCTCAGGAAAATACTATACGAGTTTTTTGCTTGCTTGTCTGCTTGCCCTTCAGATGTCTACTAGCTGACTTGTGCATGAAAAACAGAAGCTTATTATTTTAACTTATAAAGCAGATCCTTATGTGACATGCCTGGACTATGGTTCAGCAAGGTGGGGAAACTACCCTGTTTCTCCAACAATACGGCCTCCCCCAATAGGAAGTCCCAGCATGTTTTATAGGCATGAAATGAAATTAAGCCCCTCCCCCAAATTAAGGCCTATATTAAAACATGCAAAATGGGGGGAATGGTGGGGGGCTTGTCGTTAGGAAATACTTTTGTTGCAAACCCGGATATGGTGCTGCCTGTGTTGACCCCGATACGAAGTGCCTCACCAACGCCGAGGTCAACATCCAAGCCGTTGCCGCCGCCCGAAGATGCAAGGGGGAATTAAGTCACCCCGAAAAGACGGCCTAGCCATTTTTCGGGCTCAAAAAAATAAGACCCAGCCTTATTATATGAGAAACACGGTATTTGCATGGATGAAAAGGCAGGGGATTGTCCTAATAAATAATTGAAACAAAAATAATAGTTGTCCCCCACTCCTGGCAAATTGATTGGACATTTTCAGACAGCTGAGTTAGAGTACATTATGAAGATTTATTTAGGGCAAGAATGAAATTGTCTTGGTAGTAATATCTGCCCACATGTCTGCTGGCATGATAATATGTAACAGTAGTGCTAATTTTCAAAAGGGTGTTGTGGCAGAATTAACTGTAAGCAATCCCACTATTACTTTGGGAGAAGAAGCCATTAATGTTTAGGGCTTGTGGTGAAACATGCTTTGTGGCAATATGGCCAGAATTGAGAAAACTATCTCTTTTGCTCCAATTTGTCTTGCTTGAACATGTCTGCTTGTGGTTCTGAAGAAACAGGAGTGGCCTTAAAGGTAAAGGTAGGAATCTGAGATTCATAGAATGCTACTTAGTTAACAAACTAACTTTCTGCACTTTATTGTAATATTGTTACGCTTCTCAAATGTTGTCATCAACTTTGAAGTTGACTGAACTGTGGCCATTTTGTTTTTTGTAGTTTCTAGGGAGGTTTCGTTTCTCTTTTTCTCACTGCTTCAGGGCGGACATCACCTGGAGCGATGGGGCCTGGAGGGGGGGATATAGAGATTAGCTGGGATGTTGTAGTCTAAATAAAATTATTTCTCCTGGGAATCAAGGACGTTTGTGTCTGCAGGAGGGAAACTGAAGTCATCCAGCAACCGGGCTGTGTGTTGATTGGACCATGTGACTGAGACTCGGGGGGGTGGTGATGAAATTTTACTTTTATTACTTTCTTTTTAAGGGGGGAACCGGTGCCAACTCAGAGCCGGTTTTCCATTAGGAATATGACAATTTGACATGTTCTAATAAAATGTTCTTTGAGGAACCTGCCTGCCTCGGAGTTCTTATTGAATGGGATGTATTCATGGGTGGGCTGCTGGGGGTTCACAGGGGTTGGGGAGAGTCCCTAGCTAAGATTCTGTGCAGTTCGAAAAAACCCCAAATCCCACTCCTGGTTGGCCCCATCCACCCCTCCGCTCCCCTCCCAGGAGTCCCCATGTGGCCCGTTTTGGATGTAGGTAAGTGCAGGGCACATGCAGAGGCTTAGGGAGGGCAAAAAACTGGCCTCCCAGAAGTTCAGGAAGGCTGGAAATGGACCCATTTCCGGCTTCCAGGGAGCCTCCAGAGCCTGGGGAGGCCATTTTCGCTTTCCTGCAGGCTCAAGGAAAGCCCCCTCCCACCATGGTGCAAGAGACCGACTTGGCCATACCCACCTTGGTCACACCCACCCAGCAACCGGGCAGAGAACCCTTTGCTAAATTTTTTGAAGCCCATCCCTGGATGCATTACTTGGAACCTTGACAGTTGTCTTCCAAAACAATTCATGCTGACAAGGATGGACTTGCAGACTTTTTTTTTTAAAAAAAAGAAAAGAACTCATGTTGTCTTAACTAATAAGAAAGGAAAGTCCAAAGAGATCTCTCTATAGTTCTGATCTCTCTATAGTTCATTACACACAGGGTTCTTCTTGGAGAAGGGACATGCCCACAAAATGGTCCTCCTCAAATAGAAGGCAACTATTTTGTTGATGTCATCATCAACATCCATCACCATTTTCCTCTTAATTTTTGCCTTCTCTGATTTTTCTTGTTCTTTTCCCACAGCTCCATTTCCCTTTCCCATATGCAATGCTTCATTTCCCCCCTTAGTAATAAACGGAAGCTGTTCACTACTGGAGGCGAAAAAACAAGCACCCCCATAGCGCTTGCTTGTCTCTTCTTTCATACGTGTGCTAAAATGCAGAACATTTCAATCCCACTTTGATGTACGAAGATGTTTGCTTTATTGCACTTTATGGATTATTAACCAAACGATCTGCAGGTTTCGTACTACATTAATTTGGCAATGAGGAAGCCATTTTATACATTAATTTACACCACAACCAGCCAGCACAAAAGCTTTGCTCTTGCTTGTTGATCTATTGGAGAGGATGCTGAGAATTTATAAATATGATGGATAAAGCTCACGGGATAAATTAAGGTTGCATTTTACTTTTTCATGAACATCTGGTTTTGCTAATATTAAACTAAACAATTCACAGGAGGACAAAGAGAAAGCATCCATGCTGTTTGAAACAAGGAGAATATCATGACAATCTTGAACCCAAAGAAAGAAGGGAGTAGCTGCAATGAATAGAAGGGAAACTCACTTCAGAGAGCCTTCCCGGGAGTTCATCCTTAGCACATACTCTGAAGGAGATGCTATACTCCCATCTCGATAGACTTCATCATTTTGGTCCATCATGAGAGATAGGTTTCAGGTCCTCTCGGCCAAGGATTTTTTTTTCTGTTGGGACCTGCTCTTTAACCCATTCAAATGATTGTTAAACCTTGTCTCAAATTTCTTCTGAACTTTAAAAGTCTGCTTGTAAGTACAGCAAAAAGGAATTATTTCAATTAATCTCTTGGATTGGCATTCTTGTTTTCTTCTTAATTTTTAAAGCCTCATTTGATTTGGATGGGTTTTGTTTTTGTTTTTGTATATTGTATGACAAATTCTTCCCATTCTCAGATAAATTTTGTTATAAATCCTTTTCTATAACAGGTTCAACTGGGAATAGACTATTCCTAAGATCAGACAACACAGCTGACAGCAATGATTTGAGGTTCCAATGCAATTCCTTAAAAAAAATCTCTGAACGCTATTGTAAGTTGCTTATTTCATTATGTCTCTCATTAGATTGTCAATATTAAAATTAATTTCTTTCCCAGAAAAATATATTTACTTCAAATTTAATTACAAAGTTTCAATATTAAAAATCAAATATTCAAATGTTTTCAAAGCCCTTAATCTGTTTAAAACTTTCTATAGCCAAAATCTTGTTTTCCTTTTTGCTTTTCTTTTTAAGTTAAGTTCTTAAAGATTTTAAAGAAAGTTTCCTTTTCTTATATTAATGATTGAAAACACTCTCCCAGTGATCCAGCTTTGTAATATGAAGGTGTCTAATCTTTTTTAAAGTAGTAAATAGTCAATTTCTGGAAAGCGATTAGCGACAGACACACTTAATGTCCTTTGGAAACCTCCAATTGTGACTGGAACAAGTATAGCAAATTTTCTCAGTCCCGATTCAGACCTCTTCCTTCAGTCTCCCTGTGAGGAGGAACCATACAAGGCATAGCTTGGGCAATCCTGCATCCTGTTTCTGAACTTTTCCACCTGAAGACCAGAAGCATGTCCCACCAGGATTTAGGAGAGAGTTCATGTTTCTTTTTTTTTTAAAGGGGGTAATGCCACTTGTTTTAAGGAAATGGCAGTAGAATGCCTCTTTAAAAAGTTCTCCCTCGGTGCTTTTTTAATGAACCTTTTCCCCCCAAGGATAAAATATAAAATACAAAATTTAAAAAAATACCCATAAAAATTACAAATAAGACATACACAAAAAAGAAAAGAAAATTGTATAATATAACATATTAATATAACATTAACAGCAAACATGCAGTCTCCATCCTGGTTGAATGCTGATACCTGTTTCTCAAACAAATCTAATAGATCCCTTCCCCCACTTGCACTATGAGTCTACAAAAAGCTATACATTTTTCATCTATGTTTTCTAAATTACTATTTTACATCACATTCTCTTCACAAATAACCCAAATATCCAAATCTGTTGCCTGTCAATCAAGTCAAGAAGAGATTGGACTGCCATTTGTCAGAAATGGTGTAGGGTCTCCCGCTTGGGCGGGGGGTTGGACTAGATGACCTATAAGGTCCCTTCCAACTCTGATTTTCTGTTATCCGTTAAGCTGACCCAATACCTGTTAACTGTAAGAAAGCTGTTAACTCCCCCCATCCAAATAAATAAACTTCAAAGCCTTCTGTTAACAGTCTGGTATTATACTTAACTCACAGAAACTTCACAAATGGCTTCCCATCGCTTATAAACTTGTCCAAACCATTGTCTCTAAAAAACACACTTAATTTCACCATCACCCTCAGCTGGAAATCACAGGAGAAAATAATCTGTATGGGTTGACTTATCTTCACAACACTATAATATTCAGTTACAGAAATCCAGTCCCAGATAAATTGGAGATATGGAAAGCATGATTTGGTGTCTGGATAGTCTTGAGGCATGGAAGAGCAGGAAACTATGTGATCAATTTAGTCAATGGAATTTTAATTTTGTATTTGCTGCTATCAAGCAGATCTCCTCAGCCTAATTCCTGTTTTTGCTTTTCGTTTGTTTCATAAAATGCAAATTTTATTTAATTTAGCTCTGTGGTATTTAATCTTATTAGCTTCAGTCTTCCAGCCTGCAGGTATCCTACTTTTTTTTTTTTTCATCTTTTATGATGTTCCTCAGCTTCTTATCATCAGCAAAACTGAAAAACATCCCCTCAATGCCTTTATATCCCAAGTAACTTAATTTTTTTAAAAAAGACAAATATGCAACATTTCACATCTAACTAAAACTAAAGCACAAAGACCCTGACAACAAAGATTTTTAAGAATACCTAACAGATAAAAATTGTAGCAGACTCATATTGATGGCATTATTCACCTCACATTTTGCATCTTATCTATAAGGATCTTCTGGAGCCTCTTGTTAAATACTTTCTGAAATCATGATATACTGTGTATGCACATTTGCACAATCTATCTGATTTTATGAAAAAAAAAAATTATGGCTGATGTTGTCCAGTTCTAGAAATGTTGGTAACCCTGTGGCCCATAGGCCAGATTGTCTCTCCAGCCAACCAGCCCACTCAGCCATGAGACATTTTCTGCAAAAGCCTGTTCTATCCAAACCTTATCCTGTCTCCAACTGTCCATAATGTAGAAAAATCGCAGGGCCATGCTCCTTCTGAAGGTGTGCAAGCTGTTGACTCCTGCTGAAAAAGACATCTGTAGCATAAAATAAGCAGCATGCCCCAATTTACCTTAGAAAATTGTTCCACCTACTGCATCGCTTGACCTTTCAAAAAAGATTAAAGGTAGCTTCTGGTCACCAATAGATTATCTGTCTATCCTACTTTTTGCAAGCAAAAGAAGCAGATTTTTTTTTAAATTTCTTTTATTTCTTTCAATTTTCTCAGCAATTTTGTCCACTAGGGCATTGATTAGAGCCTTGCCAAATTTAGCTTTTGCCAAATTATCTTCCTCATAGTCTTTTTATGAAAACACATGCTGGTCTTAAGATGTTTCATGTGAATTGGCATTTCAAGCATTCCAACAAATGGATCATTGTTACTATATAAGTAAATGTTGTTGTTCACTTGCTATGACGTATCTGACTCCTTGAGATCCCATGATGGATCATTGCATGACAGACCCCCTGTCCTCCACTGTCTCCTAGTTTGCCCAAACTCAAATTCATTGTGTCGATGATATTATCTAACTATCTCATCTTTGCTGTCCCCTTCTTGTTTTGCCTTCAATCTTTCCCAGTTCCAGGGTCATTTCTAATGAGTCCTCTCTTCTCAATTGGTGGCCAAAGTATTTGAGCTTCAACTTCAGCATCTGTCTTTCATTTTCAGTCAGGGTTGATTTCTTTCAGGAATATGAATCCAAACCATCAGATGAACCAAAGTTCGTAAGGAAATTCCCATCCAAGATTGGCAGTCCCAAAGGTGTTTTTATTTTAAAGGTAACTTGACTTACTGGTTTTCTTTAAGATGTTTTGCTTCAAAAGTGAAACATCTTAAAGAAAAATAAAAAAGTCCTGTTGCCTTTAAAATAAAACACCTTTGGGACAACCGTGACCTGAATGAATGAGAATCCCCATACACAAAACTGACAGTATGTACATCAGTCTGTGTTAACCTGGTTTTGCTGTCATATCTGAGTAACTCATTAGCTGAGTGAGACCACTGGTTTATTTTAGACAACAGGAATACTGAAAGTTAAATTCCCAACACATATGGAGGGCAACAAGACTTAGAGATGCCAGGTACTACACTCAGTGTCTCTAAAGGAGGCATGCACTCTATACCAAGCTTTCCGAATTAATTCTCCCACTTTTTAAATAAATAAATCACTATTTCATGTATATCTTGTTTCTTTAGAAGGTCCAGCTGTGCCTAACATTACTTATAGCTGTGTTGATGTCAACTTTCTTAAGATGGGAAAATACAGGTATGTTTTTTTTGCAGATGAAAGCCAGGGTTACTCAACATGTTAACCTGATTGGAAAGGTGGATTGACACTGCTAACCTCATTCTTTGATCCAGGTTCACTTACTGCTGTGACAGTTCTGTAGACTGAAAGGGAAAGAAAGGCTTCTTCTAGGTCTCATGTTTAATCTGAAGGAAAGTTGCACATCATTTAAGGAGTATATTGGAAAAGCTCAGGAGGATCTTCAGTCAACATAACATATGTGCACACTTCAAACCCAAGAATACTCTAAGGCAGAGGCTTGCCCACCCTAATGATAAAATACCCACACAGAAACTGAGCAACATGGTATATGCAGTACAAGGCAGTGAGCCATGTGCAGATCTGTATATTGGAGAAACGACCACTTCATAAATGCATGGCACAACATAGGAGAACAAACACATCAGGACCAGATTCAGCAAGACAAAGGCCACTCTTTTGAAGACAACAAAGTCCACATTTTGGACAGAGAGGATCACTGGTTTGAAAGAGGAGTTAAAGAGGCGATCTATGTCAAAATTGAACAGCCCTCTCTGAACAGAGAGGGAGGGATACAACATCGTCTATCTCCAATCTATAACAGCTCTAAAAGGATGCAAATGACCAGCTATCTGCAAGAAGTATAAATCCTTTCATTTCCCCCCACCATCCAGTCAGAGCTGAAGAAGCTTCTTGGATGAGAAGCGAAACGTCTTCAAAGAAAAACCAGAAAGCCCAGTTGCCTTTTGAAAAAGCACCTTTGGGATGACCATTTAAGGAGACACTGATAATAAATGCTTGTATGTGCTGTCCAGATCATCTTTTTTCCTTCACATGGGGATTTCTGCAAATTCTACTGGTTATGCTTCCTGCAAGCACACATTTCATTTCCCTGTGAAGTTCTTTTCCAAGATAGATACATTCATGTAAACTTCCTCAGCATGTATTCTGAGTCAATGTTCCAATCACAAATAAAATCCTGATGCAACTGCGTACAAGTAGTTCTCAATTTACATCCATTTTTTTAGTGACCATTACAGTTACAACAGCACTGAAAAAGGTGACTTACACTTACTGTTCACAATTATGCCTGTTGCAACATCCTCAAGGTCACGTGATCAGAATTTGGTGCTTGTAAACTGGCCTGTATTTATGATGGTTGTAGCATCCAAAGTTGGGATCTCCATTTACAATCTTACCAGCCATCTCCCGACAAGCAAAGTCGATTGGGAAACCTAGATTTACTTAACGACCATGTGGTTCACTTGATGACCACATGACTCACTTAGCAACTGCATGATTTGCTTAACCACCAAAAAAGGTCGTAAAATTGAGTGCAATTCACTTAACAACTGCCTGGCTTAACAATACAAATTCTGATCCCAATTGTGATTGAAAGTCAAGGACAACCTTTGTACATAAGGCCCTGACTTATTAAGGGCAAATGCATACAGGAACTGCCTGGGAAATGCAGAAAACAGACACCCTGGAACTGAGTGGCAGAGTGAATTATCACAATCCTGTTTCTATTTTTTAAACAACAGGGATGTATCTGCATGGGGGTTGAGCAGCTTAATATGTTACCATAGCCCTACAGTAGCTATGGGTAGATAATGGATCACAACAATTATATCCCTTCAGCATTATCCAGAATAATAGCCTAACCATTAATTTGTATTTGTTTGGAGACTGATTTCACAGGCAAAAAAACCCCTTTGGTCCCAAAACATCTTGTTTAAGCTAATGGAATGGGACCAACACTTCCAGCCAAACCTGGATGTCAAGGTGCCAGTTAATTAACAATACCAATGGACCCAAAAAGGCCACGCTCTATGACTTTATGTTGTTTGTATTGCTTTTAGAAAACACGCTAAATGGAAGTGAAACAGTTGCTGGGAGGAAATTGGGAGGGCTGCAGCTTTTTTTCTCAAAAGCCAAAAAAAAAGGGGGTGCTACATTAATTGAAAGCTTTCATGAGAGGCTAAGAAGGGATTAAACTGACAGTGGTTTAGGTGGCTGCATATAATATACGAGACTTTGGAAGCCTGTTTCTTTTCAGATGATACCATGCCTGTTTAAAAACAGCTCTGAATCTGTTATTTTGAAAGCAAAGTAAATTTTTTCCGGCTCTGCAGAGGTTCCTCTGAAGCCAAAGCAAGGTTAGTCTTTTCTCTGAAATACTGTGACTCTTGGAGCATCTGTTTTTCTCACTGCTGTGATTTTGGACTCACCCCATTTCATACGTTACTTCTGCCTGCCATAGAGAGTCAGGATCCTATTTCTAGAGACTGTCTTCATCATCATCATTTATGAGATCAAGAATAGGCACTATGGGTTGCACTATAACTTTTGTTACTAGACTTCCCCATTTAATGTGTTCCATATTAGCAGGCTTGAAACCCTGCATTCCCATTGGTCCGCTAAAACCACTATGTGATTGGATAGTCTGGGCGGTTGTGATTGGCTCGCTAGGAATCTACCGCGATTGATTGAAACCAATCGCGGGAAACTCAAAGCGGTGTCATTGGCCGCCAAGCCGCGGCGAGCTCTATAAAAGAGCCGCCGTGAGTGCTGCTTTTTTGCTCAGATCTAGCCTGTAAATAAAGAGCTGTTGTTCACTTAATCTGAGTCTCTCGTCTCCATGAGCCCGACCTTCCGAACTTAACATAATGCTTGTTTTGAAAGCGCACCTATTTGTCTTAAAACCACGAAAAATGTAAGTGGTCAGTTGGGGTGGTAGAAAGTACAGGCTGGGCCAAATTTTGGTTTGACACTAGTTTGAGGAAAACATAATTCTGAATCTGCTTTGTGCATGCACACATGCATGCTTATGTGCACACTCACCCATCTACCAACCTACCTACATATCTAAAACAAACAAACAAAGCTAAACTAAGCTGATGTGATATTTCGTGACCCTCTTTCCTCTAGCAATTCCTGTGGCTAAACCCATCAAGACAAGATTCAGCAGCCCATCTACATTTAAAAGACAAAAGCCACTCTTTTAAAGACAGCAAAGTCCACATTTTGGGCAGAGAGGAGCACTGGTTTGAAAGAGGGGTCAAAGAGACCATCTATGTCAAAATTGAATAGCCCTCTCTCAACAAAGGGGGAGGGATATGACATCATCTATCTCCAGTCTACAACATGGTCCTTTCAACAGTTCCAAGAAGGCTCCACATCCATTTACACTACTCAAGTGACCCTGATGACAGATAAACTGCCAGGTGGCCTCAACGATTTTTTAAAATAATGCAAATGACCAGCTATGTGCACCATACAGTCAGAGCTGAAGAAGCTTCTTTAATGAGAAGCGAAATGTCTTCTAAAAAAACAAGCAGAAAGTCCAGTTGCCTCTTGAAGAAGCAGCTTTGAGACCACCATGACTTGGATGACTGAGAATCTCCATAGACATCCTGTGGCCAAACAGCTTTCAGCATTCAATACATGTGCATACCAGAAAGAGACATTTTTTGGCAACTGGAACAATCGATCAGGTGAGGCCTTGGAATGATATGAAGTATTTCAACAAGGTTAAATGCATTGCTTCTGCTTCTTGATGAGATGATTCTCTTTACGATAATAGCAGATAGTGCTTTATAAGGCAAAGCAGGATGGCCTTCAGGCCTAGGAGAGACTTTGGGGGATGGTTGAAGATGGTAGTAGAAAGCAACTTCATTACTATGTTTTCTGGTAAATCAATTTGTGTCATTGTTCATGCCTACTGTGGACACCAATGCTAACCCCATAGCAAAATTCCCTAATGTGTCCATTTTAAAACTGACTGAACCTTAGGGAAGTGCTGATGCTGATGTTTGATGATGGTGAATTGACAGTTAGATCACATATACTCTACCTGAATATAAATTACAGAATGAAATGTTACTGCTTTTATTCTGGAGAGCCAGCACTACTGTATTGCAGTAGTAAAGATGCTGGACTACAACTGGTGATATACAGGTTCAAATACATCCATAGCATTAGAACATTAGATGATTTTGGGCCAGGTATTTTCTCTCTACTCAGTCTAATGTCACAAATTTATTGTATGAATAAAGTGAGCGGGAGAACCTCATGTAAAGCCACCTTGAACTTCTAAAGGAAACAGAATATAAAACAAATTAAACCAATAAATAATTAGCTTACAAAGTTCTTGTGAATACCTCTTTTCAGGATTTTTGGTCCCTAACATTTTGTAAAGGCCTTTATAAATCTACATTTTTTACTGAAATTGCTGGTATTTTCCTTTTCCCCTTTGGATGATGCTATTTTAGTTGTATGAGGTAATACAATTCTTTATTCACAGAACACAGGGCTTGGAACCTTTGACTCCATGATGCTATTGAAGTTCTGTCAATCATAGCCAACTATCAGAGATGCTGAGATGTGCAATTCAGCAACATCTGATAGGCTCTACCAACTCAGAAATAGAGCATGTATTTATTATCTACAGCTTCTAGCAGGACTTCATAGATCTAAGACTTCCTCATTTCTAAGTAAAAAGAACATTACTGGAGCAACAAATCTTAATGGAAGACACTTTAAAAGCAAAATAGTACAAGGCTTGCAGTTATCAACATCACAAATTGAAGAATAGTGCCACTATTTCCCCAATTTAACTAATAAAAAGCCCCACCAATCCCAGAATTAATAAGAATCACATCACAGTAATCAAAATAGTGTTCTCTAACCGAGTAGAGCCTCTTTTTTTTGCTCTCAAAGTCCTTATAGCAACCAATCATTAACAGACAACTTATTAGTTTAATGTTAAAAAATAAGATGGCATAATAAACGATGTCTATTAGAGGCAATTTGAATGTTTCCAGGAAAAAACAAGAACAACTGTTTCACTGCTTAGCAGGTCTCACAGTCAGAAATTCTGCCTTACTTCAAATTTGGATTGTTCACTGTAAAGCTTCCACTTATCAATTTTCTCCCCTTAACTTATGGATGCTCCAGGGAATAAATTCACACCCTCTTTCTGTGACAACCCTTCATATATTGGAAGACTGTTATTATGTCTCCCTTGACCCTTTTCTTCCTTAGGCTAAATATACCATGTTCCTTTAATTGTTCTTTGTCAAATTTACTTTCCAAGCCCCTCCCTGTTTTGTCACACCTCTCTATACTCTTTTTATTTCCTCACTTCCTTTTTTTAAAATTGGGGCAATGGCATCTGGACATAACATTAACAGGTCTTAGTGTGACCACTGTAGCTGACTCGCTCTGCATTTTTTCTCGCAGCCAAACAACACAAACCCAGGGTGGGAGGAGGAATGATTGAAATATATAGGTGGCTGGGAGGGAATTCCTGGGCACCATCTGTAGCTTGGGAGAATCTCAACACCTCAGAGAGCCTTCTGAGCTGAGCAGACCATTTCCCAAAACAAAGAGATTGCATTGGATTGGTGGACACTGGATAGTGGGAGGCCCAGAGAGGAAAAGGAGGGTTTTAACTATGCAGGTTTTCACGCCAAAAGGCAGAACTGGCTTTGCTTTTTACTGTGCTTATCTATGTATCAGCAAAATTATACTCTTGGTAAAATAATGCCCCAGGAGTTTTTTGGTTTTTTTTTTGCTAGATTTGCCAATGGGATGGCTGACAGATACTATCATTTCCTGTAATCTTGGCCCTATGCCTCTACTGATACAGCCCAAAACTTCATTGACTCTTTGGCATCTGTGGCACATTGCTGGCTCATACTTTACCTGTGGTCTACCAAGACATCCAGTTTCTTTTTGCAAGTATACTGTCTAAATCAGATACCAGCTATCTTCTAGTACCACACCTGTTTTTCCCCCCCTTCAGATCAGAACCTTAATGTTTTTCACCACTGAGTAACATTTTTTTGGACAACATCAAGATTATCCAGATCTTTTTGAAATTTAAGCCTGTATCTGGATGCTTAGTCATTCACAAATTTTATAAGCATAACTTCTCTCCTGTCATCTAAGTCATTTATAAATATGTTGACCTGCACAGGGCCCAGGTAAGAACCCTGAAGTACCCCACAGCATACCTCTCCCCATGTGTACATAGACCATACATTGGATATGGTTATTCAGCCAACTGTGAATCTATCTGCGGTACTTCCTATTTTGGCCATCTGATTTGCAAAGACCACCTATACCTGGGAGGCCTGTATTATCTACTTCTATTTCCCTTTCCCTTAATACTCACCAGACACTTTCTTCCTTGTGGTCATTAATTTACATAAAGGTGTAGTTGTTCTTTTTTATGTATTCCAACTTCCCCTCCTCCTTTTTTTGGATCTGTTTCTTTTGAACAATTCATATCCTTCCAGTACTTAATTCTAGTCATGGGATCCATTCTACTAAGTTTCACTTATAGCCACACTATCATATTTGGGATCCTGTCCTTTGAATTTACATCCTTCTTGTTTATTGCTCATGTTCTGCATAATGTTATACAGGAATACCATTTTCCATGGTATACCTTTTCGTTGTTGTAAGGTTTATTCCTTGGTCTTTATGTTCCATATTCCTTCTGTTTTTTTCTATGACAATATCTTCTTTCATATGGTATTTTTTAAAGACATGCTTCTGCTTTGCCCAGACACACCTCAGGGAAAATAATGATTAATGGTTGCCTTTATTATTTTTTCCCACCAGCTATGGATTTGGGTTTTTTTGAGTGTGTGGTTCTAGGTGATGTCTTATCCTATATCATGTTTAGTTTAAAGTCCTCTGGATGACTTTAGCAAGATGTCCTCTAAAGACATTCTATCCAGTCTTTGTGAAATGCAATTCATCTCTTGCCAGAATCCCTTCCCATAGGTCATGAAGATTATTATTCAAGAATCCAGTTTTCTTGACAACACCATCCCTTAAAAAAGCAATTCTCCTCCAGAATCTTCTACTGGAAGTATGGATAAAAACACCACCTGTGCTCTTAACTCTCTACACAGCTTCTCTAAGTCTTTAGATATTCTTCCCAGCTCTTTCTGGCAGTGTAATTTGTTCCAACATGAAACAGAAGAAAGGGATAGTGATCAGTATGAAGAAAAATCAATAGAAAGGCTGACTACTCTGATCAGCCTCTTAGTCACATCTTGGATCTTCGCATCTAGAAGACAATGTATTTCCTCTGATAGCATGTCTGGTTTGCAGATTCCCAATTCTGTTCCTCCGAGCAGTGAGTCACCCATCACTATTTTATGCCTTTTCCTTTTGGAAAGGAATGTCATTGAATTGCTTATCTCAGGGACAATTTGACTTTTCTCCTTCCTATTACTGGGACACTAGGTGAAATCCCTTCTCTACAAGTCTATGAATCTTTTTCCAGTAGATCAAACTGTCTACCATGGACCTTACCCCATTCTTAAGAGGTCCATAAAGGATGTGTGCATAAGTGCACCAACTTACCATTCCCATTTATTTGTATTTACTTCTTTTGTTCATGTTTATGTTCATACCTATACTTGTTATCTTGTTCATGTTTGACAAACAAACAAACAAATAAACAAATAAAATGTCTGAAAATGATTGTTCAGCTCTCTGCAGTCAGATTGTTCCTGAAATAAGCACGGGACCATCTCCTGGTTTTCTTAGTCCTCTTCAGTTATATCCATATTCCTCCAAGGCTGTTCTTTTCTTTATGGTAATATCTTTCTTCATGTGTTGCTGGTTTTTTTCTTTTTCTTTTTTTTGAAACATGCTTTTGCTTTGTTCAGAAACTCCTCAGGAAAGATAATGATTAATGGTTGTCTTTTTTTATTTTTTTCCTCAATAGCTAGGGGTTTTGTTTTGTTTTTGACTTATTTTAATATTGTGAACTGCCCAGAATCATGTCTTTCAGATAAGCAGCCATATAAATGGATATAAATTAAATATTAAAGTCTAAATGTAGCTCAACAGGCCTCAGTGCTCTCCTCTTCCAGGAATGCAGTCAGTTTGTAGTTGGTGGAGGTGTAGTTGTGGTCATGACACCTACTTGGGACCAATTTTGCAGGTCACACAGTCCTTGCCTCCTTTTCCATTTCTATATGTCTCTTGGAGACTGTACAGATCCAAAGAATTCCTTTTCTAAATGAAATTCCATATTTCTTCTGCTTTTGTGAACTTCTGCTCACTTTCCAAAATGTTTCCTTAGAGACATTTCCCATTTTCAGTGGATGGCACAGTACCCTGTTTAACATTCTTTTTAATATGACTTCCTGTTTTATTTATTTATTTATTTTTATTTATTTATTTTGATTTGTCAATCGCTTACAAGATAATACCGTGTTTCTCCAACAATACGACCTCCCCCAATAGGAAGACCCAGCATGTTTTCTAGGCATAAAATGAAATTAAGCCCCTCCCCCCAAATTTAGGAGGATGCAAGGGGGGGAATTAAGTCACCCCCGAAAAGACGGCCTAGCCGTTTTTTGGGGGCTCAAAAAATATAAGACCCGGCCTTATTTTATGAGAAACACGGTAGGTATATGTATATACATAGTTATGAACACATAAAATGGGTACATATAAGAAAAGTAAAAGAAACAATAGGACAGGATGGTAAGCACGTTGGTGCACTTATGCACCCCCCCTACAGACCTCTTAGGAAAGGGGTGAGGTCAATAGTAGACAGTCTATGGTTAAAGTTTTTGGGGTTTGGGGAAGAAACCACAGAGTCAGGTAGAGCAGGGGTCCCCAACCACGGTCCGCGGACCGGTACCGTCCATGGAACAAGTCCTACCGGGCCGCTGGCTTGCTTATGCCGCCATCTTTTTGATGAAAAAGTGCTTCCGTGAGCTTTTCCAGGTAGAAAGCTCACCGGAAGCACTTTTTCATCAAAAAGATGGCGGCGCAGCACTTCCGTGAGCTTTTTCGGGTAGAAAGCCATTTTTACCGGAAAAGTTCACCGAGCTATAGCGCCGCCATCTTTTTGATGAAAAAGTGCTTCCGGTGAGGTCACTGGAAGCACTTTTTCATCAAAAAGATGGCGGCGCCCAGCTAATGCCGGTACCGGGCCGTGCCATAAAAAAGGTTGGGGATACCAGGCCGCGGCATAAAAAAGGTTGGGGATCACTGAGGTAGAGTGTTCCAAACATTGACCACTCTGTTGCTGAAGTCGTATTTCCTGCAATCAAGTTTGGTGCGGTTAACCTTGAATTTGTATCTATTGTGTGCTCTTGTATTGTTATGGTTGAAGCTGAAGTATTCATTGACAGGTAGGACATTGCAATATATGATTTTATATACCATGCTTAGATCAGACTGAAGACAGCGTAATTCAAGGTTTTCTAGGTCTAGAATTTCAAGTCTGGTGGCATAAGGTATTCTACAATGAGTAGAGGAGTGGAGAACTCTTCTTGTGATTTTAATTTTCACCATTTACCTTACTCATTTGTCAGTGATTTTAATAGGGCAGGGATATTTTCTTTTTTAAAACCTTAAGAAAGAGTTAGTGGCTATATGTTTGTAAACTGTTTCCTTGGGATTTACAAAAAAAAAAGTTTTCTGTTTCTATAGATCAAAGCAGATCAGAGCCTGGAATTTCTTTGGGCAAGAAGATGAGAAATAGTTTTAATGACAATGGCTGGCCTTCAGAATTTCAATGACAATTAGTAGATGTAATTTCTAATTTAAATGATGAATAGAAATAAATTGCAACAGTAATTCCCAATGATATACTGAATGCGCTTGGAGGGGCATGAATCTTATTGTTTAGGTAGTAATCTGCCCTGATTTTAAGAGAAACCATTCATTGTTCCACAGCTGCCCCATACTATATGATCAGAATAAGGATTTTGGGAAAGGGATACAGAGAAAGACATGGTTAAATGTATATTTATTCACTGTACACCAGAGAGAATACATTTGAATACACTGTGTGAAAATCATACCAGTTTAGATTCCATCTTAACTTCTCAGAATTAATGTAAACTGTGTTGATGAACATTTTAAAAGTTGAAAAGTAGGAATATATAAATAAAATAAAACAAATAATAGTATCTGCAGTTTCTTCCAGAATTGTTTTGGTAGATATCTAGCCAACATGATGGCTGGGGAATTCTGGGAGTTGAAGCTCACATATCTTAAAGATGCTAAGATGCTAAGGTTGAAAAACACTGGCTTAAAAAACAAATTACTGTAAAACCTTAGGTTTTAATCCAGTGACACACTTTGCATAAAAGAAATTCTAGATTCTAGATGCTCACCTGAGCATCTTCTAGACCAGGACTGTCAAACTCGTGGCCCGTGGGCAAGATGTGTCATGTGGTGGCCATGGCCATACTTGGTTTAGCGAAGGGAAAAACAGTTGCAATATGTCACATGATGCCGCTGTGATGATGCGAGTTTGACACACCTGTTCTAGACCATTTTTTTAAACTGAAATTCCATAGCTTCATTCGCTGCTACTTATGTGGTCTACAGAATCTTGCTCCTCGAATCTGCTTTGTTCTATTACTAAGTTTTCTAGTCTGGCTTCTTTTTTCTCTCCAGAATTTTTAAACCTGAAAAAAGAATGGCTAGATCAAATAGAAGCAGAGGTAGGTATAAGCAATCTAAGGTGGAATAGAGTCATGTGAAGAGCTGGTCATTCTACAGAAGAATTATTCCATCTGCAAGAACCCAGGGCTGCTGAAAATATGCTAAGGCTTAAAAGGTTCAAGTTGAAAGAAAATGTAATCCTGCAGCCCTCTGTGGATTTCTTTTTGGTCTTTTCTTTTACTTAAAGAAAGTATGACTGCTGGTTGGACTTTGTGTATTGCTAGCGTTTGTCCTTTTTTTTTTTCTAGGATGAAAAATCAGCTCCACTCTCAAAGGAATTGCTAGTGGAATAGTTTTACAACCTTAGAGCCACCATGATTGGGGGGAAAAGAACAATACTAAGAATTCACACTGTGCATATGAAGAAAAAGGCAGGAATCCCATATCTGTGTAAAGCACTGTGTTTGCAGAAGCCAAGATTGATTGCCAGTTGGGTGACCTTGGCTCCTTTTGATAACAAAAATATTTGAATAAAGTACTGAAATAAATGAATAGAGTAACTGATGAGTGGTCCTTTACACTTTCAGAAAAAAAAAGAAAGGAACAATTCTCCAGTAAAGTATGCTGTATATCAAATGAAGTATGCTGACAAAGGAAAGCAAATTACTAAAGAATACCATTAAAAAAAGAAGAAGAACTTGGATTCATTTGAAAAGAGTAGAAACATCAAATTGACCAAGCTCACAATTGGACAAAAATATATCTGAAAAACATTTTCTAGTTGTAGATACCTAACAGTATCTACAGTCAATAGCAATGATGTCTTCCACAGAATGGCTCAGGAGATAGATTAGATAGATATAGATAGATAGATAGATAGATAGATAGATAGATAGATAGATAGATAGATAGATAGATAGATAGATGATAGATAGATAGATGAAAGATAGATACACACACACACAAATTTGAACATTGGATAATAAAAGTGAGTAGGTTTATATAAATCTATTCCTCACTAGAGAATTCCTTTCAGCTAGAAAGTTTATTGACAGCTTAAATGGCAATGATGCAATAGTTCATCACTTCCTTTTAATTCTTCTAAGATGGGTACTCATGTCGTCACGTCATCATCACATGATGTATCGTGACTTTTTCCCCCTTTGCTAAATCGCATGGGTGTGGCCAGCATGTGACGCATCCAGCCTGAGAGTTTGACAGTCCAGTTCTAAGGCAAAATTCCTAATGTTTTGCTCTTCAGATTTCTTGAGACTCAAGTTTCCAGTTTTGCTGCCAGGAAGTGGGGGATATATATTTTTGGTGCAAACCATTGAAGGGCACCCAATTGATGCCTACATATGTTAACCTGAAACAGCCAGTCTAATTGGGCTAAAAGATAAGGATAAGAAGGATCCACTCCAATAGAATATTTTCATCATTCCTTCTGAAAACAACAAATTAAACTCCGAATGGACTGTATATAGTGAATTGATAAGGTGGTCTAAGAAACTCAGGGGTGGGATTCAACTGGTGTTACTACCGGTTCAGTGATTAGGTTTTGCATGTGCCTGATGAGTGCTAACGACCTTAGGCTGTGCCACCCGGACAGCAGATAAGCGCTGTGCGCAGGTGTGCAGCATTTGAAAAGCTTCTTTTTTCCTGCTTTTTCAACTGCAGCTGTGACGTGCAAAGCAGCTAAGGTTGAAAAAGCAGGAAATAAAGGACAGGTAAAAGCCCAGGTGGGCGGGTGGGCCAAACAGCAGCAGACACAGAACTGGTTTGGTATCTGCTGCTCTTCAGAGCTACCGGCTCTATAGAACCAGGCAGAACCGGTAGCATCCCACCCCTGAAAACACTGCTTCTATATCAGTCATAAGGAATGCAATAAATTTTTAAGCAGATACATAGGAGCAAAGATAATCCCAATAAATAGCAATATCTACCTGATGATAACTGATTTAAAAAAAAACAAAACTAAGTAGGGTCTGAACTGGTGTGTACTTAGATGGAGACTCCTGGGAAATTTCAGAGCTATAAAATAAATTAGAAAGTTAAAAAAAAAACTTTAAAAAAGTAATGGCAAACTATTCCATACTGTTATTAAGAAAACTATGTGGACAACATCAGAGCTTAAATTTATTTCAAGAGAGACTTTAGTTTTAAACATAACCAACTAAGAGAAAGAGATCAAGAAGACAAAAATGTGAATAAATAAGTTAATGTTCCTGAAGGTTTTGTTCATAATAACTGAAATGGAAGAAAAGGATATTTTAAAACACCATGATTCCAAAATGCAGAAAACAAATTCAGCTGAGACCCAAATTCCTCTTCGATCCTTAAGGTACTACTATACCATAACAAACAGGATTTACAAAAAAAGCAAACAGAAAGGCATTTTTAAAGGATTGGTCTTGGTGATTGACAAAAGGAAATGGAAATTAAACTTCCCACATGTAGTTCTGTCTGTAATAGTTGAATAAGACAATGCAGCTGAATGTTACATAGAGTTCTCTAATCCTAATGCTGTGCCATTAGCATTAGATGACAGCACTGAGTTGACCTTAGCTGATCTTGAAAGACCAACAAAAGATCAGCACTGGTTAGTGCAACTTCAAGACATGTGGAATATAGCTCAGAATTCCCATCCAGCATTTGGATGGAGAATTTTTGGGAGTTAAAGTCCATGTGTCTTAAAAATGCCAAAGTTGAAAAACACTATACTAGATGGTCTTCAATGCATCTTCCTAGTCTTACTTTCTCTGTTTTCATAAAGTAAAGGAAAATCCAGAAAGAAACCAATGATAAGGTGCTTTCAACCACCTTGTCATCACAAATTCATATTTAGTATTGGAAAATGTTTTTTTCCTTATAAGAAGCTTGTTTTCTACCTTATTCCTTGAGAATTTAAGCTTTTATTGGTAATGTTTTGAAGTTTAGTTAAGATATTAAAAGTGAAAGAGACAGCTATTATACTTCACAATCTTAAAAAATGTTTTCTCTGGGGTTTAAACTGAACTGGGAATCCAGATAAGCTGCAGATTGCTGAATAAATTATTGTAAAATACCATGAAAGACAGGACAATCCTACACATTCTATGGCTAATCCCAAACCCATTAGCATTTTATTGAGATTCTATTTTCATCTGTATCAAAAAAGCAAATCCACGTTCATCAAATTAAATTCATTCAATTGAATTAGAAATTGAAAATTGAAATTAACTCATTGAATATTTCATTAAAAAGGTCTTGTTCGTGGCCTTGAATTTGCCCCATATTCTGTTTCACTCTTCTTGGGAGTTGTAGGGATCTACTTTTGGAGAATGCACATTTCCTAATGTATTAGTGTGGTGGTGTGAGTTAGAGCAAGCAACCTGTATCTTCAAAGAAAGTAAAATTGTGGAGAATCTTGCAAAAATCCTTAAAGCTGTGCAGTTTTATGCATCTATATTGTTCCATTACATTTCATGGGATTTTATCCCAGTGAAATATATCTAGCAATACAGTTTTTAATCCATTTTCCCCATAGAAAAAGCATACAAAGCAAACATAGCTCTTTGTACATGGAGTGTGTAATCATTAATAAATGATCACTGCAAACTGGTGAAGTGGGCACAGCAATGCCAGCATTTTCTGCATGAGAAAAGTTCATCTTCCTTCCCCTGTCCTTGCCACTTTTTACAGAGGGACGATCGAGAGCATCCTGTTGTATTGCATGCCAGTCTGCTTCAGACAGGAAGGCAGTGCGGAGGATGGTAAGGATGGTAGAAAAGATCATTGGTAGCTCACTTCCCTCTATCCAGGACATAGCACATAAGCGATGCTTAAGCAGGGTCTACAGGATTGTCTGGGACGCTGTACATCCTCTTCATGTCTTGTTTTTCTTGTTATCTTCTGGGAAGAAGCTTTGTGGTATCATGAGGTGGAGCTCTCACCGCACAACCAGGAGGCTGTGAGTTCGATATTTTTCTCTCTGGGCACATAGAGAATATATCTGCTTAACAAAACTCCGCATTGGCGACAGGAAGGGCATCTGGCCAGTAAACACTCTGCTAGCTCTATTCAATTGCCCAGACTCTACCCAGCAAGGGATTATGGGGTCATTAAAAGAAGATGATACATGTATGTGTGTGTGTACATGTGTGTGTGTGTGTGTGTGTGTGTGTGTGTGTGTATGTGTATCTCATACACACGCCCACACACATGTATATATATGTATGTATGGAGCAGGCATATATTTATGTATGTATATACCATGTGTATATATGTATTATGCAAGTGTTTGAGTAGATATATAATTTCTCTAGAGAGCAGGCAACATTTTCAATGTGGGCCAGTGTGCTCACAGTAAAAAAAAAAAAGACAACAAAAGTTATCTTATATCTCTCAAGCTTAAATGTTACGTGGAAGGCTATGGAAATGCTTGCAGTCATGGAGCAAGAGAAATTCTTTCTTTATAAACAGATCAAGCTGTTATCATTTAGCATACATCCTCTTATTTTTCTGGTTTCCATCAGTGGGGAAGATAGAAGGGGGGGGGAAGCTGCTTTTCCCCCCAAATGTGTCTGCAATTAGAGACATCTTGAACACAACACAGAGCAAAACTATCTTTCAGCAAATGCTCAGCAGGTGTTAACAGGAAAAAAGCATCTAATTAACACCCTGACTCTGGAAGGTATCGCAGCAATAAAGCCACCTTTGAAATCAAGAAGGTTTGCATTGTGAAGTGGCAGGAAATGATCACTCTCTGCCTACAGTTTGTCATGCAGCTCCCTGGGCTTCCACTGCGGGGACTTGACTTAAAGACCTGGCAGATACTGAAGAAGAGTCTGATTTTCTGCCACTTTTTGGAACTGCCACTTGACTGGCAATGTCACAAAAGTCAGCCAAGAAAGCTGGGGTGGGAGGATGTCTCAACTCTTCAAAGAGTCTGATGCTACTATTAAGTCAGCTTTGGAAAAGTTAAAAGAAAAAAGACAGATGAGAACGAATACTTCATCACCTTAGATGTTTTAGAAAGTAAGCGGCATCCCCCCCACTTTTTTTAAAGGACCAATACTAGTTCAACTTTCTTCTGCCTAGTATTTATTCCATTCTGGATTAGGATTTCCAGCAAGTTCTATGGCTACATGTTTTTTTTAAAAATGGTTATTTACTAATGCAATAATAGGGATTGATAGGAGGTCCTACAAGCTCTTAAACAGAGATAATATCTACCTGCTACTTTGAAAACACACCACAATTAATTCTGGCCTTTGTGATATGCTGAGCAAGTTATCTAATTACAATGAATCATGACCAGATGACACAGACAAATTCTGTTTGGCCCACACTCAATTTGACTTGCTGACACATTTCAGACCTTGAAATGAAGGTTGCATATTTTAATGGCCTCATCAACAGAATTTTAATTAACTGCTGACGACATTTGATGAAGACGTGACTACAGACAGAAATTAGTAAAGATGTGAAAATAAACAACTCAATGCAAATCATATTGATTCCATTCTGCCCAACACATGGATTAACTCTCTGAAAAGGTACTCCAAAAGAGAACATTCTTGATTCCTAACTGATAAACCACTTTTAATGCTAGATTTCTCTGCCAAGAAACAATTAATACCAACCTCCCCCTCAAGGACCTGTATACTGCACGAGTCAAAAAGAGGGCTGTGAAAATATTTATAGACCCCTTACATCACAGACATAAACTTCCAACTCCTTCCCTCAATATGACACTATAGAGCACTGCACACCAGAACAGCTAGACCAGTGGTGGGATTCAAAATTTTTACTACCGGTTCTGTGGGTGTGGCTTGGTGGGCATGGCATGGCATGGTGGGTGTGGCAGGAGAAGGTTACTGCAAAATCCCCATTCCTGGAAGAAGGTTACTGCAAAATCCCCATTTCCTCCCCACCCCACTAACCTGCTTTCCAGCTCCATTCTCCTGTGCAGGGCAACAAAAGAAGACCCAGCCGATCAGCTGGAACTCGGGAGGCAGAGAATAGATGGGGGCGGGGCCAGTCAGAGGTGGTATTTGCCGGTTCTCCGAACTACTCAAAATTTCTGCTACTGGTTCTCCAGAACTGGTCAGAACCTGCTGAATATCACCTCTGAATTAGACACAAGAACATTTTTTCCCAAACGCCATCACTCTGCTAAACAAATTATTTCCTCAACATTGTCCAACTATTTACAAAGTCTTCACTACTATTACTATTAACCTTATCATCACTCCTTATCACCCCATCGCCTCCCACTTGTGACTGTATGACTGTAACTTTGTCGCTTGTATTCTTACGATCTATATTGACTGTTTCCTAGTATGATTTGATTGCTTATTGTACCCTATGACTTTTATTAAGTGTTGTACTTTATGATTCTTGACGAATGTATCTTTTATGTACACTGAGAGCATTTGCACCAAGACAAATTCCTTGTGTGTCCAATCACACTTGGCCAATAAAGATTTCAAGTCAAGTCAAGTCAAGTCTAGTCTAGTCTAGTCTATGAGCAAAGCAAATTTGATTGTGGCTGATGGAAAGTCTGAGGTTGAGCATTCTCAAGAATGAAAGCTTTTCTGGGTTTATATTACCCCAATAAAAGAGAAACCATCTTTTATATTGTCTACCATACCAGAATGTGGAGTCCTTGGTGCTCTCTGAGCTTGGTTCTTTTCCTGCAGGCATGTCATTACCCAACTAGGTAACATCATCTTTATTATCTAGTTGAGTAACAAAACATCTGCAAAAAAACAATCAAGTTCAGAGAGTACCAATGACTTTACAGTTCAACCCGAGCTATAAATATTCTCTTCTACTGATACCAGAATGTATTTATTCTTCCAATTTCTCTCTCATTAATATTCAGATGCAGAACAAACAGCCTCAGCTGGTAAATACTTGCCAGATTGCTTTTCCTGCCTCTCTGACATCTGAGTTTCACATCTGGAACACAACATCATGGACATCTGAGTAAAGAATGGGGCAAGCTTTCAGTTGGGCTTGTCACCTTATAAGGGCAGATCACTTTCTCCATAACTGGAACTGGAAGTCTAACAGTTGTTATGGACCTCATTTCTCTCACGGATGATGGAATTTCAGCTGAAGTAAAAGTTTTATATTTATTCAGAGAGTTATTCTCATCCAATCACTGCATTTCAATTTAATTAATTAACCAGCCCCAAAACCTCTCACTGAAAATCAATAATTCTAGTTGTTATGGAACTGAGTAATGTTAACCAAAGGCAATGGTTTCTAGATAAATGAACCATCAATATCATTTGATGCTTAGAGCATATCACCAGTTTCAGTGAATCTCACAGGTGGCTATTCTGCCCTGCAGCTGTCTATTCTAGAAAATGCTGTTTCTGACAAGAACACACAGCTAGTCCATTATTATTTTTTTGCAATGTGGATTGATTAAAAGACCAAACAATTTGCTTCTCCTTTTCAACCAGCCCCATTTAAGAGCTATATATCATTAGCAGCAAGAAGCACACATTGAACTATTGCAAAATTCCTACAATTTCATACCAGATACCAAGGAACCCAAATCCTGCTGTGCTCTTTGAATCTGAGCTTGCCTTAAGAGCCAAGGTAAGCCAACTTCCCATCATGGATATGTCAGTTCATCCAAAAGCTTCTTATCTTTACAAGTGCTGTTTGATAATGCCTTGTAAGCTTTGCCTGGGGGCCTATTTTTCAAACACAAGCTTCAGTTAACATTTAGCATGTCCCACCATAATAGAAAAAGGAACTCACAGGTATCACTTGTGAAGTGTTTATGATTAATAAAAAAAAAGAAAGAAATCAAAGTACTCATGTTGCTCCTTCGATATGGAATGATTCATTTACCATGTACACTTGTTCTGGCTGATAAAGTAGATTCAAAGGGCATCCAAATGCAAACTTTATAACCCAGTTAGTAACAACAGAACAGCTCCTCTTGAGTTTCTGCCTAACAATTCATACAGTCTTCTCATCGCAAAGCTGCATTTTATACATTCAGTTTGCCTTTTGTTTATCTAGCTCTAGGCTGACTAAGGAAACACAAAACCTTATAGATGAGGCAAAGGACCATTTAATCCAGCCTATTGAGTCACACCTCCTGCCTACCTAGCAGTTTGAAAGCATGCAGGTGTGAGTAGATAAATAGGTACCACTTCGGTGGGAAGGTAAGAGTGTTCCATGCAGTTTGGTATATAGTCATGCTTGCCACATGACCATGGAGATGTCTTTGAACACAATTGGAAAAGGGAAAGCTTTACACATAGTCACATAGTAGACAATCAGATGCATCTGGAAAGCTCAAAAATATGGACCCTTCTACCCTTATTTCCCCACAATTGTCCTTTAAAGCATATTGTGGCAGCCCTGAAGATTTCCAAAATGGTTTCAGGGCTTATGGGGGCACCCTGGAACCATTAAAACCCTGAGAGGGATTAATTTGATTTGTATATCACATTAAATTATGATTTACTTCATTGTTGTTTATGAATAAGCAACAGTTGGCTGAGTTCACATAATAAGGTAGTTCCTAAACTGTTATTCAGAGACTAGAATGAATGATTGTGTTGGCAAACCATGCTAAACTGAGGCTCAAGAAACCACATTATATCCTATTGCAGTTAGGAAATCCAATCATATGCCTCATATCCTAAGAACCTGATATATTAGGAGATAAAAGGGACTTAATATGGACTAGCTAAAAGTGGGATATGTATAGAGAAAATGGTCATTTGCTAAAAGAAGCAAGGCTATAAAGAAACTTCAGTGCTTTGCTCTGTGTTCTAAGCTGTTTTAGTGTATTTTTTTCTTAAAATGGTATTTTGATATGTATATGAACTGCAGTTATTAGATTTTCTTTGGAGATGTTGGTAAGGATTCCTAAATTGGAGGTCTTAACAAATTGGAGAGCACTAGATGGGGAAGCACTGTACTAGACCAACCTAAGAAGAACATTGAGTAAATTAATCAAGTCTTCTTAGAGTAGCCTGCTTTCCTGTACTTCTCCAGCTTCCAATTAGTAAGGTACCTACTAAGATTTTAAAGATTGCAGTACCATTGCCAAATACATGTTGTATCGCACAAGCAACCTTATGCAAGGTTGAGCTTTTTCATTCAAGCAGTCTGACAAATAAAGGATGGATGATGGCTTTTGGGTGATTTTATTTTGTTTCTGTGCAAACTTCCCCATTGAGTGGAAGCTAGAACAAGAAAATGAGCCAACACAGATCTCTGTTGCTGAACTAAACTCATTTGGATGCTACTTTAAGGAATAATTTAAATGTATGATGTCCCTTTTCAACTGGGAGTAAGAGCAAATAAAAGTTTGGGCTACCATAAGGGGCATGACCATTGTAAAATATTTATTGCTCACAGTAATCCTAAATTCATACAATATTCTTCTATTAGCTTTTGTTCCCAAAAATATTTTTTTGTCTTGCTTGGACAAAAAAGCACATTTCAAAAGCACTGAGTTAAGAATGTCTGTGTTCTTACATAGGATCCAAATATTTTCTTGTAAATAAATATTACGCTTAACACTGACATTTCAAAATACCAGGTTCCCTCTAATATGTGCCTGCTTTGACTAGAAGCTAATTATGGATTTAGCAACCACACAAAGAGATGTAACTTAATATCCTTCATTCTTAACCAAACAATAGGAAGATATCCAATGCAAGAATAGTAATGAAATATGTCTGTTGAGGCCAAATGATTTCTAATACAAAATCTTCATTTGGGCATCCTTCCATGTAAATCTTAATATCTCTTGGGATGCAACTTACCCCTGCACCATCAAGACATTCATAATATACTGGGCCCCAAAGAGAAGGCTTTTTTCTCTTACAGACTTCAGTTGAAAGTTTGTAAATGGCAGGCTTTGTAGGCAGTTGGCATTATATTTGTACCTTGCCTGTTGCATCTCCATGTTGGCTGAACAACGGAAATACTGTTTGTCCCTCACTCCTGATCTGCATCCTAGCAAGTGCAAATTGATTTTACAGATGAGTGAGCCATCTCTTCTATGCCGCAGCAAAAATACCTCTGTCTAACTGCCACTCCGATTGAAAGCCTCCGTGAAAAATAAGTGACAGAAGCAGAGCAATATTGGTTAGCAAGAAAACGGTCCTTCGGAAAAGCACCTGAAGTTCTCACCTGCCGGATCCCCAGATGATAGGTGAGGATGCGGTCCACAGCATCAGGATTCATCTGGGTCCATTCTAGGCTGTAGGCATACACACGGGCTCTGTTCTGCCACAATGGATTGTAGGTGTCATAGTAGAATTCTGGAGCATATGCTTTGCCTATAATAAATTGGATGTACAAGTATAAGTCAAGAAGGGGAAGTACAGAGAACAGCAACAAACATTCTTTTCAAGTGATATGTTGAATAACTGCTAATATTCCCCTGTTCTTACTTTGCCTTTGCCTGAATATCTGAAGCTGATTCTTCAATATTCAATAAAAACGAATTAAATAATCACAAAACAATATTCTCTTGCCAATTTTCACTATGCAACAATATAGAAATGTCCTGAGATGGGATGAGGCCAACCGCTTACCAAGTCTATCTTCTGCATCACATGTTGTTCAACCAGATACATTTAGGAATCTCATAACACATCAATAGAGAATAACCATTTTTCCCCCATTGCTGCTTCCTAGCAGGTGATATTTATCAGCCCTCCCAGACAAACAAGAACCAGGAGACAGGACTAGATGAACTAATTCTACTTTATGGTAAGGCTATACTAATAGAATCTTGCAAGTCTGAAAGTACAAAATTCCTGCTATTACTTTTAAATGCTTTATCCATTAGGGTGGCTCCTTCTTAAGTTTCTTTTACTGGCCATTAAGCCAGAGGCCTCCAATCTTTTAGGCAACAGGGATGTTTTCTTATGCTGCCTACATCCCACACATGTGCAGATGGGACTTTGCTCATTTGAGTGGGCCAGTTTCTGGCACACTGCAGACCAGTGCTTTTCTGCATCCCAAAATGTGAGAACCTCTGTGTTAAGCCACTAGGCACTCCTGCCTCTCTTTTCCAATTGTTTCCTAAGCAGCATCTCTTTCATTCTCCAAGGTCACCCACACATTCCATTATATATTTAATGCACAAAGCCTGCAACTCAGGAGGTACAAACAGGCATTAAAACTAGTAGCTATGGGTAGTTTGAGCTTTGAATTTGTCCAGTTATTTTCAAATACCTTCTAAATCTATAAGCCTAACTTAAGCAAATGCTAGTCCATCAAACCAATGGCAGCAAATCCATGGTAGCACCAAGTAACATCAGGCAGTATGCAAAGTATACCAGGATTTGGTTGATTAATAACCTGTTTTCTTAAATTTAGGGATGGTGCTAAAGAAATGACTACATAAAATATTTTTTTGATGGGATGGCAAGAAAACACAGAATATACATGAGTTGGAAGATAAATGGTGGAAAATGCGGTAACAATGGGCAAGAGAGAAGGAGATAGGTGTAGGGGAGATAGACTTGAAGGGTAGTGGGAAGATCCATAACCAAATCAACGATCAGAAAAAATACAGCTTAAACCTAGTCCAAGAAACAAACTTCAAAAAATGTCTTAGATACGTTCTCCCCAATTTATACAAAGGGGCAGAGGGAAAACCATGCAGATTAAAAAAAAACACTCTATAACTATAGTTGTTCTGATAAAAATAGTTTTAGTCCCATTTAGATTAATTTCTTAATCTGTTTTACAGGGCTCACAATATGGGCTGATAGTCAAGGCAGCTGTCATGAAGACAGAAGAGGAAAGGGTTATTGGACAATCACAACCAGTAATGACAAAATTCAGTGGCAACATTTGGGGAGTAGGTTCTAAAGGTTGCAGCTAAGCCCTTGATTATTTTTGTGTATAATTTTATTAAAAATGTTTAAAAAGATAAAAACTAGGAGAGGGGGTTCTAAAGGTTGCAACTAAGCTCTTTATTATTTTTGTATCTAATTTTATTAAAAATGTTTTAAAAAATATGAAAAGTCAAAAGTGCAAAAAAAGGGAAAAAGAAAATAGCAAATAAAAAAGATACAAAGACATAGCTTCTGATCTTCTTTATAGCAGTTATAAGTTCTATGGGGTCATTGGTGCTCTCTGAGCTTGATGCTTTTCTTGCAGATATTTCATTACCAAACTAGGTGATCATCGGTACAGTTATAAGTTCATATAACCTATCAGTTATAAGTCAAATTATAAATTTTATAATTTATAAATTTACCTCTTGCTCTGAAGAAGCTTCTTGGATGAGAAGCAAAACATCTTCAAAGAAAAAAACAGAAAGTCCAGTTGCCTCTTGAAAAAGCACCTTTAGGACAACCATGGTCTGGATGACTGAGAATCTCCATAGACACTCTTGTTCTATGGGTACAACTTAACTCTCTTCTTTTTCTATATACTGTCGAATCCTCAAAACCATAAATCATACATTTTCTGGTTCACACAAAAAGCCTGTAAGAGGTTTCCAGTCAGCAATAAATTTGGAAAGC
This sequence comes from Notechis scutatus, assembly GCF_049901735.1. NCBI lineage: Eukaryota > Metazoa > Chordata > Lepidosauria > Squamata > Elapidae > Notechis > Notechis scutatus. The sequence goes on along the minus strand of NC_142009.1, from coordinate 319,272,208 downwards.
CAGGAGTCATGAGTCTTTGCCAGATTTTACACTACATTAATTGCTGCTGGCTAACACAATTTTGTTTATGTGATCAGTACAAATTAAGAGTGATAGATTACAGACACATATTGGATGGACCATTTGGTGAAGAAAATTTGTGAGTTTAAAGGGGATTGGGAATGCATTTCCAAAGTTACACACAGACATTCTCTCTATATTGATTGATAGTTCTGGTAGGCCTATTGACTGAAAAGAAAGCTAAGCATGTTACCAGCCAATCTGTCATGGTTGCTTCACTGAGCAACCCTGCTCGCAACCAGACAATAGCAATGGGAGTGTGGGAGGGAAGACATTGGAATGTAAGGGAGGCCTGGGAGGGAAATTTGGAATGCAAGTGGGCCAACTGGAAGCGTGAAATGGACCCAATACCTGAGGTCATCAGCTGGGATCATCTGAGGCAGACAGATTTTTCCCAAAACAAAGCGAGTAAAAATGACTGGTGGACATTGGACAATAGGAGGTCCAGGAGGAGAAAAAGTAAGTTTTCCTATGCTGTTTGCATGTGGAATTGTTAGAACTGGCTTTTCTGCTTCTGCACCCATATGAAATCTTCAGTAAAGTTATACTCTTAGTAAAAGAATGTTCCAGGAGTTTCTTTTGCTGCTGAATTTCAGGAGAGATAAATGGCTCCATGAAATAGCAAGAGCAAGAGCACTCAGACTTACGTACCGCTTCAGCCCTCTCTAAGTGGTTTACAGAGCTAGAATATTGCCCCCAACAATCTGGGTCTTCATGAAACTAGTTGATATCAGATATATGGGTGGATACCTAAGCTACCTTTATATATATATGGATGTGAGAACTTTTCTTTTCTCAGGAAACTCTACCCCTGATGTGAAAATATCATGGTCATGCTTGGCCTTGAATGGAGACCTACATAGCCATTTGTCAGCATAGACAGGAGAACTTCAATTGCTATTTGGTTCAGAAGACACCTTATCTTTCTCTGGCATCTCATATTGATGATGAATGTGCAATCTCCACAGGGCAAGGGAGAAAAAGCATCACATTGCTCAAGTAACAAAGCTGTTACCTGAACTGTCAGGAGAATCAATATGGAACAAAGTTGGTTGTGTTCAACAGAGTAATGCAAATGAAAGGATGTGAGATGGGGTGGGGGTGGGGAAGAGAGAAACCTACATTTCTAAAAGAACCATGAAACAAGGAAGTATTATACTCAACTAGGCAACCCATGTCCCTTTGGGCCATTGTTTCTGAGATATTTCCTTACCTAAACAGAGAAACAGAGTGATCACAGGTGTGTGTGGGGGGGAAGCAGTGGGAGTTGATTTCAAAATTATTGCTGGCTTCCACACTGAGCTTCCTTGTGGGAAGCTGACAGCATTGAAAATCTCCCCCCTCCCACATATGCATAAGGCTTAGGACAATAACAGTCAAGTCTCCGAGTCCACTAGATGTTGTGGAGAAGTCTACTTGGGATGGTGATTCACATCTCCCCATCTTACAAACCTTTCATTTTATTTCTTTCCACCTCAGATAGTGATAATGTTAACATGTACCTGAACATGTGATTGAAAACACATAATATCTGCATGCTAACTTTCCTAAACTTCTTGTTAGGTAGTTCACCTCACTACAGAGAGATCTGAAGCTGGAGGACAGAAAAAGTTACCTTTAATGATGTATCAAAATATTTTACTTTTATGTTATTTTAGTTTAGTTGGCTTTCCACAGCATTTCATTGCCTCTGTTCTATTTTTGACTTATCTCTCCTATTTATCTGTATCTCCAATTTCTTAATTCATAATTTTTTTCTATTTGCATTTGTTTTCATTGTCTATGCCAGGAGTCTTCAAACTTGACAGCTTTAAGACTTGTGGACTTCAATTCCCAGAATTCCTCCTCCAGTCATGTTGACTCAGGAATTATGGGAATTGAAGTCCGCAAGTCTTAAAGCTGTTAAGTTTGAAGGCCCTTGGTCTATGCTGTTCTGCAAATATATAAAGAAGGGAAAAAATGGAGAAAACAAGTTTCCTCAGTCTCCTTATTTAATCCATGAGCAAAATTTTAGTCACTTGAAGCTGGTCTCTCAATCATTATAGTGTGAACTCTCTCCAAGAGCTCACCAAGTTCCTTCCCCCACTTGTAAATCTCTTTGGTATAGATGGGCACTTTAAAAAAAGTTTAATAGATGTTATGAGTGTTTGTTTAACACTCGATGCATTTGCCATAAATACAGAGAGACATGCAGCAATTACCATGACAGGGTGCAATAGAGGAAATGAACTGAGGATGATATTCTAGCAGATGGCGGGAAACCATTATCTTCTCCTGATGGATAAGAAGCTTCAAGTCTCAAAGCCTCCTTTGTTCCCGTAATTACCAATTTGGTGAAGAATCTGCAGGCGGAGAAATAAGACTCCACTGTTTATGTTTTTGTCTGTTAAATGGCTCAGGGAAGATACAGCATTTGCATACAGTGACAAACTCAGTAAGAAAGATATGATTAGGTTCCATGGAGAATAAAGTATTGGACAATTTCTCTCTCTCTCCATGCCTTCAAAACCTGAGCTTGGAAGAGAATTAATCTTTAAGGATGCACAGTCTTTTCTGGGTGTGTTCCAGGGTGTAGCTTCATTCAAGAGAAGAAGTGAGAGTTCAGGGACTATTGGTTACAATGCCTCTGAGGCACCTTCATGTTTAGAGGCATCCTGCCCCCATGTCAGATGTATTGACACTCTGATGTAGAAGCATGATATTCAGAAAGTGAAATGGGAGAGAGTCAACCAGATCTTCCTCTAGAGCAGAGGTCTCTAAACTTGGCAACTTTAATACCTGTGGACTTTAACTCCCAGCTGGCTGGAGAATTCATGAATTGAAGTCCACAAATCTTAAAATTGCCATGTTTGGGCCCCCTGCTCTAAAGCAACAGGGCTTATGGATTTCATTATCTTTCAGTGAACACAATAAATTGCTTCCCTCTTTCATGTTCAAGGCAGAACATCCAAGGCTAACCAGGTTTCTCTGGCAACTTGACACAATACGTTCTCCCTCCCTATTAATACAAGTACAGTAAATTAAATAATTGACAATTGGCTATCTCTTTATAACGTCTCCTATGAAAACTTCACCTTAACCAAAGAAAGGACTGGCCCTTTTCATTCTCATGGATGACTGTACAGGTCACGTCACACGTGACCAACTTAATAAGGCCTAGAGAGCCCAGAGGCATGGTTCTTCAGATGGCAAAATGAATATCAGCCAGACTGTGTGGCTTGTGGCAGCTGCTGCATCTGACAGTTTAGTTGATTCTGAGCAATTAAAGCAGCAGTCTTCAAACTTGACAGCTTTAAGACTTGTGGACTTCAACTCCCAGAATTCCTTCTCCAGTCATGTTAGTTTAGGAATTCTGGGAGTTGAAGTCCACAAGTCTTAAAGTTGCCAAGTTTGAAGATTCTTGAATTAGAGCTATCATGAGTAAATTGGTGCACCTGTTAAACAAAATTGTGGGAATTCAGGTGTATCGCATTTGGAGAGCAGCAGGATAAGGAAGGTATTTACAGGGCATAGTCCCAAAGACTCAAAAGACATGCAAGTAGATTAGGAAGTAAAGGAAGAGTAGTAAATGTACAACCTCATCACTCTTTTTTTAAATGGGACACTAATAGAAATTCCCTTGATAAGGTTAAACAGCTTTTCAGTGTGTATAAGGAGCCCCAAAAACTGGTTTTGAGACCCAGAGGGTTAATATCTTGGAAAGCTGAAACTATTCTCAAAGGATTATAAATCTTTCTTTTATGAGTTCCTGTCCTTGCTATCTACTTTCCTCGCAAAAACTCAGTGGTGGCAAATATGCACATCAAAGGCTTGCTTTCAAAGACAGAATTGCTCAATAGAAGGTTGTTGTGATTCCCTCAACACTGTTCAACTATTTACAAAGTGTATACTACTATTACTGTTAATCTTCTCATCACTCCTTATCACCCATCCCCTCCCACTTGTGATTGTAGGACTGTAACTTTGTTGCTTGTATCCTTACGATTTATATTGACTGTTTCCTAGTATGATTTGATTGTTGATTATACCCTATGACTATCATTAAGTGTTGTATGTTATGATTCTTGATTCTTAACGAATGTACCTTTTCTTTATGTATACTGAGAGTATTTACACCAAGACAAATTCCTTGTGTCTCCAATCACATTTGACTAATAAAGTATTCCTATTCTATTCTATTCTATTCTATTCTATTCTATTCTATTCTATTCTATTCTATTCTGTTCTGTTCTGTTCTGTTCTGTTCTGTTCTATTTTAATTGCAATCTTAGAGATGTGAAAAAAATTATGGCTGTCTTTCCTCTAATGTTACTTTCCTTCTTTATGAAAGCAAGCACTCAATTTATAGATCCTAAGCACATTGTCTTTAGCCAATAAGCCATCACCAGTTGCAGCTAGTCTGAAATATGCTATTTAACCCATTGCCCATTGTTGTACAATATATATTTTATAAAGAGGAATATAATTTAGAACAGAATAGAGTTGGAAGGGACCTTGGAGGTCTTCTAGTCCTACCCCCGGCTCAAGCAGGAGAACCTATACAATCTCAGACAAGTGACTGTTCAGTCTCTTCTTAAAAGCCTCCAGTGATGGAGCACCCATGATTTCTGAAGGTAAGTTCTGATTAATTTTCCTTACTGTTGGGAGAGTCTCCTTAATTCCAGGTTGCTTCTCTCTTTGATCAGTTATCATCCATTGTTTCTTGTCTGCCCTCTGCCCTCTATTGCAGAATAATTTGAATAATTTGTGGCAGCCCCTCAGTATTGAAATACTGCTAACATGTTACCCCAATTCTTCTTTTCTTTAGACTAGCCAGTCCCAAAACCTGCAGCCGTTCTTCATATGGTTTAGTCTCCAGGCCCTCCAAGAGATAACAAATGAAACTGCTGTTTCTGTTTTTCTTGCTTAGGTACTTGGGGGGAGAAATTCATAGTTCCAGAATCCAGATGATCTGCAGAAATAATGATTTCTGTATCTTTAGGCTCAATTTAGGAGAATAATTAAGACTGAAAATTAGTTTTCGTTTTCAACTACTGTATATTTTTGGCACTACCAATTTTCTTATTATCTAACATAACATATACATAATGGAAGATCTTCTGTACAAGTAGTAACCAGGCATGGATCACTCTTTCTACCTTTCTTATTTTAAGTGATCTATAACAACTAAAGTATGAAGTTCATGTAAATCGCAAAAGAATGTGCAATATTCAGGGTCAAAGCTAAGCAAACGTGACGCCTGCTGGCTGACAAGCAGAAAAACACGAACTGTGCTACCTTTTCTTCTGAATCTTTTACCACCATTCTATCCTTTTGCGGCAAAACATTGTCAGATTTGTCACTAGTTCCCTTCCCTCTCTGCCATTCTCTCTTATTTCTGGAGCTTATATCGACATCTTATTTTCTGAAAGATGTCAGCGCACTCGTAACATTTACACCATCAGCAAGACAGATGCTGCAATGTCATCACTCACTCACTCACTTCATAATTAGCCTTATACCATACTTAGTCTGGATTCAAGTCTATGTGAAAAAGTGCATACATGGACTGTATCTGGAGAAATAGTATTTTGAACAACTGCACCATTCCATTTTTCATGCATTCATACAGGTACACACAACAAAATTGTTCAAGCTCAGCAAATATCCACACACAAAAAATCATAGACTACAGAATACAATGGAACACAGGCATAATATTTTAAAGGGGAAAATGCAGTCATCAGGAAAAGTAGCTACAACGATGCATATTTATAAGGAATGCACATAAAACCACACAGATTTTCAGGCAGATTATTTTCTGAGGAATTTGCAGAATTGATATTGAAATACACCTATGGCTGAAAAAAGGACAACTGGCAAACTGAGGACAAATGGAGAGCATAGTTGATAAAGATGTTCCCATCTCTAGCTGGCTCTGTGTATCTCCTCCAACAAGCAAGAGATTTATTTGTATTTTGATTTTGGGGAGGAGAAGAAAGTGTAGCAGGCTATTTACAGGGAACTTGATGGCCACCTGTACAAATTGCACAAATATTGGTACTAATAGATACTGGGTACATATGTTTTCAATTGGTCCTCAATAATCTTTTTTTCCAATCCTGTTATCTTCTTATTTGTTCTGTTCTGACATATTCCTGGTCATCAGTACCCTTCCTAACACGTCATACCTAGAACTGGATGCTATATTCCAAGTATGAGCTGATAAAGGCAGGAAAGAAGAATACACTAACTTATCTTGATTTTGGCACGCTTTGTACTTTCTTCTCCAACTTGCTATGCATGTGTACACACACACACACACACACACACACACACACACACACACACAGTCGGTGGTCCTTTGGGAGCCTGACTGAGAAGTTTGGTAGAGGCGATGCCCAAGGCCGATTCACAACGCAACATGTTCCTGGTAGGAAGGACAACATAGTCCTTCATTTTATTTATTTATTTATTTATTTATTTATTTGATTTGTTAATTGCTTACAAGATAATAGGTATAAGTATATACATAGTTATGAATACATGAAATGGGTACATATAAGAAAAATAAAAGAAACAATAGGACAGGGATGGTAGGCACGTTGGTGCGCTTATGCATGCCCCCTACAGACCTCTTAGGAAAGGGGTGAGGTCAATAGTAGACAGTCTAAGGTTAAAGTTTTTGGGGTTTGGGGAAGAAACCACAGAGTCAGGTAGAGTATTCCAGACATTGACCACTCTGTTGCTGAAGTCGTATTTCCTACAATCAAGTTTGGTGTGGTTAACCTTGAGTTTGTATCTATTGTGTGCTCTTGTGTTGTTATGGTTGAAGCTGAAGTATTCATTGACAGGTAAGTCATTGCAATGTATGATTTTATATACCATACTTAGATCAGACTGAAGATGGCGTAATTCAAGGTTTTCTAGGTCTAGAATTTCAAGTCTGGTGGCATAAGGTATTCTACAACGAGTAGAGGAGTGGAGAACTCTTCTTGTGAAATATTTCTGGACTTTCTCAACTGTGCTAATATCAGATATGTAATGTGGGTTCCAGACTGATGAGCTGTATCTTCATAGATCAGATCCTATTGACTGCTGTTCTCTGCTTTTTCAAAGAAAGAGTGCGCTGCACCTCTGTGCATTGTATTAGAAGTAACCTAAAATGGAAAAAAAAGGGCAAACAAAATGCATAAGATTTTTCTCTGGATGAATGGCAGGGAGCAACCATACCAGTTTTCCTTCTCATAATTCTGTGGCTGGCCACGCCCATTCTGATATCTACTGTGTGAGGTCCCCTCACTTAGGCAGGAAAAAAACTGAAGGTACAAGGACAGATTAGGCAAAACCTGGCTCAAAAACAATAACTGTGAGAGAGACCTTGGAGTCCTAATGGATGATCACTTATATATGAGTCAGCAGCATGCGACAGCAGCCAAAAAAACTAATACAACCCTTGGTTGTGTAAACAGAGGCACAGAATCAAAATCACGTGACGTATTAGTACCCCTTTATAAAGCCATGGTAAGGCCACACCTGGAATACTGCATCCAATTTTAGTCACCTCATTATAAAACAGGTATTGAGACTTTGGAAAAAGTGCAAAGAAGAGCAAGTAAGATTATTAAAGGCCTAAAGACTAAAACATATGAAGATCAGTTGCAGGATTTGGGTTTGTCTAGTCTGGATAAAAGAACTAGGGGTGACATGATAGCAGTATTCCAATATTTGAGAGGTTGCCACAAAGAGGAGGAGGTCAAATTATTTACCAAAGCACCTGTAGGCAGCACAAAAAACAGTGGTTGGAAACTAATCAAGGAGAGAAGCAACCTGGAACTAAGGAGAAACTGCCTAACAGTGGAACAGCTTGCCCTCAGAAGCTGAAGGTGCTTCCTCACTGAAGGTTTTTAAGAAGAGACTGGACAGCCACTTGTCTGAAATCATGTAGGGTCTCCTGCTTGAGCAGGGGGTTGGACTTAGTTCAAAAAAGGCAACTATGATCTTATAGACAACGATCTCTCATCCCTTGATTGGCAATCTCTATTCACTGGATGCAATACCGTTGAAGACCATTACAACATATTTTTACTTGAAGTCAAAAGAGTCATCAAACTATATGTTCCAACAACAACTCCCAAAACAAAACAAAAAAGCAGATTACCCATATCAATAAGGAAACTTCAATCCAAAAAGAGATCACTCTGGCGGAAAAACAAATCTGGTCACGTTGCCAATTTCAAAAACCGATACAAAAATTTATGCCACCAGATAAAGACCGAATGCACCAATTATCACATTAAACAAGAGGAAAACCTTCTAAGCACCAATTCCACCCGTGCTTTTTACAATTTTGTAAACAACAAACTAAAAGACTCAAGGTCCATCCCTCCCTTGATAGGACCTGATGGTAAAGACTGCAACGACGACACCATTAAAGCCAACATCTTTAACACATTCTTCGGCTCAGTATTTGTAAACAGCAATGGATCATGCCCAGTATTTCCTAGCCGTACCACAGATAACAACAATGATCTAATACATATCGATTTCACAGAAGACAATGTTAAAAAATCACTACGCAATCTAAAACCATCTCTATCTATTGGACCGGATGGAATATGTGCCTACTTCTTAAGAAAGCTATCCACTGCCATAGCCAAACCTCTAAGCATAATCTTTGAAAAATCTTTCAGGACCAGCTCCTTGCCTAACCTATGGTCACAAGCCACAGTCATCCCCATCTTCAAAAAGGGTGACCCAAGCCTAGTTGAAAATTACAGGCCAATCTCCTTATGCTGCGTCACCTGTAAAGTCATGGAATCAATTATTAACCAATCCATCATCCTCCACTTAGAGACAAACAACCTACTCTCCAATAAACAATTTGGTTTCAGAAAAAAACTATCCTGTAATCTGCAACTCTTACACTGCAAAAACATATGGACGACACAACTCGACCAAGGCAAAGCAATAGACGCAATCTACATAGACTTCTGTAAAGCCTTTGATTCAGTGGTACACGACAAACTACTCCTAAAAATAAAATCCTATGGTATCTCTGGACAACTGAATAACTGGATAGAAGCATTCCTGTCAAACAGACAACAAATGGTCAAAATCGGGAGCGTCCTATCAAATCCAGTACCTGTCAATAGTGGTGTCCCCCAGGGCAGTGTTCTAGGACCAACTCTCTTCATACTCTACATAAACGACCTCTGTGATCATATTAAGAGCAATTGCGTTCTCTTCGCTGATGATGTAAAGCTGTTCAATACCACAGACAATACTGCTACCCTACAAAAAAGATCTTGACTATGTATCTGAATGGTCAAACAAATGGCAACTTCAAATCTCAACAAATAAATGCTCTGTCCTACATATTGGCAAAAAAAATCAGAAAATAAAATACAAGCTGAATAGTCAAGATCTTGTTGATGACCCAAGCTCTGTAAAGGACCTTGGAATACTCACCTCTAATGATCTAAGTGCTAGAACCCACTGCAACTACATAGCCAAAAAGGCATTAAGAGTTGTTAACCTAATCCTACGTAGCTTTTTCTCTGGTAATATCACACTACTAACCAGAGCATACAAAACATTTGCTAGACCAATACTTGAATACAGTTCATCAGTCTGGAACCCTCATTACGTATCTGATATTAATACAATTGAGAAAGTCCAGAAATATTTCACAAGAAGAGTTCTCCACTCTTCTACTCGTTGTAGAATACCTTATGCCAGCAGACTTGAAATTCTAGAACTAGAAAACCTTGAATTACGCCGTCTTTGGTCTGACTTAAGCATGGTATATAAAATCATACATTGCAATGTCCTACCTGTCAATGAATACTTCAGCTTCAACCATAACAACACAAGAGCACACAATAGATACAAACTCAAAGTAAACCGCACCAAACTTGATTGCAGGAAATACGACTTCAGCAATAGAGTGATCAATGTCTGGAATACTCTACCCGACTCTGTAGTCTCTTCCCCAAACCCCAAAAACTTTAACCTTAGACTGTCTACTATTGACCTCACCCCTTTCCTAAGAGGTCTGTAGGGGGCGTGCATAAGCGCACCAACGTGCCTACCGTCCCTGTCCTATTTTTTCTCTTATTCTTTTATTTTTCTTATATGTATCCATTTCATGTATTCACAACTATGTATACACTTATACTTATTATCTTGTAAACAATTGGCAAATCAAATAAATAAATAAATAAATAAATAAATAAATAAATAAATAAATAAATAAATAAATAAATAAATAAATAAATAAATAAATAAAAGTCCTCCAAGGTCCGTCCCTTCCAGCTCTATTCTGATTGATTGATTCATAAGAATACTCCCACCTCTTCTTAAAATTTCAAAAGTGCTCATATTTTGGTGTGTAATGAATCTCCAAGAAGAGATGGGGTAGGCCTCGAAATGATAGGAAAGGATAGGAAATTCCCAGAGGTTGTGGGAGGAGCTGCTGGCTGCTTGTGAAGGAAGCAGAGGGTGAGTAGAAAAGAAAGAGGCAGTTTGAATTGCTTCCATTGCATTTCAAATTCTCAGAGGTTGTGGGAGGAGCTGCTGGCTGCTTGTGAAGGAAGCAGAGGGTGAGTAGAAAAGAAAGAGGCAGTTTGAATTGCTTCCATTGCATTTCAAATTCTCAGAGGTTGTGGGAGGAGCTGCTGGCTGCTTGTGAAGGAAGCAGAGGGTGAGTAGAAAAGAAAGAGGCAGTTTGAATTGCTTCCATTGCATTTCAAATTCCCAGAGGTTGTGGGAGGAGCTGCTGGCTGCTTGTGAAGGAAGCAGAGGGTGAGTAGAAAGGAGAAAGATTGGTTTATATAACTATAAATCAAGAATATGAATAAGACATTTCGGGTAAGTGCGCTTGAGATTGTGATTTTATTTTATTTCAAAATGACCAGCTTAGTTCAGTGTAATATTTGTTTTACAGCTGTCTTTCGCAGTACTCTTTTCAAACTGTCCTCTTTGTAAAAAAATTACCAGTCTACATGGACAGATTACCTATCTAGAATCTCTAATCTGTGCTCTCCAAGCAGAAATTAGGTGCCCAATCCAGCCATCTACTGAGCTGCCATGCTACCAGCCCCCACTACCACAAAGATCCTCAAGGAAAAGTGGGACAACAGTGGGATCTTGCAGGGTGAGAGCTGTGGACCATAAACACAAAGCTTTTGGTGTGTCCCAGCATAACAGATACAGTGCCCTTGCTGACCTTAATAGGGACACTAAAGTGACAGGTCAAGGTAGTTGTGATAATGATAACTCAAATAAGCCAGGGAATATGGTCCTAGAAGAAGAACTTACTTTGGAAAGGAGAAAGTGTGAATCAGGTATTACGCACCAGTCACACAAGAAGAGCAAGACATCCAAAAAGAGAAGCCACCTTCTAGTTGGGGACTCAATTGTAAGGGATGTAAATTTAGGAAAGGATACTGAGGTTTTGAAAGAGGTCAGGTGTCTACCAGGTGCTATTGCCAGCAGAGACAAGAAGCGTATTCTTAAGATAGTCAAGAATGCCAGCAAGGTCTGTGATGTTGATGCTATTATACATCTTGGTACAAATGATCTGTCCCAGAAGAATGTACTTTCTGTTCAGAAAGACTTCCAGAGCTTGGGGTACGAACTTAGTAATATGGGCTGTAGGCTTATCTTTTCAGAGGTTCTACCAATATACAAGGAACAAAAAGGGAAAGGGCAGCATGTAGCAGAGTTTAATGTGTGGCTAAAGGAGTGGTATAAAAGGAAAGGCTTTGGTTTTATTAGTCATGATGTCTGCAGCTGGTCCAATGAAAAACTGGACAAAAGAGATGGTTTGCATCCATCAAAGAAAGGGACTGAGTTACTTGGCATTAAATTCACAGATTTCCTGGATAAACATTTAAACTGAACAGCAGGGATAGAGAATTAATGGATTCAGAACATTTCTGTCCCCAGCAAGCTAAAATTAATAAGGATACCAGTGCATGCAAAATAGATGTTTGTGCAGGTAAGATTATCAACCTTGATGCCAACCAAAACCAAGCATTTAATAGTGAGTGCCATACCACGTGCACTAATCAAACAGGTGGCAAGAAAGGGGCAGGCAGGCACAACACAGGTTATGTATACAATAAACACAGTGTCAGATATAAAGATCTCAAGTGCCTATATACAAATGCACAACATCTGGGGAACAAACAGGGTGAACTCGAACTAAGAATACATGAAGATAAATATGATATAGTTGGAATAACAGAAACTTGATGGGATGAAACCCATGACTGGAGCATACTGGTAGAAGGATACAAACAATTCAAAAAAACCAGACCCCATAAAAGAGGAGGTGGAGTTGCACTGTATGTAAAGGACCACTATATTGCTAGAGAAATAAAGATGAAAACCTCCTAAAATGTATATGGGTCAATATAAAAGGGAAAAAAAGAATGACATGGCCATAGGTGTATATTATAGGCCACCCAATCAAGCAGAAAATATAGATGTCCTTTTTGCCTGCCAGCTAACAAACATATGCAGGAAACACACAACAATAGTAATGGGAGACTTCAATTATCCTGATATCAATTGGAAAACTAATTCTGTACCAAGTTCCTAACCAACCTAGCTGACAACTTTGTTGTCCAAAACAGTGGTCCCCAACCTTTTTTGTACCAGGGACCAGTTTCAAGCAGAAACACTTTTTCAAGGACCGGCGGGGGTGGGGGGATTCTATTTTCCATTCTCAAAACTTTATGTTTACCCTACAACTAGCATTAAAGACACCTGACTGCAGTCTCTCTAGTTCTAGGTCTTGCCCAGCTGTGTAGATACAAAATTTCATGCAGATGTTTCTCTTATCTCTGTTTGGTGAAAACAGGAATTGAATGAGGAGCATTTAGTCAGTGTGTTTTCCCTAGGAAGCTCCTGTAGTCCTTGTTTAGGGATCATTCAGAGCTACGATGGACCTCTAACATCCAGCCCAGGAAGAAACTACTTCAAAGAAGCCGGGGGTGGCTTTTCCTGTCGCCGCACCTCCTCCAAAGCACCATTCACCTCACCCGCCCGCGCGCTGTTCAATCCACTGCTCCGTTCTGCCTGCCTGCCTTGGTTTCTGGTTGTTTGGGAGCAGCTTTGGCTGAGAATAATAACTATTCGCCTCTTTTTATCAGCTGAAGCTTCTCCGAATCAACCAGAAACGAAGGCAGGCAGGCAGGCAGGCAGAACGGAGCACTGGATTGAACCGCGCGCGGGCGGGCGGGGTGGGGGTGAACGGGCGCTTCAGAGGAGCTGCGGCGACAGGAAAAGCCACCCCCCCCCCGGCTTCTTTGAAGCAGTTTCTTCCTGGGCTGGTGGAGGAGCGAGAGAGCGACTGAAAGAGGAACGAGGTGGGAGGAAACCGAAGCCGCTGAGCCGGAGAGCAGGACAGGCTTTGGTTGCTTCCTCCCTCCCCTTCTTTCATTTGTGTCCTTGATCCCTGATCCCAGCAGCATTCACTGAAGCCGAAGAAAGCCGCCATTTTTTTTCTTTGCGGCCCGGTACAGAGTGCTCCACGAACCGGTACCGGTCCATGGCCCGGTGGTTGGGGACCCCTGGTCCAAAAGGTAGAGGGTGAAACTAGAGGGACAGCCATACTGGACTTAATTCTTACAAACAGAGAAGTGATAGATGGAGTTGAAACTGCAGGAACCTTGGGTGAGAGTGACCATATCATACTAGAATTCAACATAACACAAACACAAGCAACAGAACATAATGACACCAGAGTCTTGGATTTTAAAAGAGCTGATTTCAATAAACTCAGAGAGAACTTGGGAAAGATTCCATGGATAAAAATCCTAAAGGGGAAAACAACTTAAGAATCTTGGGAAACTCTAAAAAGTATGAGCATAGAAGCCCAGACCAGCACAATACCACTGAGAAAGAAAAACAAGAAATCCAAGAAGACACCAGCATGGCTACACAAAGATCTCTCTGGCAAATTGAAAGAAAAAAAGGACAAGTACAAAAAATGGAAAGAAGGACACACAACTAAGGCAGAATATCAGCAGATATCCAGAATCTGCAAAGACGAAGTCAGGATAGCAAAGGCTCAAACGAACAAAGACTTGCAACAAAAGTTACAGATAATAAAAATGTTTCTTCCAACATATAAATAACAAGAAAATAATGAAAGAAACAGTCAGTCCACTAAAGAGAGAAGATGGCAAGGAAGTAACAGGCAACAGAGAGAAAGCAGAACTGCTTAACTCATTCTTTGCATCCGTCTTCACACAAAAAGAAACTATAGCTCAACCCACCAAAAACATAACTGTAAAAGACAGACCAGCAAAATAAGCAAAAAAATAGTAAGAGAACACCTGTCTGATCTTGATGAAAACAAATCACCGGTGCCTGATGGATTATATCCCAGAGTTTTAAAGGAGCTGGCAGAGGTCATCTCAGAACCACTGCACCATATCTTTCAAAAATCCTGGAGCACCGGGAACTACCAGAGGATTGGAAAAGAGCTGATGTGGTTCCCATCTTCAAAAAAGGGGAAAAAAACAGACCCAGGAAACTATAGACCAATCAGCCAAACATCAATACCCAGGAAGATACTGGAAAAGATAATAAAAAAAACAGATCTGCCAACATCTAGAAACAAGTAAAGTAATAACTAGCAGTCAGCATGGCTTTGTTGAAAACAGATCATGCCAAACCAATCGCATTTCATTCTTCAACACAGTGACTAAATTAGTAGACCAGCAAAATACTGTGGACATAATATATTTAGATTTCAGCAAGGCATTCGACAAAGTAGACCACAACCTGCTTCTTAGTAAGCTAGAAAAAAGTGGAATAGACAGCACCACCACTAGATGGACTCGCAACTGGCTGGCAAACCGTACTCAACGAGTAGTCCTTAATGGGTCTAAGTCTACATGGAGGGAAGTAAGCAGTGGGGTGCCACAAGGTTCCGTCTTAGGCCCAGTACTCTTCAATATCTTAATTAACAACTTAGATGAGGGAATAGAAGGGGAACTTACCAAATTTGCAGATGATACTAAGCTGGCAGGAATAGCTAACACTCAAGAAGATAGGCTCAAGATCCAGATGGATCTTGACAGACTAGAACACTGGGCCATATCTAACAAAATGAAATTCAATGTAGAGAAAAGTAAAGTCCTACACTTAGGCAAGAAAAACCAGAGGTACACATATAGACTGAGTGAAACCAGGCTCAATAGCAGTAACTGTGAGAGGGATCTTGGAGTCTAGTGGACAACCAGCTAAATATGAGCCAGCAGTGTGCAGCAG